>NC_142351.1:9644290-9960124 GCF_059441175.1 Urocampus carinirostris | reverse complement strand
TTCTCATGGTCTGAGAGTCATTCAGGTGCTTTTTGGCAAATTCCAGACGGGCTTCCATGTTCCTTTGCTTGGTGTTTGTGCTCGGACATGCACACTCAACTGTGGGACCTTATATAGACAGGTGTGTGCCTTTCCAAATCATGTCCAATCAACTGAATTTACTGCAGGTGGACTCCAATTAAGATGTAGAAAGATCTAAAGGATGATCAGTGGAAAAAAGATGCACCTGAGCTCAATTTTGAGCTTCATGGCAAAGGCTGTGAATACTTATGTAAATGTGATTTCTTAGTTTTCTATTTTATTAAATTCAAAAAAAGTTTAAGAAAAAAACTTTCACATTGTCATAATGGAATTTTTTGTGTAGAATTTTGAGATAAGAGATTAAATTAATACAATTTGGAACGAGGCTGTAACGTAAGAAAATGTGGAAAAAGTGAAGCGCTGTGAATACTTTCCGGATGCACTGTATAATGTAGGGACTAAAAGAAATACTACATTGTTCAATAAAAAGCACAATTTAAGCATATATTGACCCGAAAAAATATATAAAAGCCTGCAAAATGTAAATATATATGTAAAATAATATATCTTGTGACCAGGATTGGGTAGGGTTACTTTAACTGGATTACTTTCAATGACTTTTGGATTACTCCAATACCTAATACGCTAATAAAAGACAAAAGAAACTAAATATGAATAAAATGACTAAATGTTGTGAAGGCTTGGGGAGTAACAGAACACATGGAATGGCAAAAATGATGTTGGCAAGCTGTTTGGATTTATTTTCATTTTGTTTCTGTCGCATTTTATGAGATCAAAGAGATCAAAGCCAGGAGAGAAAGCTTACCACGTGTTGTCAGTCATCATTTTATTTTATTATAATCAAGTTAAAGTAACCCTACCCAACCCTGCTTGTGACTTATTTTGAGTTTTTCTAATTATTGCACTTCTTTTTATTGCACTGCAGGGATTTTTCAAGCTTTAATTTTGAAACTAATTTTTCTTTACTGCAATCAGTAAACGAACTTGCCTCTAGTCATTGCTGGTGCTCCACCATGAATCTTTTTTTTCTGAAGGATGCTAGAATTTCCTACACTGATAAAAAATAAAAACGTTTTCGACCGCTGAAAGTCTGGTAGTTACTAGCACAAAAAGAAAGTTTCCCGCTATAATGCTAGTCGATTTGGGGAGATTCCCTTGTACAGTGGAACCTCGGTTCTCGACCATAATCCGTTCCAGAACCCTGTTCGAAAACCGATTTGTTCGATCACCGAAATCATTTTTCCCATTAAAAATAATGTAAATCGTTTTAATCCGTTCCAACACCCTGAATGTTTACCATGAATGTTTAACGTAAACATAATGCTAACCCAGGCTAATCGTACGTTCGCGTTATCGTAATCTTCCGTACGAAAGATTACGCTAACATGAACGTGTAAAAATAAAAAAAAGGATTAAGAAAAGAATTATGAATAGGATTTCTTACCTTTGTGTTGGTCAGAAGAAGCCATGCTGTATTCGCTAGCAAGATCGGAAACTCGCACACCTCTTTTATATTTAGCTATTATGTCTTTCTTAAAGGCAATAGTTGTACGAACAACTTTTCTTTTTTCACCTGTCGTGCTTGCACTGACCTTTTTCGGAGACATAATTAGGGGCTAAAACACTCCGTTCACCGATATTAAAAGCGAAAGCAAAAAGAAGCAGGTGCGCACGTGATAACAGTTGGTCACGAGGGGTAGGGGCGATCTACACCCGTACGCCGCTCATCATCGCACCCTAGCGTACGCACTCACGCATTACCGGTGTTCGAACTCCGATTTTTTGACCGAACAGTGAAGCAAGAATTTCTCAAAATTTTTGGTCGAACTCTGATTTGTTCGAACTGAAAGGCGTTCGCAAACCCAGGTTCCACCGTACTGAAAAAAAAACGCTCATTCCCAAGAACCAGCAAACATGGTGTTAAATCTAAAACCGACCTCTTACTCTTTGGTCCAGAGAGATTTGGTCTCGTGCTCTGGATGGCCCATGTGTTTAACTCAAGGCCGCAGTGCAGGCCCGCACATCCGTTTGGCGCAGCCGTCATGCGAGACCAACCAAGTTTATATGGGGCAGTGACGCTCGACCAGGTCATACCTGTATCTAATACTCGCAGTATCGGGTGATGGTGTTTGAAATTGCTAAACTTGTTAGAAAGCCAAAAACTTGAGAATTTTGTGTAATACTATGTACTTGAGAATGTCCCTCCAATCGACACAATTACGTACAGCCAGACCATTATTTTGTCAATACATTGCTTTGGATGTTTTAATTCCATTCAAAACTTTATGTTATCAGATTTCATTATGGTACATGGTGAATTTGAACGTTCAGGAACTGTCCAAAAGGGGACGCTGTTTTTCCATCCATTCCAAAGCGAGCCACCCGAAAAAAAGAAGGTGGAAGTCATTTTTGTGCTGGGCTTATTTGCTCTACAGCACTATTGTTACTATGTTCTATTCTTTTTCAATGCATTATTCTACCTTAGGCCAGTTTTCTCAGCAATGCTTTGTAATAATTTTTTGGCCTACCTTAAATTTTGGACTACAAGCCGCTACTTTTTTCCCAAACTTTTAACCCTGCGGCTTATTCAGTGATGCGGCCAATTTTTGTAATTTTCCTAACGACCACCAGCAGCGCTCGAGTACAAAAGGTAAGATTTAGACTGCAACTTCTTAGCTTGTGCACAAATTAAATTGGCGTAAACATATCCTCATCATGCTAATTGCAACAAAAAAGGCACATAACTAGAGAGCGTGCGACAATGTCTATATGGCAAAGTCTCTTTCCCATACTGAAGTAAGACGACTTTGATGACGTCGGTTATAAAGAGGAAGATAAGGACGGTTTACTGCGCTTATTTCAAGCGCGGTATGTTTTTTTAACTGAGCTCATTCCTGTGTTGAGAGCGTGTTGCTAGTAGCGTGTTGCTACCCTTCACAGGCACGGTTTGGGATGAAAGTTATAATATTATTATTAAAGCTTTGAAAACTCTCTCGGTGTACCGTCTTTCTTTGTAAATATGTCTAACCATGTATAATATGTGTTTGCAACTGTATATTTTTGTAATGTATTTATTTTAGAAACGTATTCTGATATGTTTTGTATGAGCAAATGAGAAAGAAGGGGCGGGGCAAACGCGGGCTGACGGGAAGTGGAGTAAAGGTGAGACGTGTTTGTGGAGGCGGCCGACAATAGTGGATATATATTTTTCCCACCCTTACCATTGGCAATATACACTTTTTTCCTTGGATTACTTTCAATGGGCACCTGGACTCTGCAGGTCTGCATTCAATTTTAAGTACCGGTATCATTTTCCGTTCAATTTGCCGGCTGTGATTTTTGAACTTAATCGGGTATTGGTTAAGTGTCCCGGCTCCTAGGCTTTGTAGTGTATTATGAACTGACCGATAACGGATAATGGATAATGAATAACGAAGATAGATCAATAACCCTTAAAAACCCCAAACCCCAATTCCGTGTTTGAATTGCGATTTTTTTCAATGTGAGCGCATGCGGCTAATATACAGGTGCGGCTTGTGTATGTACAAAATCGGTTTTCCTCCCGAAAGTTGGTGGGTGCGGCTTATAATCAGGTGCGCTCTATAGTCCGGAATTTACGGTATATATCCTGATAAGTCTTATCTTTTTCCTCTTCAAAGTCTCTATTACATGTTTTACCCTGGAGTGCCATGTCTAATATCGTTGCATACATTGTTTCACAACAGTTATCAAAGACAATAAAGACAATTCAAATTCAAACAATTCAAAATCCTGGAGAGGACTGTTTTGTTAAAGTTTGGCTATAAATGTTGAACTATATACTGTACTACACTTTTTCATTTTTAGTACCGTAAATTCCGGACTATAGAGCGCACCTGATTATAAGCCGCACCCATTACATTTTGAGGGGAAAACCGATTTTGTCCATACACAAGCCGCACCTGTATATACGCCGCATGCACCCACATCAATTAAACACGAAATTAATCCAAGCCAAACTTCAAGTCCTGCGATTAAAACTAAATGGGGGGGGGGTTTGGGGTTTTTAAGGGTTATTGATCTATCTTCGTTATTCATTATCCATTATCCGTTATCGGTCAGTTCATAATACGCTACAAAGCCTAGGAGCCGGGACACTTACTCTCAGCCAAAAGGCCAAGCTAAGGTCCTAGCCCTAAAGCCTTGCTGCGATCATTGCGAATGCACCGTTCCCGGAGGTACTGCAATACCGGGCCGATGCGTGGAGTGGACAGAGCAAGCTCATATTCCATCTCCGAAATGCAAAAATCAAAGAGGCCAAGCTAAGGCCAAGCAAGGCCAAGAAGGCCAAGCTAAGGACCTAGCATCAAAGGCCAAGTTAAGGTCCTGGCTATGCCCTTCATTGAAGCCCCTAGTCCATAAATCACAGCCGCCAAAATAAACGTTAAATGATATAGGTACTTAAAATTTGTTGCAGACCTGCAGATTCTGGGTGCCCGTTGATAGTAATCCAAGGAAAAAAAGTGTATATTTCCAAAGGTAAGGGTGGGGAAAATATATATATCCATTATTGTCCGCCATGTCCAGAAAAACTCACCTTTACCGGTCCCCACTTTCCCATCAGCCCGCGCTTGCTCCGCCCCTCTTTTTTAATTTGCTCGTGCAGAATAAGTGTCTCAAATAGATACAAATAAATACATTACAAAAATATACAGTTGCAAATACATATTACACATATTTACAAAGAAAGACTGTACATCGAGAGAGTTTTCAAAGCTTTGATAATAATGATATAACTTTCATCCTTAGTAATGACTTCTAAGATGTCTTTCTCAATGTCGGAAAGACAAATTATCATAATGACGTCGTTCCACGCTCCCGTACTTCAATCCACCCCAGCAATATGCCCGTTTGCTTTTAACATGGTAGCTGCGTCATGAGCCTTATTTTGTGCACGATGAGGGTATGCTTACGCTCATAAGTTGCAGTCTTCCTCGGCGCATATATTCCACCGGTCTAAATCTTACCGCTCATACTCGAGCGCCGCTGGCGGCCGTTAAAAAATTACATAAATTGGCCGCATCTCTGAATAAGCCGCAGGGTTGAAAATTTGGGGGAAAAGTAGCGGCTTATAGTCCGGAATTTACGGTAATTCTTATTTGTCTATTTCTGATGCAGCACATCCAGACCATGGCCCAGTGGGCTCGCATCAGTCAGCTGATTCAGCACCTTCCTGATGAGACTATCAACGACCTCTATCCCTTAGCCACATTCGCCATTGAAGTCCGATACTTCTTATCTGAGTGGATTGAAAGGCAAAGATGGTAGGAAAGAGATGACACACCCACACACATGCCAAGGTTTACTGTACATAATCTTGTGTCCCAGTTTGCATTTTAAAAGGTGATTTTGCACCTCAATAAAAACTATTAGATAGATAGATAGATACTTTATTCATCCCCGTAGGGAAATTCACACTTCCAGCAGTTGTTTATTGACAGATTAACATGATGCCCTAGGGGTGCTTGTTGCGGAGTGGATGACGTCGCGCTAGTCCAAAAGTTCGACATCCCTGCGGCAGATGGATATCTTTTCTTTGTGAAAATCCAGGGATACACCACCTCGTGTTAGCAAGTCCGCCTCCTCTCCGATTCCCCCCGGCTTTCGTGTCTCTGTATAGCGGCGTTGAAGCTGGATAGCTCCGGGTAGCTCCGGAATGCTAAACGTGAGCCACGTTTCCGCAAAACACAGCCACTGCGCTCCCTGTGCGCTTCGATGTTTTCCACCAGCACTCGATGATCTTATTTGGTCGTGAGTTCGCTTAGCTAGCTCCGGCTCTTCTTCCACGATAGGCCCCTTCATCACGCCGGCACGAGAATTCTTCAGGGCAAGGAGTTGATTCCTTGAATAGACGCATTTTTGTGCGCTAAAACCCATGTCCATAGGATAGAAGTAATCCATAGTGTAGTTGTCAAAACGGGAAGAAAAAACACCGAAGATAGGAGCAGACAATAAAACAATAGGGCAGCTATGATGATTAGTCAATATACCTGTTAATAACTGATTTTTCCAATCATGATAACTGCAAGAAGTTTACTTGAAATGATTACTGTTGGGAGGGACTACTGACCTCTCATTCACTGAAAATCCATTATCAGCCCAGATATCCATTAAGTAGCGCAACTGGCATGGGTTACTTTTTTCAGCCTTCATCAGATGGGTTTTCTCAATTGAAATGAAATGATCTGCATTTATATAGCGCTTTTCAAGTCAAGACTTCCCAAAGCGCTTTACAATGTGCTCCACATTTCCCAATAGCGGCCGTGCAGCCATGTAAGGCGCTAACCTGCTTATTTGGGGTATTAGGGGTTCAGTGTCTTACCCAAGGACACTTCGACATGTAACACGGAGGAGCCGGGATTCGAACTGCGATTTCTTGACCGCAAGACGAGCGCGTTACCTCCTGAGCCACTGCCGCCATTTTTGGTTCAATGGAGCCATGATACTTTATCTCTGTAGATTCTTATTTTGTTGAATATTAAGTATCATAGTCATCTTCTGTAAAAATGAGGCTCTAGATTCTATCACAGTGCTGAATCTACTGTTGTGATCTATCCATCTACTATCTACATATCTACCAACCAACCAACCAAACAACCACCCACCCAACCAACCAACCAACCAACCAACCAACCAACCCAACCCAACCCAACCCAACACAACCCAAACCAAACCAAACCGTGGTCATATCCCTCGAGAGGGGTCACAGACAGCAAGACCAAACACATACAAAAGTAAAAAAGGGAAAAAGTAGCAAAAAACACACACCAAAAAAATTGGGACCGACCCAACCCAAATGAGAGAGAGAGAGAGAGAGAGAGAGAGAGAGAGAGAGAGAGAGAGAGAGAGAGAGCAGCCCAACTTAAACATGAACATTCGAAGTCACGCCCACCCAAAAACGCACAAACAAACAGTCCTCGGCTGCTGCAGAACACAGCTCAGGACAAAAATCCGATAAGTATCAGAACTGCGAAAAAGTAAACCGTGCCACAGCGAGGGATTACTGCGTAGCCCAAAATAAATCTGAATTGGGCTTCAGTGTGAACCTATCCATAGATGTTTCTTGTTTGACACACAGACTCACACTTGATACTCATTCGACAGAACGCAGATGCTATACTGTGTATTTCTTTGACTTTTACGGATATCTTCACAGGGAAGAGTTTGCTCCCGAGAATGCGGAACAGGAGGCAAATGCCCGCGCTCTCTTGGACGAGATGATAATGCTGTTGCAGTCGTTTTCCCCGCATAATGCGAATGTGGTGGATAAAATGAAGCTGATGCAGATCAGCAGGAATATGGTGAGGATGCCCGCAGAATCCACCACAACCTGGTTTTTATGTTGGGTTTGAGTTAGTAATGTCAGTGTCTGAAATAACGTCGGGCGCACAACTTACAAAACGTCTCCTCCCGGATGGCCGACAATTTTTTCAAGAAAGAAAAAAAAAAAAAAACTCAAAAGAATTTTTTTTTTTCTAATCAAACGTTTGCTTTATTCCGATTTCGAAACCTTCGTTTGGTTTGGAAATTTCCGAATTTTGGTTCGTTTGGCAATTTGCATACTTATTTATAAGCCAATCGGAAGCCGACCATTTTCTCAACCGCATCAGGCTTTCTTATTACCAGTGTCTGACATAAGGTCTGCCCGGACGCCCGGGGCGTGCATCTTTTACGTCGGACGAACAACTTACAAAACGTGTCTGCCCGGGTGGCCGACAACTTTTTCAAGGAAAAAAAAAACCCCGAAAGATTTTTTTTTCAAATCAAATGTTTGCTTTATTCCGATTTCGAAACCTTCGTTTGGTTTGGAAATTTCCGAATTTTGGTTCGTTTGGCAATTTGCATACTTATTCATAAGCCAATTGGAAGCTGACCATTTTATCAACCGCATCAAGCTTTCTTATTACCAGTGTCTGACCAGTGTCCGCGGCGTGCATCTTTTACGTCGGACGTACAACTTACAAAACGTCTCTGCCCGGGTGGCCGACAACTTTTTCAAGAAAGAAAGAAAAAAAACCCTGAAAGATTTTGTTTCAAATCAAACGTTTGCTTCATTCCGATTTCGAAACCTTCGTTTGGTTTGGAAATTTGAGAATTTTGGTTCGTTTGGCAATTTGCATACTTATTCATAAGCCAATCGGAAGCCTGGATCGAATAACTTCTTGCTTCCGAACTTTCCCAAGCGTGGTGGTTAGGAATCAAGCGGTTAGGAATCAAGCCAAAACCTCAGCCTCAGAAGAAAGATTCAAAAGAAGCTTTATAATATTTTGTATGTTTAAGGCTTGTATAAATGACCTGTATGAAATAATATACGCTATAAAGATAAATAAAGTTGAACTTACTTTTAGAAGATGAGCTTAACGAGTTAGGCGACTTCCTCCTCGGTGGTAGAAAGTGGCCGAAAAAAAGCGTTCCGACCATTTTCTCAACCGCATCAAGCTTTCTTATTACCAGTGTCTGAAATAACGTCTGCCCGGACGCCCGGAGCGTGCATCTTTTACGTCGGGCGCACAACTTACAAAACGTCTCTGCCCGGGTGGCCGACAACTTTTTAAAGAAAGAAAAGAAAAAAAAAAACGAAAGATTTTTTTAAATCAAACGTTTGCTTCATTCCGATTTCGAAACCTTCGTTTGGTTTGGAAATTTCCGAATTTTGGTTCGTTTGGCAATTTGCATACTTATTCATAAGCCAATCGGAAGCCGACCATTTTCTCAACCGCATCGGGCTTTCCTATTACCAGTGTCTGAAATAAGTTCTGCCCGGACGCCCGGGGCGTTCATCTTTTACGTCGGGCGTACAACTTACAAAACGTGTCTGCCCGGGTGGCCGACAACTTTTTCAAGGAAAAAAAAAAGGAGAAAAAAACCTAAAAAAAAAATTCAAATCAAACGTTTGATTTATTCCGATTTCGAAATATTTGTTCGGTTTGGGAATTTCGGAATTTCGGTTCAATTGACAATTTGCATACACGGCAGCCAATCAGAAGCCTGCATCAAATAGCTTCCGGACTTTCCTGAGTGTTATAAGCTCGTGCATTTGCATATCATTTTCCAAAGTAGACGCACAGAAAACACAAGAAAAATGGATAGGTGGTTTGGAATCAAACCAAAACCTCAACCCAAGAAGAAAGATTCAAAAGAAGCTATGAATAATCCTGACGCTACAAAACATAAACGTACATTAAAGCATCGTGGAAAGAGGAGTTCACGTGGCTTGTAGCACTCGACGCAACGCAAACATTGTATGAATGAAGATGAGTCAATACAGGTAGATACTGATGGCAGATGGAAAACAGCCATGTCATATACATGCAATGAATGTTATTAGTAGATTTATAATAAACTTAATTCAAAAGTGTTGTTCTCTTATATATTCAGATTATCAATCCTTAATACTTTGCAACAATGGTGTCCTCTAACTTTTTGTCGTGAGTTTCAGACACTGGTAATGTTAGTTTTTTTAATGTTTGGAGAAAGTCCAAATAGTGATAAATAGGGCCCAAGAAGCCCAAAATGAAAGTCAAAAGACAAATCCACGTATAAATCACACTTTGTTTTGGGAAAACAAACATTTGTTTCCATTAACAAACAAGCATATCGTTTTTTTATACATATTCTATAAGGAGAGAGTTTATACTCCCACCCTCAAAAGAATTAACAACGAAAACCAAGCAAATACCGTAAATTCCGGACTATAGAGCGCACCTGATTATAAGCCGCACCCACTACATTTTAAGAGGGTAACCGCTTTTGTACTTACACAAGCCGCACCTGTATATAAGCCGCATGCGCCCACATTAAAACATGTAATACAATCACAAAATTAACCCAAACCCGACTTTGAGTCCCGCGATTGTAACTGAATATAAAGTGCACAGTCCCAAAACCACAGCCGGCAAAATGAACGGAAAATGATACCGGTACTTAAGGTTTGATGCAGACCTGCAGAGTCTGGGTCCCGTTGAAAATAATCCAAGGAAAAAAAATGTATATTTCCAAAGGTAAGGGTGGGAAAAATATATATCCACTATTGTCCACTGCGTCCACAAACACGTCTCACCTTTACTCCACTTCCCGTCAGCCCCCGTTGTTTTTCGCCCCTTCTTTTTGATTCGCCCGTGGAAAACATATCAGAATAAGTCTCTAAAATAAATACATTACAAAGATATACAGTTGCAAATACATATTATACATGGTTACACACATTTACAAAGAAAGACGGTACATCAAGAGAGCTTTAATAATAATATTATAACTTTCATCCCAAACCGTGCCTGTGAAGGGTAGCAAAACGCTACTAGCAACACGCTCGCAACACAGTAATTGGGTCTGTTAAAAAAACATACCGTACATGTAGAAATCACGGTAAACCATCCTCATCTTCCTCCTTATAACGGACGTCATCAAAGTCGTCTTCCTTCAGTATGGGAAAGAGACTTTTTCATATAGACGTCGTCCCACGCTCCCTTATTCGAAAACACGCTAGCAACACGCTCGCAAAGTAAAGTTTACGTGCAGTAGTTCTGTTTCCTTCTTTATCGGACTGCTCGATTGCGTTTAGCTTGAAAGCTGCGTCATGTGCCTTCCTTTTTGCAATTTGCATGATGAGGATATGCCTACGCTAAGAAGTTGCAGTCTTCCTCAGCGCATATATTCCACCGGTCTAAATCTTACCTTTTGTACTCCAGCGCCGCTGGCGGCCGTTAGAAAAATGACATAAATTGGCCGCATCACTGAATAAGCCGCAGGGTTGAACGTTTGGGAAAAAAGTAGCGGCTTATAGTCCGGAATTTACGGTAGTTGTATGAAAACGTTTTGGGAGCCACTTAATGATACAAAATACAACATATTTGAGAACGTAGTAAGCATTTCGGCAGCCGTGCATTCGACTGCCGAGCCTCCAAACCAATGTCCTTGCATGACACGTCACGACCAGGAAGCACTCATCCGGTCATCCAAAGATTTATTCCTGTCATATTTTTCTTTCAGAGCATGTTTCAGCATCAGCCGCTGCGGTTTGCGGTGATGGTGAGAGATACGCTACGCAAAGAAAGAGTCCTGCTTGGGGCTGTGAGAAAGTTTCCTATTTTATAATTTTTATTTTATTTTATTTATGTTTATTGGTTTGCTTTTTGGGTGTGTGCACATGTGTAGATTAATTTTACTCCAAGTCTGACATTAATCTTGACTAACCTAGATGCTATTATATTTGGATTCATTGAATTATGCATCCATCTATCTAAGATACGGTCAAGAACCAGAACAGGATCAGGACCCAATCGCGTGACGTTCTCACACAAGCCTTCATTTTACGGGAAATGGGGAGTCATGCACGTTAGGGAGCCGGTCTGGCGTGGAAAGACAGGAAGCCAGAGACCGACGAGATCGATTCCATTGCCCGAGTTGATACCGGACAGATGGGGTCGATACCGGACAGGACGGGACAGACAAGATAGATAACGAATCGAGAAACTAGACGGGAACAAAAACTGGAGAAACTAACAACAAGACAAAAACAGAAGGAAACAAAACTGGAACCCGAAATTAAACAGGACAAAAATAAACGGGAACAATACCGGACTGGAGATATCAACAGGAAACAGGTCAGATTCAGAACCACATCTTGTGGGGCAGAAGTCCCTTTGACGGGCTGACAAAGGAAGCAAGAGAGCGCTGAGCTTAATATAGACAGAAAGCCAATCTCCCAATGAGCCGCAGCTGGCGCCACATGGGCGGGGCCAATTGGGCGCCATGGCAACCATGACAGATACATATTTTGACAAACACACAATCTCATCAAAATAATACCATCTAGATCACTGTTTCCCATACCATAGGAAGATTCTGGCGGCCCACCAGAGTCTTATAAACGTATATAATCAAAACATTTGATCATATTTTTGGATATACAGTGGAACCTCGGTTTTCGAACGCCTCTCAGTTCGAACAAATCGGAGTCCGACCAAAAATTCCGAGAAATTCTTGCTTCGCTGTTCGGTCAAAAACTCGGAGTTTGAACGCCGGTAATGCGGGAGTACGTACGTTCAGGTTAGCGTAATCTTTCGTACGGAAGATTACGATAACGCGTACGTACGATTAGCCTGGGTTAGCTTTATGTTTACGTTAACCATTCAAGGTAAACATTCAGGGTGTTGGAACGGATTAATACGATTTACATTATTTTCAATGGGAAAAATGATTTCGGTGTTGGAACAAATCGGTTTTCGAACAGGGTTCTGGAACGGATTATGGTCGAGAACCGAGGTTCCACTGTACCATATTTAATTAGTGTATAACTCGTCCATAAAACAGACCCTTAATTTTGAAAGAAAGGAAGAAAAATCTTGTTCTCACCTTGTTCAGCTATAATTTTATTTCAAGCGTTCAACAAAATTTTGCCCAAAATGTACAGAAAATGTTTTGAGATCCAAGAAAGTGCTCATCCTTTGAGAGGCTATGGAGAATTTAGAATACCTAGAATTCTAACAACGTGTAAAGGTTTTTGTGCATCTGTACGTGGTGTAAAGTTTTCTTCGTTCTACTGCCTTTTAAGCATTATGTCACGGTTTAAGTTATATTCCAATGTGTCACAAAGAATGTACCGTAAATTCCGGACTATAGAGCGCACCTGATTATAAGCCGCACCCACCACATTTTAAGACAAAAACCGATTTTGTACTTACACAAGCCGCACCTGTATATAAGCCGCATGCGCCCACATTAAAACAATGTAGCACTCAAAATTAACCCAGTCCCGCGATTGTAACTGAATATCCTTCAATAAATTACACAGTCCAAAAATCACAGCCGGCAAAATGAACGGAAAATGATACCGGTAGTTAAGGTTCGATGCAGACTGGCAGAGTCCGGGTCCCGTTGAAAGTAATCCAAAGAAAAAAGTGTATATTTCCAAAGGTAAGGGTGGGAAGAATATATATCCACTATTGTCCGTTGCGTCCACAAACACTCACCTTTACCGGTCCCCACTTCCCGTCACCCCGCTTTTGTTACGCCCCTTCTTTTTAATTTGCCCATCCAAAACATATCAGGATAAGTGTCCAAAATAAATACAAATAAATACATTACAAAAATATACAGTTGCAAATACATATTATACATGGTTACACATATTTACAAAGAAAGACGGTACACCGAGAGAGTTTTCAAAGCTTTAATAATAATAATAATATAACTTTCATCCGGGCAGTTAATGGTAGCAACACGCTCGCAACACAGTAAACGGGTCTGTTAAAAAAACATACCCTACTTGTAAAAATCACGGTAAACCGTCTTCATCTGCCTCCTTAGAACTGAAGCCGTCAAATTCTTCTTCCTCAGTGTCGGAAAGAAACTTTGTCATCTAGACGTCGTCCCACGCTCCCATCCACTCCTGATTCTGTGCCCTCCTCTCCGTCACGGAGCAGACCGGCTTTTCGGAACCCGTTGGTGATGGTGGATTTTTTAATGCTGCCCCACGCTGTCAGGATCCACTGGCAGACTTGCGAAAAAGTTGCCTTTCTCATGCGGCCAGTTTTAATGAAAGATTTCTCGCCGCTAGTCAAGCCAAGAAGTTGCAGTCTTCCTCGGCGCATATATTCCACCGGTCTAAATTACATAAATTGGCCGCATCACTGACTAAGCCGCAGGGTTGAAAGTTTGGGGAAAAAGTAGCGGCTTATAGTCCGGAATTTACGGTACTTGCCTGAAATAAATACATGAATGAATACCTTACCAAGTTTTCTGAAAGTGACCGTAGATCTGTGTGGATTGTGTCATGTGACCAGATGCCACAGGTAAACAACGCTCCACAGCATCAACCATGCGTCTCTCGGGAAGTGGAATTTCCCAGCATGCTTGAGGTGGATCACCTAGTCCTCAAAGTGCTAGAAGTCCAGGACTTGCGACAGAACATACACCAGGTGCAAGAAGAACTCAACTGGGAAAGGCAGAACTTCGAGTCTTTGCAAGGTATAGTACCGGACCCTAAAAAATGTTTTTAACATTTTTCACTTGAGTCTTTTTTTTTCAAGGCTTTCATCAATCCTCTGCTGGGCTAAGCTAAAAAAATATATACGCATATATATATACACAGAGATGGGCAGCACGGCGGCAGGGTGGTTAGCGCACAGTCCCACGGTGCAGAGGTTCAGGGTTCAAGTACAGCTACCGCAACCTCCCCGTGTGGAGTTTGCATGTTCTCCCTATGCCTGCGCGGGTTTCCTACCGCATTCCCAAAGAACA
The DNA here is from genome assembly GCF_059441175.1 of Urocampus carinirostris. Taxonomy (NCBI): domain Eukaryota; kingdom Metazoa; phylum Chordata; class Actinopteri; order Syngnathiformes; family Syngnathidae; genus Urocampus; species Urocampus carinirostris. Next base: position 9,945,802 of record NC_142351.1, on the reverse strand, counting down.
TGCATGAAAGGTTAATTGGCCAGTTCAAATTGTCCCTAGGTGTGAGTGATCAAGTGTGTTGTCTGTCTCTGTGTGCCCTGCGACTGGCTGGCAACCAGTTCAGGGTGTCCCCCTGCCCACTGCCCGAAGATAGCTGGGATTGGCTCCAGCCCCCCCGCAACCCTAAGGAGGATAAGCGTTACTGCTAATGAGATGAGATGAGATATATACAGAGATGGGCGGCACGGCGGATTGATGGTTAGCGCACAGTCCCACGGTACAGTGGTTCAGGGTTCAAGTACAGATACTGCAACCTCCCCATGTGGAGTTTTCATGTTCTCCCTATGCCTGCACGGGTTTCCTCCGAGCACTCCGGTTTCCTACCGCATTCCCAAAGAACATGCATGAAAGGTTAATTGGCCAGTTCAAATTGTCCCTAGGTGTGAGTGATCAAGTGTGTTGTCTGTTTCTTTGTGCCCTGCGACTGTCTGGCAACCAGTTCAGGGTCTCTCTCTCGCTCTCTTTTTCTCTCTCTCTCTCTCTCTCTCTCTCTCTCTCTCTCTCTCTCTCTCTCTCTCTCTCTCTCTCTCTCTCTCTCTCGGCAAGTCCCTCATACGTTACTGGGTTTCAATGTATTCCCTCCCTGTCTCCATCTCTGTCTCAGCCTCTGTCTCTCTCGCTCTCTGTCTCTCTCTCTCTCTCTCTCTCTCTCTCAGTCGGCAAGTCCCTACGCCCTAAAGAACATTGACTAATTTAAAATACGTACTGGGTTTCAATCTGTTCCCTCTTTGTCTCTCTCTTGCTGTCTCTCCATCACTCTCAATGTCTCTGTCCCTCTCGGTCTCTCTGTCTCTCTCTCGCTCTCTTTTCTCTCTCTCTCTCTCTCTCTCTCTCTCTCTCTCTCTCGGCAAGTCCCTCATACGTTACTGGGTTTTAATGTATTCCCTTCCTGTATCCATCTCTGTTTCAGCCTCTGTCTCTCTCTCTGTCTCTGTCTCTGTCTCTCTCTCTCTCTCTCTCTCTCTCTCTCTCTCTCAGTCGGCAAGTCCCTACGCCCTAAAGAACATCGACTAATTTAAAATACGTACTGGGTTTGAGTTTGTTCCCTCCCTGTCTCCATCTCTGTCTCAGCCTCTGTCTCTGTCTCTCGGTCTCTCTCTCTCAGTCGACAAGTCCCTACACCCTAAAAAAACACAGACTAATTTAAAATACGTACCGGCTTTCAATTTGTTCCCCACTTTGTTGCCATTGATACGTCCCTTTAAATGACATTAATCTATTTTTCTTCATGAGATGAACTATATTGTTTCTGGTGTCATAGGTACCATGGATCCCACAATCTCAGAAATCAACAGGTTGCAAAAACACATCCAGCAGCTCGAGTTTAACGTTAACACCATGGCAACGGTGAGCGGCATTCCCCCCCAATCCTGTACCGGTTTTCCAATGCGCTCGAGAGTTTGTCCGTGTTTGTTTATCTTGCGCGTAAACATGAAAAATAGATGCGTCATTAAAATGTGACGAATTGTTGCAGAAACGTTTTCAGTTGCTCAGTGAGTGCGTGGATTACTTGGACCGGTGTCAGACCCAACTTCTCAACAAACTAAAGGCCTGGCGGTGGGAACAGTACAAGGCGACCATTGGACATCCTTTCGATGATAACCTCAATGTCCTGCAGATGTGGTAAGATATCTCTCTTACTGCTGAGAACACAATCAGTAGTATGACATTTTGTATGTTGGTTTATGAGCAATGTTCCCTGTAATTTTCCACGGGTCTGAGCGTTGACACAAAGTCGGTGAGCAACGCTTGAAACAACAGTGAGCAGCAGCAATCCCAAGTGTGGCAACTAAATTATTATCAAACATGTCCAAAACTTGACATCAAGTTACATTTTGCAGAGTTTCCGGCAATGCAAAATGATTTTTCTCTTTTGAATGAATTGACTTGTGTACTATTGCAAAGGTTGTACGGCCTACAAACGTCTTTCACAAGATATCCATTTTTTTTTCTTCCTGATATATTTTGTCGCATAATATTAACATTTTTGGGCCTTATTTAGTCGGTTGCAAGATACAGAACTGTACTTAATCCCATTTTTGAGTGGAAGTACAATGTTGGCAACAAGATTCACTTGATATCATTGAAAATTATTTGAATGCGACACAAATTTTTTCTTCTTTTTCCGTGTTTTTTTCTACTTTTTTTTAAATTCCTTTAAAAAATAATCTCATTGTGTTTATTTTTTCCTAGCTGTTACTTTTTTCTTTTTTTCTCTTCCTTTTGTTTCTTTTTTTCTCAGCTTTTCACTACTTTTTCATTTTGGTATATTTTTCTTTTTTGTTCTATTCCCCCCTTCTTTTAAGTCATTTTGTGCATAGTGTTACATAATATTTGGTCATGTTGGGATTAAAGAAGCAAAAACAACCCGAAGAGCCGGTTAGGACCCGAAAGAGCCGGTTCCTTTTAGTGAGCCGAGCCGAAGAAGCCGGTTCTCGAAAAACTGACTTTACTCAACTACGTTCTACTTAGACCTTGACTTCAAAATACCGCATTTATAACACAACGTCAGGGGAACCCGTGTATTTTTACCTTCATGCACTGTAACTTTGACTTAATTCGCTTCTTAATTAGCAATTTTGAGCCCTCATTTTTCGGCGCTGGCTAGATTTTCTTGTGCGCTGAGAATGTGCGGGCGATTGCGCACGCGCGCAGATTAGAGGGAACATTGTTTATGAGATAAAAGCACCTAACATTGTTCAACAGCTATTAAGACATTTCAGATGTGAATTTGTCCGTGATAATTAATTTTTTCTTAGAAAGTATCCTCCTCTTGATTTCCATTCATGTTTGGGGGATGTGTTACTGTTACTGTTACTGTTTACCTGACTTGTTTACCTGACTGCCCATTTTGCACATCTGGTTAGCTGCTCCTCTTGCACTCTTTGCACTACTGTAAAATACTATACATAGCCATAATTATTTAGTATATTATTAGTACTCAATACTCCAACTTAATATAACATTTTATTTATATCTGCACATTCAAAGAAACTGTGCGGGTCAGATGTATCGACATTTCGTTCTGTATACACGTGTACTAGAATGACAATAAAGTAGATCTGAATCTGATGTGGTGTCTTGAAAGTGGGAGGGTTCTGCACTAGCTATTTTGGCTAAGGTCACTGAAAAGAGTCATATCTTTAAGCCCCCAAATTGATCCTTGTGTTTCTGTTGTTGCTTTAATCTATATGTTACCAATGATAACATAACATTTAGCACAACATAAATTAATAATTCATTCTTAAAATGTATTATTTTAGAGTATTGGAATAGCCTGTATTTGTTCATTCGTCAAGTCATGTTTATTTGTATAGCCCTTAATCACAAGGAGTCTCGGAGGGCTGCACAGACCACAGATTATTGCGAATTACACAATCCCCTGATCTAAAACCTACATGAGGGCAAGGAAAAACTCATCATGAGAAAAATGAAGAAACCTTGAGAAGGGACCGCACATGAGGTCATCCCCCTTTCAGGATGACCAGGCTGCGATGGATGTTGTAATAACAAATAATAAACAGATATCATCAACAGGAAAGATAGGCCATTCATAAACTATAGAAGTGCGTTTTAAGCCTAGATTTAAACAGTTCCACTGAGGTTGCAGTTCGAATCTCAGGGGGAAGAGCATTCCACACCGGGCCCAGAACGCTCTCGAACCTGCGGATCTCTTCTTGGTTCTTGGGATCACTAGACCAGCATTTTCAGAGCCAAGGTTCCGGACCGGAACATAGAGGGGGATTAAATCTGAAAGATATGAGGGAGCAAGTGTCACGAAGCGGAGCGGGAAACAGGAAAAAAGGACCCATTCACGTAGACGTACTCACAATTTATTGGGGGAAGGATGAGGAGGGTGCGCACACTCGATCCGGCGATGGTGGCGGAGTGGATTAGAAATCCAAACAAAATACTAGTTGTCAAAAACGAACAAACAGATCAGACCAAAAACAAAACGGGATCAAATACGGGCAGATTCACAGAACTAGGCATTCAACAGGTTTTAACAGAAGTCTCACGGAGTTTAACCAGGTTTAACAAACGTTCCAGCAACGCACAGTACAAAGGAGCGTGCTTAAGTACTCAGAGCAATCAGTCCAATGCGTCTCAGCCAGGGTGTCAAGTGGCGGGGCCAGCTGGGCGCCATGACAACCGTGCAGGACATGACGGCAAGTCCATGCTTGATTTTGTATAATACCAACAGAACCGTAAAATCACATCTTAAGCTAACAGAGAGCCAATGCAGGTTGGCTAAAATCGGGGTCATGTGATCAAACTTTCTTGTCTTAGTTAAAAGCCTCGATGCAGCATTTTGTACCAGCTGAAGACTCTTGATTCTGGTCTTCGGGAGACCGGAGAGTAGTGCATTACAGTAATCGAGACGGAGCGTAACAAACACATGAATCCGACTGAGACAGCATAGGGCGAATTTTAGCAACGTTGCGAAGATGGAAGAAAGCTGTTCTAGTAATATTCTTAACGTGTGTTTGAAAGGACAGATCGGGGTCAAATATGACACTTAAGTTTTCGACTGAGTCACTCTGGGCGATATTACTCACGGCATTTAGATGGCCCAAAAACTGACATTTCTGACTTTTCAGAGTAAAGGAGCAAGAAGTTGAGTGACATCCATTCTTTTATCTCAGTGAGGCAGGCCTCCAAATTTCTACAGTTTAGCATGGCAGATTCCTCCATCGGAATATTTAGTTGAGTGTCATCTGCGTAGCAATGGAAACTGATATTATAATTGCGAATAATATCACCTCATGGAAGCATGTAAATGCTGAAAAGAAGGGGGCTAAGTATTGAACCCTGCGGAACGCCACAAATAACACTAAAGGGCGCAGTTGTCATTTCATCATATTTAACACAGTGCGTCCTATCTGAGAGGTAGGATCTGAACCATAAGAGGCCGGTTCCTGAGAGACCAATCCATTTTCCCAACCGGTCTCATAAGATATTATGGTCCACAGTGTCAAAGGAAACACTAAGGTCGGGCAGCAGCACTTTGAAATAATTGAAACATTTAAGTTTTTCATACTAAGCAACTTTAAAGTTGATCCACACTGAATCCCTGAAAAAAAAACTCAACACATAATTAACTTATTATTAAGTGCTGTAAATGAGATATAAAAAAGGAAATTTTAACTATTTACAATTACAACTTTGAACCAATTTAGATTGAACCTACACAGAGCCCCTGAAAAACACTCAAGAAGCTAGAAATGCAAATGTGTAATCTGTGTGGGAGTGTGTGTGAATGGGTAAGTGTGGAATACATTGTAAAGAGCTTTGGGAGGTCTTCAGCGACTCAACGAGCACAATATAAATGCAGGTCATTTACCATTACTTTAACTCATTGATTAAAATTTTAGTGTAAACTCCGGTTAAAGCAGGTTACAGATATGGGTCTTATAATCCCGTTATTACCGTATTTTCCGCACTATAAGGCGCACATAAAATCGGATTTTTTTTTTAAAAGCTGACTATGCGCCTTATAATCCGGTGCGCCTTATATATGGATCAATATTGAATTGCAAGGTCTCGCAACTAAGAGAAGCAGCCACCGACTCCATTTTTCGCGTAGAAGAAGAGCGCTGTGCATACTGGGAAATATTAAACAACGATTCTCTTTTATTTGTGCATTTGTATAAAGACCCTGAAATGGCTCCTATTAAGAGACACGCTTACAACGCAGAGTTTAAACTCAAGGCGATCAGTCACGCAGTAGAACACGGAAATAGAGCAGCAGCAATTCGAACACTGCAGAAGAAAAATTTGAGGGATTCGTAGATGAGGAGCTGATAGAGTGAGCTTTATGTTTTTCTTTTGTGTGTTTACGTTTTACATTTTACACTTATTATGTTATTGCTCTATTGTTATTGTTTTGCACTTGTTATTGTTTTTGCACATTACGAGTGTCACCATATTGCGATTGCAACGTTTAATTTACCATAACAGTATCGGACGTTTTTTTGCGTGTTGACTAAATGGAGGAAAAGTAAAATGTTATGCCTTGCTGTTGTTCAAAGATGTTAAAGATGTGTCACGAAAATGCTTTACCTCTGAGAAAATAGTAAAACTGCTGTTTATTCATTTTGGGAGTGAATGAAGATTGTGGAAAGCTTGTTTGTTATCTATTAATAAAGTTTGACTGACCTATCTGACTGTTTTGTTGACATTCCCTTTAGCGCGGCACCATCCAATGGTTGCATAACGTAACTACATCCTCTACTGTAGCCAAGTCAAGTTAAGTCACATTTATTCATGACGCCCTTAATCAAAAAATGTCTCGAAGGACTGCCCAGGATTACAATTACAAAATTGCACAATTACCTGATCTTAAACCAGCATGCACTCATAGCGCCCTATAATGCGGTGCGCCTTATGTATGGAAAAAGTTTAAAAATATATCATTCATTGAGGGTGCGCCTTATAACACGGTGCGCCTTATAGTGCGGAGAATACGGTACTTCAAATATTCATGTTTCTCATGTCCTCATGTGTTAGGTGTGAGCAGCTCCTCGGGGTGAATGGGAAGCTGAGACAGGAATTGATGCTGATCGTGGAACCAATCCCAGAGTTGCATGAAAGGCTTAGGCACCTTCTCCAGCTTCTGGTTCAAAGGTAAACACGAAGGCAAACCCCACCAAAATGAAGGAGGAAAAAATGGTATGATCCACTAGAAAAATTGAATTGTCTTGATTGTCATTGATATCAACGTTGTGAAGGATTGTATATGCGGCAGGATTGGACACGGCACTAGAGCAGGGGTGTCAAACATATTCTTTTTGGGGGACACATGCTGGGAAAAAAAATCTCACGGGGACTTGTAAGTTTCAATGAAAGAGAGAATGGGAAAGAGAGGACAAGGGAGACCGAGTAAGAGAAAGAGAGGGAAAGAGAGAAGGTAAGAGTGACAGAAAAAAGGGAGAGAGTGAATAAGAGAGAGCACAATAGAGAGAGAAAGGGAGGAAAAAAAGGTAAGTGATAGAGAAAAAAGAGAGAAAGAAAGAAATCATGAAGAAGTGAGAGAGAAGGATCAAAAGAAAAAAGATGGAAAAAGACAGAGAGAAAAAAAGAGTGAGCATGAGAATGAGAGGGCGAAAGAGTAAAAGAAAATAGAAAGAAATAGCGAAAGAGAGGGAAATAAAAAAGGGAGAGAAAGAGACACAGAGTAAGAAATAAATGGAAAAAGAGAAAAAGGGAATGCAAGGGCATTAAAAAGAGTGATCTAGATGAAGAGAGAAAACTAGGGAAATAGAGGGAGATAAAAAGAGAGATAGAAAGAAATACTACCACAGTTGCTTTGCCACTGGTGCCTGGCTTTGGTGGCTTTTTTTAAAAAAAAACGCAGCTCATTTTTCTCTTGCACTTCTCTCAGTGTAATCTTGCGGCCCGGATAAAAATCCTTGGTGGGCCGCCTGTTTGACACTAGTGCTCTACAATGTAAACATGTTGGAAAGATTTTCAAAGATCAAAAAAAAAAAAGATGAAAAGACTATCAGGATAAATGGCAGATGTCATGGTTGCCACAGCGCCCAATTGGTCCCGCCCGTGTGGCGCCAGCTGCAGCTTGTTGACAGATTGATCTATTTAAGCTCAGTGCTCTCACTCATCCTTTGTCAGTCCGTCAACGAACCTCTGCCCCGCAAGGCGTTGGTCTTGTTTCCTGTTAGTATTTTCTGTCCGGTATGGTTCCCATTTATTTTGTCCTGTTTGATATCGGTTTCCAGTTACGTTCCCGTCTAGCTTGTCCTGTTTAATTTTGATACCCCGTTTTGATATCAATCCTGTCTTTCCCGTTGTATAATATAGGTTTCCAGTTTCGTTCCCGTCTAGTTTGTCCTGTTTGTTTTTGATATCTTGTTTTGATATCAATCCTGTCTGTCCCGTCCTGTCCGGTATCGACCCCATCTGTCGATATGCTCAAGCAAGTGGTATCGATCTCGTCGGCCTCTGGCTTCCTATCATTCCACGCCAGACTGCTGCCTAACGTGTATGACTCCCCATTCCCCATAAAATAAAAGGTTTGTGTTAGAAACGTCACGCATTTGGGTCCTGATCCTGTTTTTTTACAGCAGAAAAAAAATATTAACAATACAGTGCGTTGAAACTGAAAAGGTAAAAATATATCTTGTGACTTATTTATTTTTATAACTAAGGCCAGTTTCCTAAGCAATTGTAATTATTTATTTTTGCCTATTTATCCTTATTTTTCTTTCTATATTACATGTTTCACCCTGGAGTGCCATGTCTAATCTCATTGCATATACTGTTTCACAACAGTTATCAATGACAATACAAACAATTTAATTCAAATCAGGTGGTGCAATATTCATGGATGAGAAAGAATAGTGCATCGTGACAATGGTGCAATGGAAAGAAGTGCAATAACATTTAATAATAATAATAAGTCATAAGGTATACATTTTCACAGTTTCGCGCAGTAGTTTATACAGTGTCTGAAACTCATGACAAAAAGTTTCCGGAAATCGGGGCAGAGAACTCTAAAGAGTTGCTTGCCCAGCCATAAAGTTGCCCGCCCCATTTTTCACAACTTGAAACACAATAAGACGACTCATCGCAAAAAAAAAAAAAAAAAAACATTGTTGCAAAGTTGTTGTTGTGTTGTTGTACCACGGCCGCAGCAGAGGACACTTGCATCCGCCCAATGTATGTTTTAAATACAGAAATAGAACCAGCTACGGAGACTGCGCCTGTAATAGCGAAAGGTTGGACAACTCCAAACTGGGCAAGCCTTTTGCAAGAGAGAAATAGTTTTGTCCGCCACTTTCAGCCGAGAGGTAAGATCTTAATCCCCAGGCCCAAGCTTGACTTCTTCTGAATTTTAGGCCGGTCAGGTCTAAAATGTCAATCATTCCTTTTGGATCGGGTCGAGCTTCTCTCTTGCTGACTTTTTAAAATTATTATCAGTGTCTGTAACTCATGACAAAAAGTTACCGGACACCATGGCAGACAACTGTGAAAGGTTGCCTGCCCGGCCATAAAGTTTCCTGCCCCATTTTTCACAACTTGAAACACAATAAGACGATTAATGGCAAAAAAAAAAAAAACATTGTAGCAAAGTATTAAGGATTGATAATCAGAATAGATAACAGAACAACACTTTAAAATTCAGTTTATTATAAATCTACTTATAACATTCATTGCATGTATATGACATCGCTGTTTTCTATCTGCCATCAGTATGTACCTGTATTTACTCATCTTCATTCATGCAATGTTTGCGTTGCATCGTCTGCTACAAGCCACGTGAACTCCTCTTTCCACGATGCTTTTAATGTACGTTTACGTTTTGTAGCGTCATGAATTGTGTTCGCTGCTTTTGAATCTTTCTTCTGGGGCTGAGGTTTCAGCTTGATTCCTAACCATTCATTTTTCTTGTGTTCTCTGTGCGTCTATATGCAAATGCATGACCTTATAACGCTCGGGAAGCACAAAGTTATTCGATGCAGGCTTCTGATTGGCTGCCGAGTATGCAAATTGCCAAACGAACCGAAACTCTGAAATTTCCAAACCGACCGAAGATTTCTAAATCGGAAAGAAGCAAACGTTTGAATTGAAATGCTTTTTTTTTTCTAAATTTAATAAGTTGTCGGCCACCCGGGAGGAGACGTTTTGTAAGTTGTGCGCCCGACGTAAAAGATGCACGCTCCGGGCGTCCGGGCAGACGTTATTTCAGACACTGGTAATAAGAAAGCTTGATGCGGTTGAGAAAATGGTCGGAACGCTTTTTTTCGGCCACTTTCTACCACCGAGGAGGAAGTCGCCTAACTCGTTAAGCTCATCTTCTAAAAGTAAGTTAAACTCAACTTTATTTATCTTTATAGCGCATATTATTTTATACAGGTCACTTATACAAGCCTTAAACATACAAAATATTATAAATGTTGTTAGCTTCTTTTGAATCTTTCTTCTGGGGCTGAGGTTTCGGCTTGATTCCTGACCACTTATCCATTTTTCTTGTGTTCTCTGTGCGTCTATATGCAAATGCATGACTTTATAAACGCTCGGGAAGCACGAAGTTATTCGATGCAGGCTTCTGATTGGCTGCCGAGTATGCAAATTGCCAAACGGACCGAAACTCCGAAATTTCCAAACCGACCGAAGTTTTCAAAATCGAAATAAAGCAAACGTTTGATTTGAAATGGGGTTTTTTTGTTTATTTTTTTTAAATTAAAAAAGTTGTCGGCCACCCGGGCGAAGACGTTTTGTAAGTTGTACGCCCCGGGCGTCCGGGCAGACATTGTTTCAGACACTGATTTATATTTTCACGGTTTTGTTCTTGTATTTATTGTATTTAGTGAACCTGCGTGTGTCAAACAAACATGTCTGTATTTGACTTGTATGTCTTGTGTCCCCCAAGCTCGCTCGTGGTGGACAAGCAGCCACCTCAGGTTATAAAGACACAGTCCAAGTTCTCCACAACTGTGCGCTACCTGCTCGGTGAGAAAATAGCACCTGGGAAACCGGTGGTGCTAAAGGCACAAATCATCAATGAACTCCAGGCCAGAAGCCTAAACATCACATCCAGGTGAGTAGCTCACAATGTCTTCACATACATCAAAGTATGTGTTAGGTTCAAAACGATATCAGGATGAAATAAGAGACTCTTTGAGTTACAAACAAACTTATTTATTAAAGAAAAGTCCGCAAAACGGACAAGGCAAACGTATTCTTGGATTGTTATGCAATGATAACACGGACTGAAGCATGAGCGCGCTTCTTATACCGATTCATGGATTCTGATTGGAGGATAGAATAAACCCCTTGCACTTAAGAGTATTCTAAATGGACGATTTCTTTGGTTACATGGTGTGATATACACTGCTGGCCACTAAAGGGCACTTTAACCTAACAATAGTCAAGTCAAGCCAAGTCATGTTTATTTGTATAGCCCTTAATCACAAAGAGTCTCAAAGAGCTGCAGATCAAAGACTATTGCAAACCACAGACTATTATGACACCATCCCCTGATCTAAAACCTACATGAGGGCAAATAATACACAGACATTGTCAACATAAAATATAGGTTATTCATATGCTACAGAGTAGAAATGTGTTTTAAGCTTAGATTTTTCCACTGAGGTTGCAGATCAAATCTCAGGGGGAAGAGCATCCCACAGCACAGGGGCCCGAATGGAGAACAACACTCTCGAACCTGCGGATTTGTTATTGGCTCTTGGGATCACGAGTAAACCAGCATTTTCAGAGCGAAGGCTCCGGACCGGAACATTGGGGGAAATTAAATCTGAAAGATATGAGGGAGCAAGTCCATGCATGATTTGGTATAATACCAACAGAACCTTAAAATCACATCTTAAGCTGACAGGGAGCCAATGCAGGTTAGCTAAAATCGGGGTACTGTGGTCAAACTTTCTTGTCTTAGGTAAGAGCCTTGCTGCAGCATTTTGTACCAGCGGAAGGCTCTTTCATATTTAGCTATTATGTATTTCTTAAAGGCAATAGTTGTACGAACAACTTTTCCTTTTTCACCTGTCCTGCTTGCACCGACCTTCTTCTGAGGCATAGTTAGGGGCTAAAACACTCCGTTCACCGATATTAAAAGCGAAAGCAAAAAAAAGGGAAGTGCGCACGTGATAACAGTGGGGTGGGGGCCATCTACACCATCTACACCCGTACGCCGCTCAGCATCGCATCCTAGCGTACGCACTCAGGCATTACCGGCGTTCGAACTCCGAATTTTTGACCGAACAGCGAAGCAAGAATTTCTCGAAATTTTTGGTCGAACCCCGGTTTGTTCGAGCTGAGAGGCGTTCGAAAACCCAGGTTCCACTGTACGTTAAATCAATGCAAATAAGAGCATTGGATCTTGTTGTGGGGTTGTAGTACGGGGTTCCCGCGGATCCTTGAAAAGTCTTAAAAGGCATTAAATTCATTATTCTATAAATAAGGCCTTAATTGGCATTAAAATGTCTTACATTCCATTTTCAAGACTCGTATTAATGTGAACACATATGATTTATATTTGTTTGAATTAAAAAGATTTAGTAAAAAAGTCGTTTTTCATGCATAATGATGAAAACGCTTCATGAATGTAGCAGAAGAGTTTTATGGAATTAGTAGTTATCTGCCAGCTTTGACTGAGGATTCATGGAAATGTCAAGGTCAAAACTTTAGATTCTATTAAGATGAAGAAAATAACACACTTTGAGTCAGAGGCGCGTCCCAAACAAGCTTTCCCCTAGATATGCTTCCAAGATCGGCTCAAGACGACTAGAGACTCATTATTTGAAAACACAGGCCTAAAACAACACTCTGATTGGCTTAAACAAGGTCACATGAATACATGAAGCAAATCTGATTGGATTAGACAGAAATCACATGTTAGAATGAAGCAAAGGATGCTGGTCGCTAGATGGCGTGCAAGCATAATAAATTAGCAATAAGAAAAGTGAAACTTTGTACCACGAAAGGTACAATGCGTCACTCTGAAGTCACGGAAGTAGAAAAGGGAGGCAAGCTTTTGGGCAGACTTCCCGGCACTAAAGTGAAGGCCATCTTGATTCATAGTTATCGGGCCCCTAGAGGATCCAATTTTTACAAGAACACAAACAGCCCCTGGATATAATTTTTGGCTTGGTTTAGGTACTTTTGAGGATAAAATCATACAAAGGTACATTCAGAGTATAATTTTCCCCCACAGATACTGTAAACATCCTTTTAATTTATTGTTTTCAATGTCTTAAACGTGGAAAAGTGCTGTTTTTTCAGATATAAAGTTATCAACTGGAAAAATGGTTTGACAAAATCTTTTGTTTAACATGTCCTCTTATTCACGCGGTGTTCTTTTATTTTGTTTGCTTTAATTGTGTTTTGTTCTTTTGTCGAGTTGGCCTTAAATTAGATTTCAAAAGGCACTGAAAAGGTCTTCAAAATTCTTGAATTTGACTCGCCTGTCAAAGCTGTAGGAACCCGGTAGTACCACTTTAGTCCAGCAGAGGATACCTTGAGTCAGTTTTTATAAAAGTATTTTACTTGTTTTATTTTAAGCATTTTTTGATTTACATACAATATAAAAAAAAAACAATATTGGCATGAAACTGTCAAGAACCAGAACAGGATCAGGACACAATCGCGTGACGTTCTCACCCAAGCCATTTATTTTACGGGAAATGGGGAGTCATGCACGTTAGGGAGCCAGTCTGGCGTGGAAAGACAGGAAGCCAGAGACCGACGAGATTGATTCCAATTGCCCGAGTTGATACCGGACAGATGGGGTCGATATCAGACAGGACGGGACAGACAGGATAGATAATGAATCAGGATATTGAAAATAAACAGGACAAACTAGACGGGAACGAAAACTGGAGAACATAATAAACAGGACAAAAATAGACGGAAACATACTGAAAACCAATTTTAAACAGGACAAAAAAAACAGGAACAATACCGTACAGGAAATACCAACAGGGACAGGACCGAGTCGAAACCCACGTCCTGCACGTTAAGCAGCCGTCTGGCGTGAAATGATAGGAAGCCAGAGGCTGACGAGATTGATACCAATTGCCCGAGTAGATATCAGACAGATGGGGTCTGTATCGGACAGGACGGGACAGACAGGATAGATAATGAATCAGGATATTGAAAATAAACAGGACAAACTAGATGGGAACGAAAACTGGAGAACATAGTAAACAGGACAAAAATAGACGGAAACAAACTGAAAACCAATTTTAAACAGGACCAAAAAAAAAATGGGAACAATACCATACAGGAAATACCAACAGGGACAGGACCGAGTCGAAACCCACGTCATGCACGTTAAGCAGCCGTCTGGCGTGAAATGATAGGAGGCCAGAGGCCGACGAGATCGATACCAATTGCCCGAGTAGATATCAGACAGATGGGGTCTGTATCGGACAGGACAGGACAGACAGGATAGATAATGAATCAGGATATTAAAAATAAACAGGACAAACTAGACGGAAACGAAAACTGGAGAACATAATAAACAGGACAAAAATAGACGGAAACATACTGAAAACCAATTTTAAACAGGACCAAAAAAAACGGGAACAATACCGTACAAGAAATACCAACAGGGACAGGACCGAGTCGAAACCCTCGTCATGCACGTTAAGCAGCCGTCTGGCGTGAAATGATAGGAGGCCAGAGGCCGACGAGATCGATACCAATTGCCCGAGTAGATATCAGACAGATGGGGTCTGTATCGGACAGGGCGGGACAGACAGGATAGATAATGAATCAGGATATTGAAAATAAACAGGACAAACTAGACGGGAACGAAAACTGGAGAACATAATAAACAGGACAAAAATAGACGGAAACATACTGAAAACCAATTTTAAACAGGACAAAAAAAAACGGGAACAATACCGTACAGGAAATACCAACAGGGACAGGACCGAGTCCAAACCCACGTCCTGCACGTTAAGCAGCCGTCTGGCGTGAAATGATAGGAGGCCAGAGGCCGACGAGATCGATACCAATTGCCCGAGTAGATATCAGACAGATGGGGTCTGTATCGGACAGGACGGGACAGACAGGATAGATAATGAATCAGGATATTGAAAATAAACAGGACAAACTAGACAGGAACGAAAACTGGAGAACATAATAAACAGGACAAAAATAGACGGAAACATACTGAAAACCAATTTTAAACAGGACCAAAAAAAACGGGAACAATACCGTACAGGAAATACCAACAGGGACAGGACCTAGTCGAAACCCACGTCATGCACGTTAAGCAGCCGTCTGGCGTGAAATGATAGGAGGCCAGAGGCCGACGAGATCGATACCAATTGCCCGAGTATATATCAGACAGATGGGGTCTGTATCGGACAGGACAGGACAGACAGGATAGATAATGAATCAGGATATTAAAAATAAACAGGACAAACTAGACGGAAACGAAACTGGAGAACATAATAAACAGGACAAAAATAGACGGAAACATACTGAAAACCAATTTTAAACAGGACAAAAAAAAACGGGAACAATACCGTACAGGAAATACCAACAGGGACAGGACCGAGTCGAAACCCACGTCATGCACGTTAAGCAGCCGTCTGGCGTGAAATGATAGGAGGCCAGAGGCCGACGAGATCGATACCAATTGCCCGAGTAGATATCAGACAGATGGGGTCTGTATCGGACAGGACAGGACAGACAGGATAGATAATGAATCAGGATATTAAAAATAAACAGGACAAACTAGACGGAAACGAAAACTGGAGAACATAATAAACAGGACAAAAATAGACGGAAACATACTGAAAACCAATTTTAAACAGGACCAAAAAAAACGGGAACAATACCGTACAAGAAATACCAACAGGGACAGGACCGAGTCGAAACCCTCGTCATGCACGTTAAGCAGCCGTCTGGCGTGAAATGATAGGAGGCCAGAGGCCGACGAGATCGATACCAATTGCCCGAGTAGATATCAGACAGATGGGGTCTGTATCGGACAGGGCGGGACAGACAGGATAGATAATGAATCAGGATATTGAAAATAAACAGGACAAACTAGACGGGAACGAAAACTGGAGAACATAATAAACAGGACAAAAATAGACGGAAACATACTGAAAACCAATTTTAAACAGGACAAAAAAAAACGGGAACAATACCGTACAGGAAATACCAACAGGGACAGGACCGAGTCCAAACCCACGTCCTGCACGTTAAGCAGCCGTCTGGCGTGAAATGATAGGAGGCCAGAGGCCGACGAGATCGATACCAATTGCCCGAGTAGATATCAGACAGATGGGGTCTGTATCGGACAGGACGGGACAGACAGGATAGATAATGAATCAGGATATTGAAAATAAACAGGACAAACTAGACAGGAACGAAAACTGGAGAACATAATAAACAGGACAAAAATAGACGGAAACATACTGAAAACCAATTTTAAACAGGACCAAAAAAAACGGGAACAATACCGTACAGGAAATACCAACAGGGACAGGACCTAGTCGAAACCCACGTCATGCACGTTAAGCAGCCGTCTGGCGTGAAATGATAGGAGGCCAGAGGCCGACGAGATCGATACCAATTGCCCGAGTATATATCAGACAGATGGGGTCTGTATCGGACAGGACAGGACAGACAGGATAGATAATGAATCAGGATATTAAAAATAAACAGGACAAACTAGACGGAAACGAAACTGGAGAACATAATAAACAGGACAAAAATAGACGGAAACATACTGAAAACCAATTTTAAACAGGACAAAAAAAAACGGGAACAATACCGTACAGGAAATACCAACAGGGACAGGACCGAGTCGAAACCCACGTCCTGCACGTTAAGCAGCCGTCTGGCGTGAAATGATAGGAAGCCAGAGGCTGACGAGATCGATACCAATTGCCCGAGTAAATACCAGACAGATGGGGTCTGTATCGGACAGGACGGACAGACAGGTTAGGTAATGAAACAGGATATAGAAAATAAACTGGACAAACTAGACAGGAACGAAAACTGGAGAGAATATTAAACAGGACAAAAATAAACAGGAACAATACCGGACAGGGAATACCAACAGGAAACAGGACCAAGTCAAAACCCACGTCTTGCGGTGCAGAAGTTCGTTGACGGGCTGACAAGGGAAGCGTGACGGCCCTGAGCTTAAAATAGACAGAAAGCCAATTTGTTAACTAGCCGCAGCTGGCGCCACACGGGTGGGGCCAATTGGGCGCCCTGGCAACCGTGACAGAAACATTGATTAAAAAGTGAACAATTTCAAGGGAACAGAAAGCGCTGCAAAAATAAATAAAAAGAAAATATATGAATAAAAAATACAAAGTATTTCTTTATTGCTACAGTGACAACGTTGGGGACGTGATCAATAACACTGCCATCCTGGAGCATAACACGGCGAGCAAAAGCACATGTGCCACTTTCAGGAATATGGTTCGTATCATGCTGTACTTCTCGACTTCTCGAAGTGAGCACTGGTTAAAACCAAAAAATTCAAATATATTTCAACAGTCTATCAAGAGGATCAAGAGATCAGACAGGAAAGGCTCGGAGTCTGTGACGGAGGAAAAGTTTGCCCTCCTCTTCTCGACAGAGCTCACCATTACAGGATGCGACACACCCTATAAAGTTCAGGTGTGTCCTTTACATTGTTTATGATTAAACTGTGTGCCAGATCCCATCTATCCATCCATTATCTGCACCGCTTATCCTCAGTAGGGTCGCGGGGGTGCTGGAGCCCATCCTAGCTATCTTGGACACCCTGAACTGGTTGCCAGCCAGTCGCAGGGCACACAGAGACAGACGATTCACTCGCTCATTCACACCTAGGGACAATTTGGACCGGCATGTTTTGGGAATGTGGGAGGAAACCGGAGTGCCCGAAGGAAACTGTCAGAGATAGACATTATCAAGACTCTTTGGTGGCTGTATTTACACAGATAAAATACATATATATTGTTAAAAACTAAAACGTGATAGCAGGAGCAAGTACTTACACGAGGCTTCCATGATGGTAGAAAGAGAAAAAAAAGAGACCGCCCCCAGAGAGGGCGTGGTTTATTATTCGTCAGTGTAACAGCACACACATGAGCACGACTTCAAAATAAAAGAATATAAGATTGATAAATGTACAAGAGATATAATTAGACTGATTATTGAAACATTGTTTTATGTGTGTGTGAGAAAGATTGTATTTGTATTTAGGAATATAAAAACAAGTTATTTACATAATAGAAAATTCTAAGAGATTAACATCCAAAACGGCCACCTTGAAAAAACCCACGCAAGCACAGGGAGAACATGCAAACTCCACACAGGAGGTTCGATCCCATGACTCAGAACTGTGCCTCACACGTGCTAACCACTCAAAATATATTTGACAAGGGCATGAGTTTTGTTATTTCAGCTGTCGACAAAATCACATTCACAATACAGTCATCAAAATCAACACGGGCAATATACAAGGTTCGAACGGGTGCTTGAAATCCTTGAAATAGCTTGAATTTTGATATTGTTTTCAAGGTTTGTGTGAAACGTGTTTAACTGTTTGAAATTGTTGCCATGTTTCACAACAAGTACATACATACAATCACACACACACACACATGATAGGCAGCCTTTCCAGCAGCCTTTCCAGCAGCTCCTTGTTATTTCGCTCTTTTTGTGATTTATTGTTTTAATTGTCTGCTTCTTTTTTCAGTGTTTTTCGTCCCGTTTGACAACTACACTTTGGATTACTTTCTATCCTATCGTTATGGGTTTTAACGCACAAAAATGCATTTATTCGAGGAATTAACCTCCTGTTAATCTGTTAATAAACAACAAAAGGATACTGCTGGAAGTGTGAATTTCCCTACGGGGATGAATAAAGTATCTCTCTCTCTCTCTCTCTCTCTCTCTCTCTCTCTCTCTCTCTCTCTCTCTCTCTCTCTCTCTCTCTCTCTCTCTTCCACCTAATTTCTCCCACTCTCTGTCTCTTTCACTCTCTGTGGCTCTCTTTTCCTCTGTGTCTTTTAACCTCTTTTGCTCTAACTTCCTTTTTTCCTTTTCTCTTTCTCTCTTCCTACCCTTCGCGCTTTCTTTTCTCTTTTCTCTCCTTCTGTCTTTCCATTTCTCTTTGGATTTCTTTCTTCCTCTCCCTTTTTTCTCCCCTCTCTCACAACTTTTTATCTTTTGTTTCTCACGCTCTCTCCCTCTCACTCTTTTTCTTTCTTTGTCCTGCCCTTCTCCTTTTCCATCCCTCTTTCTCTTATTTCTATATCTCTCTTTTTCTTCCTCTTTAATCTACTAGTCCGGCCCCCGACAGAATGTTTGTTCTATCGTGTGGCCCCCGAGTTAAAGTGAGTTTGACACCCCTGGTCAAAACCAATAAAGTAGAAACTTTTTTTGATGAGATATTATGTAATACGTACCACCATAACAAAATCACAATTTTAAATCCACAAATAAAAGCGCAGAATTGCAGTTGAAAGATCTTTATTGTCATTATATTATAATAATTATAATTTCCTTTGTATTGTCATTCTGTGTAACAATGTACACAGAACGAAATGTCGATACACCTGACCCGTTGTAGCGAGCCAATGCAGCCGCAGCCAACAGAGGGCGCCGCCATTTTACCAATGTTATAAGTCTTAGGTATGACTCGGCCGAGGCGCGAACCAGCGACATAGTACAACGAAATTGGAGCGCTTTTCATTTCAGTGTAAGAAAACAGTGTAGGGTGAGGCCCGCTAACTGCACGCTAACTGCACGCTATCATCGAGGATCCTCGGATTGAGCCAGGTCTCTGTTATGATTAAAATACAAGAGTCACAAATGTGTTGGTTTTTCACGAGTTGTAGCTCCAGGTCATCAGTTGAATGGGTTTGGGGGAGGGTAGGCTTAAGAAAGTTTCCTGCCTGCAGCCTCGCTATTGTTTTCCCTCCCAACACCACCTCAGTCTCTTCCTGGACCCAATAACAATCTCCGGAGGACACGGTGGTGATCAGCATTTCTTTGCGCTCTTCTGACTTTTCTCAGATGGATGCACTCTTCTGACTTTCATTGAATTCCCTTTCAATGTAATGAGCCACTAAATTACTAGTTGTTGCCGTGCTTTGCAGTTTGTTTTGGTGGACACATTGACTTCTGCGCCCAACCCGCTGTTTGACTGACATCATCAGCCTATCGCAGTCGCCCGCACACAGTCATACACCCAAAACCACAAAAAGACCCACCACCCCACCACACCTGCAAGATTTGCTATATGCTGTCTGCTGCAGAACACAATGCACGCTTTGTTGCTATCAATGACATTAAAGACAATGAAATTCAAAATCTGTGAAGCATCAAAACCGCGATTAGTGAGGGATTACTGTAAATCTAAATGTGAAGGAAATATTCTTGGGCCTATCTGTCTGCTTCAGTAAACCTCAATCAAGCGGGGAATGCTTGTGTCATTCCAGATGATTTCTTTACCACTCGTGGTTATTGTCCACGGCAGCCAAGACAACAACGCACTGGCTACCGTCATTTGGGATTGTGCATTCTCGGAGCCGGTAAGAAACATTTCCACTTACACACCTTACAGTAATACTATCCCCTAAAATTGCATCAGAATCCATTCATGGCTGTTGTCTGAACTGCAGTTTGGGCAGGGGCAAAGAAAAACTATGACGTCAACAACTGGTGCCTTCGTTTAGCACTCAACTATTTTAATAGCGTCCGTTCTTTATCCATAAATATAGAAGCAGGGTTCTGACGGTTGCTTGAAATCCTTGAAAATGCTTGCATTTTAGTGTTCTGTTTTCAATATTTAAAAAGTGCCTTCAATTTTAAGTTCAGTGCTTGTAAATGCTTTAGATTGTTGACATGTTTCTTGGAAGTCTGACTCCATAGACTACACATGAAATGAAAAAAAAAGAGAATAAAACAAGTCTGCCTAAAAATGACGCTGACAACCAATGTTCCCTGTAATTTTCCTTACGGGTCTGAGCGTTCACACAAAGTCGGTGAGCAACGCTTGAAACAACAGTGAGCAACCGTAATCCCAAGTGTGGCAAGATAATTCATGATCAAACATGTCCAAAACTTGACATCAAGTTACATTTTGCTGAGTTTCCGGCAACGCAAAATTATTTTTCTCTTTTGAATGAATTGACTCATGTACGATTGCCTCCAAACGCCATTTCTTTTTACAATTCTTTTACAAGATATCCATTTCTTTTTATTTCCTGATATATTTTGTCGCATAATATTAACATTTTTGGGGGCTTATTGAGTCGGTTGCACGATACAGAACTGTACTTAATCACATTTTTTTAGTTGAAGTACAATGTTGGCGACAAGAATGACTTGGTATAATTGGAAATTATTTGAATGCAACACAAACTTTTTCCTCTTTTTTCCCCTGTTCTTTTTTTCTATTTTTTTTAATTCCTTTAAAAAAATCTCATTGTGTTTATTTTTTCCGAGCTGTTACTTTTTTCTTTTTGTTCTCTATTTACTTTTTTTCCTTTGTTTCTTTCTTTTCTTTTTTTTCTGGCTTTTTTTTCTAAATGTTTCCTTCTTTTTTTTTTTCTTCCTTTTGTTTCTTTTTTTCTCAGCTTTTCACTACTTTTTCATTTTGGTATTTTTTTTTTTTCTGTTCTATTTCCCCCCTTCCTTTAAGTCATTTTGTGCACAATTTTACATAATATTTGGTCGTGTAGGGATTAAAGAAGCAAAAACAACCCGAAGAGCCGTTTGGGACCCGAGAGAGCCGCCGACTTTGTGTGAACGCTCAGACCCGGAAGGAAAATTACAGGGAACATTGGATAGGAGCATGTAAAACAAGCACAAAGTATGTGCTAGAATTTGGCCATGAAAATGTGTAAAAACCGTGAGATCTGAAGATACCTTTTCACGAAAATGCGAATGGATGTCTTTTACTGATGCTTCTTTATATCATCAGGACAGAGTGCCGTTCGTAGTGCCGGAGCGAGTGCCCTGGAAGCTCATGTGCAACACTCTCAACAGTAAATTCACCTCCGAGATCCAGACGCATCACAATCTGGACCACTACAACCAACACTTCCTTGCTCAGAAGATATTTAACAAACCAGACTTCAATGATGACTTCAGCAACATGATGGTGTCCTGGGCTCAGTTCAATAAGGTGCACACGCACGGTGATATGATTGATGGTGCACGGCTCAAACCCTTTTCCTTTTCCGGGGAATGGATCTGGTCACCATCATCCGCAGAACATAAGTTGCCAAACACAGTTGAAATATCAAATAAGTGAGAGTGGTGATGATGTCATCAAAAAGGGACATTCTGAGCTGAGTAAACACTAGAAAGATCGCCATCAAGTCCCAACTGCCATAGATAAAATAAACAAATTCTCTTCAACCTCAGATCTTTTAGCGATACATGATACTCTTTTAAAATACCGTATTTTCCGCACTATAAGGCGCACCGGGTTATAGGGCGCACCCCGAAAAATAGTTTTTGGTCCTATATTTTCCATACATAAGGCGCACCGGATTATAAGGAGCTACCAATGGAACGTGGACAAAACAGTCAGATAGTTCAGTCCAACTTATTACCCCCTTAACATTCCCAAAGCTTGCAAAGACGCAAATACGTGTCGAGAACACGTGCGGATGCGGTGTCCGTACGATGTCACTCAAATGCATCGTTCCATCATTCGGAAGGTTAAAGTCTTGGGATTCAAGAAATGCCAACCATTCCTTAGTTTCTATTTTCTTTTTCGCTCGCAACTTTACTGTATATATGACAATAAACACTTGGAATTGAGTTGAATTTAAAAATAGACACTCCATTCCATCCATTATCTGCACCGCTTATCACAGAAACATCGAGTTCAGTCCGAAACAAGATAAAGGGATAATATATATAGCTGGAGTAGCTCACCGAAGTCGTTGTGTTCATAATAATGTGCAGCCGTGGTCCTCTTATATCCGTGAGTTTAGTAAATCCAGGAGAATAAAATATTTACAAATACAAAATAGTAAAAAAATGCTTTCTGTATGCCGTCAGCCACGTGCTATACGCATTCATCTTTTTCGGCCAATTGCAGGCTTTGTTTTGCCGTTTAAGCCAATGGCAGCCTGTAAATGATAAAAAGGATCCGCCCCTTGACCTCCGAATAACTTTAGCCAATAGTGATGGATTCAAATGATGATTGACACATTGGTTAGCCAATGAAACGCCGGTAAATAAATCCCAGCATACACCGCAAACTACTTCGCCTTCGGGGGAAAATCGAGCCGGCAGCTGCTTGCCTTAGTTGCAAGACTTTGCGAATTAATATTGATCCATAAATAAGGTGCACTGTATTATAAGGCGCATGGTCAGCTTTTGAAAAAATAAAGGCTTTTAGGTGCGCCTTATAGTGCGGAAAATACGGTACAATGACATGCAAAATCAAACCCTGAATTTAGAAACTAAAATAAAACCGTGTAAATCTCAACTCTACCTATGCCTTTAACGGGGCTTATCTATAATTGGACGAATCTGTTTGATTAAGATGGAAAGTTCATATTTGGTGCCCGCAAGCCAATCAGATTTTGTGAAACCGGTGATGTTACCCAACGCCTGCTAGCAGGCGTTCAGAAGCCAACTCGGTATCTGATTGGATCCCGATCTATGATAAACAAGACTGTTTGTGCAGAGACAAAGAAGAACAATGATGGGTGTATAATAACAGTGTCTGAAATAACGTCTGCCTGGACGCCTGGGGCATGCATCTTTTACGTCGGGCGTACAACTTACAAAACGTCTCCGTCCGGGTGGCTGACAACTTTTTCAAGAAAGAAAAAAAAATCTTTCGTTTTTATTTTTTCAATTCGAACGTTTGCTTTATTCTGATTTCGAAATCTTTGTATGGTTTAGAAATTTAGAAATCTCGGTTTGTTTGGCAATTTGCATACTCGGCAGCCAATCAGAAGCCTGCATCGAATAACTTCGTGCTTCCGGACTTTCCAGAGCCTTATAAGGTCGTGCATTTGCATATCATATTCGAATGTAGACGCACAGAGAAGACAAGAAAAATGGATAAGTGGTTAGGAATCAAGCCAAAACCTCTGCCCCAGAAGAAAGATTCAAAAGAAGCTAACAAAATTTATGACGCTACAAAACGTGAACATACATTAAAAGCATCGTGGAAAGAGGAGTTCACGTGGCTTGTAGCAGACGACGCGACGCAAACATTGTATGAATGAAGATGAGTAAATACAGGTACATACTGATGGCAGATGGAAAACAGCGATGTCATATACATGCAATGAAAGTTATAAGTAGATTTATAATAAACTTAATTTTAAAGTGTTGTTCAGTTATATATTCTGATTATCAATCCTTAATATCTTGCAACAATAGGTTTTATTGAGATGAGTCATCTTATTGTGTTTCAAGTTGTGAAAAATGGGGCAGGAAACTTTATGGCCGGGCAGGCAACTTTTCACAGTTGTCTGCCCTGGTGTCCGCTAACTTTTTGTCATGAGTTTCAGACACTGATAATAATTTTAAAAAGTCAGCAAGAGAGAAGCTCGACCCGATCCAAAAGTAATGATTGACATTTTAGACCTGACCAGCCTAAAATTCAGATCAAGTCTTACCTCTAGGCTGAAAGTGGCGGACAAAACTATTTCTCTCTTGCAAAAGGCTTGCCCGGTTTGGAGTTGTCCAAAATTTGGCTATTACAGGCACAGTCTCCGTAGCTGGTTCTATTATTATTATTATTCATCTAAAACATACATTGGGCGGGTGCAAGTGTCCTCTGCTGCGGCCGCGGTACAACAACACAGACAAGCGTACAAGTGTGTGTGTTTAAAAATACGGCAGCAAAACAAAAACGGATAAAACAAAATTTAAAAAAGGAGTTTTTTTCTTTTTTTTTTTAAATGTTGAAATAGTTTTGATTCAACTTCAAGATAGTGTTTGGCCTGTTCAAAAATATTTTCAGTTCTTAAAGTTTGAAGTCTGAAATGCGCATTATGACAAAAGGTTCTTGGGGTCAGTGTTCCCTCTAAGCTGCGCGCGTGCGCAATTGCGCACTGCTCGCACATTCTCTGCGCACAAGAAAATCTAGCCGGCGCACAAAAATCAGGGCTCAAAATTACTAATTAAGAAGCGACTCAAGTCAAAGTTACAGTGCATGGAGGTAGAAATACACGGGATCCCCTGACGTTGTGTCCTAAATGCGGTATTTTGAAGTCGAGTCGAAGTCGAACGAAGTTGAGTAAAGTCAGTAGAGTTTGTCGAGAACCGGCTTCTTCGGCTCGGCCCACTAAAAGGAACCGGCTCTTTCGGGTCCTAAACGGCTCTTCAGGTTGTTTTTGCTTCTTTAATCCAAAAATGACCAAATATTATGTAAAATTATGCACAAAATGACTTAAAAGAAGGGGGGGAATAGAACAAAAAAGAAAAAAAATACCAAAATGAAAAAGTAGTGAAAAGCTGAGAAAAAAAGAAACAAAAGAGAGAAAAAAAGAAGGAAAAATTTAGAAAAAGCCAGAAAAAAAAGAAAAGAAAGAAATGTAGGAAAAAAGTAAATAGAGAACAAAAACAAAAAGTAACAGTTCGGAAAAAATTAACACAATTAGATTTTTTTTTTAAAGGAATTTTTAAAAATGTAGAAAAAAAAACACGGAAAAAAATAGAAAAAGTTTGTGTTGCGTTCAAATAATTTCTAATTATATCAGGTGAATCTTGTTGCCAACATTGTACTTCCACTAAAAAAATGTGATTAAATACAGTTGTGTATCGTGCAACCGACTCAATAAGCCCCCAAAAATGTTAGTAGTATGCGACAAAAGATACCAGGAAAAAAAAGAAATGGATATCTTGTGAAAGAATTGTAAGAAGAAACAATAGTACATGAGTCAATTCATTCAAAAGAGAAAAACAATTTTGCATTGCCGGAAACTCAGCAAAATGTCACTTGATGTCAAGTTTTGGACATGTTTGATAATGAATTATCTTGCCCCACTTGGGATTACTGTTGCTCACTGTTGTTTCAAGCGTTGCTCACCGACTTTGTGTGAACGCTCAGACCCGTAAGGAAAATTACAGGGAACATTGCTTGGGGTTCCAATACTTTTGCTCATTCATAATAACATTCATGGAAATATAACAATATTGTTTTTGTTTTTCAAGGAAGTGCTCCCCGGTCGGCTTTTTACCTTCTGGCAATGGTTCGAAGGAGTGATTGACCTGACCAAAAAACACCTGAGGACATACTGGAGTGACGGGTAGGGACCTTGTTCCTGGGTTTTGCAGTCCATTTTAGCAGATCGTGACTTAACAAACTTTTCATCTTTCCTAAAGTCTAATCTTTGGCTTCATTGGCAAGCAGCACCTTCATCTGATTCTCAAAGAGAGGCCCAACGGAACCTTTTTACTGCGCTTTAGCGACTCGGAAATCGGTGGCATCACTATCGCTTACGTGGCTGCGGCTGAGTGTGAGTAAAGACGGGCTCTATTTAAATATTTAAGGAACAGTGTTCTCGTTTGCCCGCGTCCTGGACGCATCATTTTTGCTGGGGACGCTTAGTCTCAAATCACCTTTTTGCCACAAAATTGTCATTATTACCCGATTACCGTAAATTCCGGACCATAAGCCGCTACTTTTTTCCCAAACTTTCAACCCTGCGGCTTATTCAGTGATGCGGCTAATTTACAAAAGGTAAGATTTAAACTGCAACCTCTTAGCTTGTGCACAAATTAAATTAGCGTAGACATATACACATAAGCCGCAGGGTTGAACGTTTGGGAAAAAAAGTAGCGGCTAATAGTCCGGAATTTACGGTACCTAGATTCTTGAATTGATTATAATCTGAATAACAGTACTAGACATATACGATCCCTACCTAAATAGTGTTTCCCATCCAGCTCAGTAGCCTAGATGGTAAGGCGCCCGCTTTGAGACTGGGAGGTCGGTGGTTCGCGCCCCGGCCGAGTCATTCCTAAGACTTAAAAAGTGGTCGGCGGCGCCCTCTGTTGGCTGCGGCTGCATCGGCTCGCTACAACGGGTCAGGTGCAATCGACATTTTGTTCTGTGTACATTGTTACACAGAATGACAATACAAGGAAATTATTTATTTTTATTTATTTATTTATAGAATTTTGTGAGACCCCAGTGGGTGGACAGTCTTGGGGGGTGGGAGCATGACCCCGTGTCGGCCATCCGGGCAGATGTTTTGTTGTATGCCCGACGTAAAAGGTAAATAAAATAACATGAATAAAGTTTGAGTTTACTCTCTGTGCAGTTTCTTTTCGTTTTTTACCTTTGGGATCCATGGCAGATCACACACACACACACACACGCCAGTTTGCTACCTGTAACCCTGCCCCTCAAATCAGGACACAGAGGACACGGGACTCAAAGAAGAAACCAAACAAAGGAGAAATGCGGGTATTTAGGTGGTGGCGATTTAGGTTAAGGATTCAATGTAGCCTAATGAAGTGGAGTAAGAGTACATTTCTTCTTTACAAATCTACTCAAGTAAAAAGTATAGTGATTTAAAAATACACCCAGAAGTAGAAAATGTCCCATAACTTGATTTTATTGACTCAAGGTATCAGGAAACCAGCAGAAGGGAACAATAAATGAAGTAGGGTGGATTCCTGACTTCATCCCCATCAACTTGTTTTGTGCTTCCTTTTATAATTTGAATGATAAGTAGATTGCACTTTATCGCTGTTTTTTTTTAATTCCTGTGATTTATTTACCGTAAATTCCGGACTATAGAGCGCACCCACTACATTTCGGGAGGAAAACCGATTTTGTACATATACAAGCCGCGCCGCATGCGCCCACATTGAAAATACGCAATACGAACACGAAATTAACTCTTATCCGATACAGTCCAAAAAACACAGCTGGCATAATGAACGGAAAATGATACCGGTAGTTATCATTTAATGCAGACCTGCAGAGTCCGGGTGCCAGTTGAAAGTAATCCAAGGAAAAAAGTGTATATTTCCAAAGGTAAGGGTGGGAAAAATATATATCCACTATTGTCGGCCGCGTCCACAAACACGTCTCACCTTTACTCCACTTCCCGTCAGCCCGGGTTTGCCCCGCCCCTTCTTTCTCATTTGCTCGTACAAAACATATCAGAATAAGTTTCTAAAATAAATACATTACAAAAGTATACAGTTGCAAATACATATTATACACGGTTACACATATTTACAAAGAAAGACGGTACCCCGAGAGAGTTTTCAAAGCTTTAATAATAATATTATAACTTTCATCCCAAACCGTGCCTGTGAAGGGTAGCAAAACGCTACTAGCAACACGCTCGCAACACAGTAAACAGCTTTGTTAAAAAAACATACTGTACTTGGAGTAAGCACGGGAAACCATCCTTATCTTCCTCTTTATACCTGACGTCATCAAAGTCGTCTTCCTTCAATATGGGAAAGAGACTTTGTCATAAACGTGGTCCCACGCTCCCTTATTTAAAAACACGCTAGCATCTCGCTCGCAAAGTAATTCCTATATCGGACTACTTGACTGCGTTTAGCTTGAAAGTTGCGTCATGTGCCTTTCTCTTTGTAATTAGCATGATGAGGATATGTCGACGCTAATTTAATTTGTGCACAAGCTAAGAAGTTGCACTCTAAATCTTACCTTTTGTTCTCGAGCGTTGCTTGGCCGCATCACTGAATAAGCCGCAGGGTTGAAAGTTTGGGGGAAAAGTAGCGGCTTATAGTCCGTTAACTTTTATATGGCTACTTGACTTTATGAGTGTTCCAAGGATTTGATTTTGCTTCCTCTAGTGGGGGAACACAAACAGATCATCAAGAACATCCAACCCTTCACCAAGAGAGACCTCGACATCCGGAGCCTTGGAGACCGCATCCGAGACATCAGCGAAATCACGTTCCTTTACCCTGATTTTCCAAAACATGACGTTTTCAAAAAGTACTATTCGGGTAATGCTTTCATCTCCTTTCCCCTTTTAAAATGTGGCAAACACTTTTCTTGAAATATTGTTTTCTATTACAGAGCCCCAAACGTCCACAAGTGGCGGATACATCCCGGTGTCACTACACACTAAAGTAGGAATGTAAGCTCCAGCCGCCAATGGGATTTACATTATACCTGTGTTAGCATGTACAGTACCAGTGTTCATTTTACCTGTGAAAAGTGATGAAATAATTACCGTATTTTCCGCACTATAAGGCGCACCGTGTTATAAGGCGCACCTTCAATGAATGATGTATTTTAAAACTTTTTCCATACATAAGGCGCACCGCATTATAAGGCGCTATAAGGGCATGCTGGTTTAAGATCAGGTACCGGTAATTGTGCAATTTTGTAATCCTGTGCAGTCCTTCGAGACATTTTTGTGATTAAGGGCTATATAAATAAATGTGACTTGACTTGGCTACAGTAGAGGATGTAGTTACGTTATGCAACCATTAGATGGTGCCGCGCTCAAGGGAATGTCAACAAAACAGTCAGATAGGTCAGTCAAACTTTATTAATAGATAACAAACAAGCTTTCCACAACTCCATTCACTCCCAAAATGAATAAACAGCCGTTTTATTATTTTCTCTGAGGTAAAGCATTATCGTGACACATCTTTAACATCTTTGAACAACAGCAAGGCATAACATTTTACTTTTCCTCCATTTAGTCAACACGCAAAAAACGGTCTGATACTGTTATGGTAAATGAAACGTTAGTGCAATCGCAATATAGTGACACTCGTAATGTGCAAAAACAACAAGTGCAAAACAATAACAATAAAGCAATAACATTAAAACTGTAAAATGTAAAACGTAAAGACACAAAAGAAAAACATAAAGCTCGCTCTATCAGCTCCTCATCTACGAATCCCTCGAATTCTTCTGCAGTGTTCGAATTGCTGCTGCTCTCTTTCCGTGTTCTACTGCGTGACTGATCGCCTTGAGTTTAAACTCTGCGTTGTAAGCGTGTCTCTGAATAGGAGCCATTTCAGGGTCTTTATACAAACGCACAAATAAAAGAGGATCGTTGTTTAATATTTCCTAGTATGCACAGCGCACTTCTTCTACGCGAAAAATGGAGTCGGTGGCTGCTTCTCTTAGTTGCGAGACCTTGCAATTCAATATTGATCCATATATAAGGCGCACCGGATTATCAGGCGCATAGTCAGCTTTTTTTTAAAAAATCAGATTTTATGTGCGCCTTATAGTGCGGAAAATACGGTATATAAATCTATATTTTCATTCAGTTTTAATCATCACAGTTAATTGGTAATACAAAGCAGTTATCACTTCAGATTTTTCAGTTCACAATATTGTACATTATACAAAATACTTAAAATACTGCCATCCACTTAACTGTCTTTAGCAGTGAAAGCATGGACCGGCTCTTTCGGGTCCTAAACGACTCTTCAGGTTGTTTTTGCTTCTTTCATCCCTATGTGACGAAATACTATGTAAAATTATTCACAAAATGACTTAAAGGAAGGGGGAATAGAACAAAAAAGGAAAAATACCAAAATGAAAAAGTAGTGAAAACCTGAGAAAAAAAGAAACAAAAGGAAGAGAAAAAAGAAAGAAAAATTCAGAAAAAAGCCAGAAAAAAAGAAAAGAAAGAAACAAAGGAAAAAAAGCTGTCACGTGGACCGGACCAGAACGGAGGCAGGAGGCAGGAAGGATGAACTTATTCGTGTTAACGATCAATACTTTTATTTAGCAAAATAAAAGTCGTCCAATACTCAGGGACAAAACAAAACAAAAAACAGGCGTACAAGCAAACAGGAACTTAGACTAGGAATACTAACAAAACAGGCTTTAACTCCAAACGTGCAAACACAGGTTTCCTCAAGACAGACAGAACAGAATAATGCAGAACAGAAAACGCAAATGAACCAGCCCCCGCAATACCCACAACCCACCCTTAAGTAGCACACGCAAATTAGCTGATCTACTACAGCCGGTGCCCAGGGGGCAGGGCCAGCCCGTCGCCACGGCGACCATGCTGGACACGACAAAAGGAAATGGAGAACAAAAAGAAAAAAAGAAACAGCTAGGAAAAATAAACACAATGAGGAATTAAATTTTAAAAAAATAGAAAAAAACAAGGAAAAAGATGAAAAGGTTTGTGTCGCATTCAAATCATTTTCCATTTTTTTATTATTTTGCAGGGAGAGCGCTTCAGTGGCCACTGATACTGCCAGCGTTTCACAACATACTGAACGCCTCCACAACCCTGCCACTTTTCAAGTGTACGTCATGTCCAATACATTCATTGTTATGCAATAAGTTTCCAAGTTTTCTGTTGTCGAACTGAAACCGAAAAGCCAGATAACTAGACTTTAGAGCAGAGATGTCAAACTCAATTGCACAAGGGGCCAAAATTCAAAACACACTTAATGTCGCGGGCCAACCAGGATAAACATTTATTGAACACACTTAAACTGAATGTTTTTGGAACATAAATATGAATAAAAACAGACAAGAATATTACATTTAAACCTTAAATCACTTATACAGTATTTATTATTTTGCTGTAAATAAAAATATCTTGTTAAATTATACATCTTAGAACTTAAATTAAACAACTTAACATTAAAATAACATTCAAATTCCTTTGCTATGTCAATGTCTCATCTCATCTCATTAGCTACACCGCTTATCCTCAGTAGGGTCATGGGGGTGCTGGAGCCCATCCCAGTAATCATCGGGCAGTGGGCAGGGGACACTCTGAACTGGTTGCCAGCCAATCGCAGGGCACACAGGGACAGACAACTCGCTCATTCACACCTAGTGACAATTTGGACCGGCCAATTCACCTGAAATGCATGGTTTTGGAATGTGGGAGGAAACCGGAGTGCCCGGAGGAAACCCACGCAAGCACGGGGAGAACATACAAACTCCGCACAGGAAGTCTGGAGCTGGATTTGAACCCACACAGGAGGTTCCCAAGACATGAACTGTGCCGCACATGCGCTAACCACTGCGCCGCCGTGCTGCCGCTATGTCAATGTATGTATTTAAAAAAAACTTAAATATGCTCTCCTTAATATGTCTCCTGTCAAAAGTAGAAATATGAAAATGCTACACAAATGATTTTGTAAAAACGTCACAACATTCTGAGAACAGGGAGCCTGATGTGCTTACCTTTGGCGCAGACGGAGTAGGGCGAGAGATGGAAAGGGAGTGCTTGCACTTTTTGCATAGCTCCACCCATCCCTCCCACTCACCCAATCAAATAACTTTAAGTTCTCTTCCGGTGTTTTGGCGTATTTACAATTTGTTCCGTGGATTCGTCAAAAAGTATCCGAACACTGAACACAGATTATATAGTGAGCTTTTATATAAAGGATTCCAGGGGGCTTCCTTGGCGCGTCCATGGGAGGAGTCGGCACGCCATTATGCGGGGAGAAGATGGCCAATAGGAGAAAGCTAAAGGACTTTTTTGTGTGACACCTTGACTGTAAATTGTAGTGAAAACCTGCCCTGTATATTCTGAAAAGTACTGCATTGTAATCAGCTTTGGTTTGGCTTTGCTTGTATCTGAACAGGATCAATGGCTCAAGTTTTGAACGAGATAGAGAAACGCAATTAATTTTGTCTCTGGGTCATAGCCACTCATAGAAAGAGCCATATCTGGCTCGCGAGCCATAGGTTCCCGACCCCTGGTATATGGTATAGTATACGTCATATATGAAGGAATAGGAACAGTGACTAAAACATCAGAATATGATGTCCAGAGATGAGACGGCGTTGTTCATATTGGCGGGCCATTAATAACAATAATGTAAAATGGTCTTGCGGGCCGGATATGATTACACGGCGGGCCGGACGTGGCTCGCGGGCCGGGAGTTTGACAAATGTGCTTTAGAGGTACATTGCTTAATATTTGACCACTAGATGACACTTTATTATAGCAGCAAGATACCAGACAAATATATGGATTCCGCTATGTAAAATAATTTCTCAAACCTTTGATTTTTTATGAAAAATAACATTGATATGATAGTTTATGTATTTTTTGCCTATTATTCAAATCAATTGTTATTTTTTTGGACTGAATGAAAAGATCAGTGGGTCACAGGTTCGATTCCCGGCTCCTCAGAGTTATACGTGAAGTGTCCGTGGGCAAGACACTGAATCCCTAATGCCCCTGATGAGCAGGTAGTTGCCTTGCATGGCTGCTAGTTTGTTAAAAGGAAAAGTGTGAAGCATATTCATTGACGAGGGTTAAATAAGGGGTAAAAGACATTATATGGCAACTTAGACCCCAGCTGTCCAATGGGTCCTCAAATGTGACACATGCTTGAAGGGGGAAAAAATGGCACGATGCTAGCAAGTTGGCAAAATTAGCCTCACTGTGTTTCTACTATTGGAACTCTGCGCATTAGGCTTCATTGAAGCCGTTACTTAAATCCCCTCCAAATGACTGAGCGTCAGTCTGTCTCTACTAAGGGGCATTTATTTTATCAGAGACCTCGTTTCTTTTACTTATATTTGAATAGTCACTCAAACAACCACCCGGTGACCCCTGTGAGCGGGTTAGGAATTTTTAAAAAATATATATTGTATGCGTAATGTATGTAGCTGTAGCCATACATATATATATATATATATATATATATATATATATATATCTCATCTCTCATCTCATTAACTGCACCGCTTATCCTCAGTAGGGTCGCGGGGGTGCTGGAGCCCATCCCAGCAATCATCAGGCAGTGGGCAGGGGACACCCTGAACTGGTTGCCAGCCAATCACAGGGCACACAGGGACAGACAACTCACTCGCTCATTCACACCTAGGGACGATTTGGACCGGCCAATTCACCTGAAACTCATGTTTTTGGAATGTGGGAGGAAACCGGAGTGCCCGGAGGAAACCCACGCAAGCACGGGGAGAACATACAAACTCCGCACAGGAAGTCTGGAGCTGGATTTGAACCCACGCAGGAGGTTCCCATGACATGAACTGTGCTGCACATGCGCTAACCACTGCGCCGCCGTGCTGCCCATAAAGCATCATGTTAGTTAGAAATCAAAATGACTAGAAAATCGCAATGACTACCCTTGTGTATTTTGCAGGGATACCGCTGTCCCAGTTGCATCTTGTGTCCCTAATTTGACGCATCATGCTGAAAATTGCTACAATGCTGATGGATACCCACTGTAAGTCCTCCTCAATTGCTGACACTGCTTCCATCACATGGCAACTATTCCAGTCGGGGCTAAAACAGCCATTTCCAACCGATAATTCTCATTTTCATAACTATCGTATTTTCTGCACTATAAGGCGCACCGGGTTATAGGGCGCACCCCCAAAAAAATAGTTTTTGGTCCTATATTTTCCATACATAAGGCGCACCGGATTATAAGGTGCTACAATGGGAACGTCGACAAAACCATCAGATGGTTCAGTCCAACTTATTACCCCCTTAACATTCCGAAACCACACACAATGTTTAGGTAGTACGAACAACCGCTTGCTTTTGGTATAATAAAGTCAAACTTCAGATGAAATGTGACAGAAGAGAATATACTATATATAGTTCTTCCTCAATAAACTGAGCGCCACATAAGAAGGGGGTGAGGTGGGAGGAGTTGAAGGAGGGGGGGTGAGCGAAGCGGTAACTCACCATGACTAAGCATTGTGTCAGGGCCTCCCCTGTGGGGAAGAAAGGGACAGGGGAGAAAAGAGAGCGAGCGAGAGGGGGCAGAGTGAGAGAAAGAGAGGAGGGGGCAGAGAGAGAGAGAGATGAGGCAGAGAGAGATAAAGAGAGAAAGAGGGGACAGAGAGAGATAGGGGGGCAGAAATATGGGGGAGAAAAGAGAGAGACAGGGGGGAGAAAAGAGAGAGAGGGACAGCAGAAGAGAAAGAGAGGAGGGGGCAGAGAGAGAGAGAATGAGAGGGGACAGAGATAGAGAGAGAGAGAGAGAATGAGAGGGGGCAGAGAGACAGAAAGAGGGGGGAGAAAGGAGAGAGCAAGAAGGGTCAGAGAGAGAGAGGGGAGAAAAGACATACATCAAAAGGGGGCAGAGTGAGAGAAAGAGAGGAGGGGGCAGAGAGAGAGAGAGATGAGGTAGAGAGAGATAAAGAGAGAAAGAGGGGACAGAGAGAGATAGGGGGGCAGAAAGATGGAGGAGAAAAGAGAGAGACAGGGGGGAGAAAAGAGAGAGAGGGACAGCAGAAGAGAAAGAGAGAAGGGGGCAGAGAGAGAGAGAATGAGAGGGGACAGAGAGACAGAAAGAGGGGGGAGAAAGGAGAGAGCAAGAAGGGTCAGAGAGAGAGAGGGGAGAAAAGAGTGAGAGAAAGAGAGGAGAGGGCAGAGAGAGAGAGAGAAAGAGAGATGTGGGGGGTTAGAGAGAGAGTGAAGGGGGGAGAAAAGAGAGAGAGCATGAGGGGGAAGAGAGAGAGAGAGGGGCAGAGTGGTGGAATAACGCAGCAATGCACCATGTAGTAAATACAGGACTGTTATAAAGCTTTAATGACAGAAAAACATCATTGCGTTTGTTACCAGTTAGTGCCAACACTCCATATTTATTAGGATTTAAATGTAAATGGCCTGCATTTCTATAGCGCTTTTCAAGTCACTGAAGACCTCCCAAAGCGCTTTACATTGTGCTTCACACTTACCCATTCACACACACACACACCGATGGCAGTGTCAGCCATTGCTTATCGGGAGCATCAGGGATTCAGTGTCACTTTCAAAACAACACTTCTAAAGATTCATACTTCATGAGGTTTTTCTTCCGGTTTTAAGGCCTCAATTCCCGCAGTTCCCTCCTCAAGAAGCCATCGACCAAGCGGTCATGGAAACGTCAGACTCTACCGGCGTCGAATTTAGTCCGGACCCTGCCGTCTTCGATGATGTGTAAGTTTCATTCCTTAAAATGATGTAAAAATACAGAAGAATTGTCCCTGAGTGACAAATTTTTTATAAAAAGTCTTGTTTTGTTTGAAAAAAAAC
The DNA here is from genome assembly GCF_059441175.1 of Urocampus carinirostris. NCBI lineage: Eukaryota > Metazoa > Chordata > Actinopteri > Syngnathiformes > Syngnathidae > Urocampus > Urocampus carinirostris. The sequence goes on along the minus strand of NC_142351.1, from coordinate 9,910,328 downwards.
TATTATGAATGGTTTGGTGCTGCTCATCAGTAAGTATCAAGCCTCTGGGAATGATTTCAGTATGATAAATCAACATTAGATGGCAGGTTTGGCTTTGATCAGACCTTTGTCCACACATTAAGGAAGCCCAACTTCCTAGTGTTGCTTTCTTTTTCCGGCAAATGAGTGTCTGTAGGCGGCTACCAGGGTTGTGTAGGGTTACTTTAACTGGATTACTTTCAATGACTTTTGGATTACTCCAATACCAAATATGCTAATAAAAGACTAAAGAAAGTAAATATGAATCAAATGATGACTCACAACACGTGGTAAGCTTTCTCTCCTGGCTTTGATCTCTTTGATCTCCGGCAAAACCAGGGTTGGGTAGGGTTACTTTAACTGGATTACTTTCATTGACTTTTAGATGGCTCCAATACCAAATATGCTAATAAAAGACAAAAGAAACTAAATATGAATCATATAATGACTCACAACACGTGGTAAGCTTTCTTTCCTGGCTTTGATCTCTTTGATCTCCGGCAAAACCAGGGTTGGGTAGGGTTACTTTAACTGGATTACTTTCATTAACTTTTAGATTACCCCAATACCAAATATGCTAATAAAAGACAAAAGAAACTAAATATGAATAAAATGATGACTCACAACACGTGGTAAGCTTTCTTTGCTGGCTTTGATCTCTTTGACCTCCGGCAAAACCAGGGTTGGGTAGGGTTACTTTAACTGGATTACTTTCAATTACTTTTGGATGACTCCGATACCAAATATGCTAATAAAAGACAAAAGAAACTAAATATAAATCAAATGATGACTCACAACACGTGGTAAGCTTTCTCTCCTGGCTTTGATCTATTTGATCTCCGGCAAAACCAGGGTTGGGTAGGGTTACTTTAACTGGATTACTTTCATTGACTTTTAGATGGCTCCAATACCAAATATGCTAATAAAAGACAAAATAAACTAAATATGAATCATATGATGACTCACAACACGTGGTAAGCTTTCTTTCCTGGCTTTGATCTCTTTGATCTCCGGCAAAACCAGGGTTGGGTAGGGTTACTTTAACTGGATTACTTTCATTAACTTTTAGATTACCCCAATACCAAATATGCTAATAAAAGACAAAAGAAACTAAATATGAATAAAATGATGACTCACAACACGTGGTAAGCTTTCTTTGCTGGCTTTGATCTCTTCGATCTCCGGCAAAACCAGGGTTGGGTAGGGTTACTTTAACTGGATTACTTTCAATGACTTTTGGATGACTCCGATACCAAATATGCTAATAAAAGACAAAAGAAACTAAATATAAATCAAATGATGACTCACAACACGTGGTAAGCTTTCTCTCCTGGCTTTGATCTCTTTGATCTCCGGCAAAACCAGGGTTGGGTAGGGTTACTTTAACTGGATTACTTTCAATGACTTTTGGATTACTCCAATACCAAATATGCTAATAAAAGACTAAAGAAAGTAAATATGAATCAAATGATGACTCACAACACGTGGTAAGCTTTCTCTCCTGGCTTTGATCTCTTTGATCTCCGGCAAAACGAGCATCAAATGCGACAGAAACAAAATGAAAATAAATCCAAACAGCTTGCCGACATCATTTTTGCCGTTCCATGTGTTCCGTTACTCCCCAAGCCTCCACAAAATGTAGTCATTTTATTCATATTTAGTTTCTTTTGTCTGTTATTAGCATATTTGGTATTGGAGTAATCCAAAAGTCATTGAAAGTAATCAAATTAAAGTAACCCTGCCCAACCCTGGCGGCTACATATGACAAGTAGGCGTATTGAAGCACTGACGAATAGTAATAGGTAGTTCACTTCTCAAAAGAACTTATTCCTTTAAAAATATATCAGGTGAGAGAGGGATAACGTTTCGTACGCGTCCGCAGGAACACGATCGCAATGCTGACCAAAATTGTGTGCTCACGTCGCTACAAACATCGGACGTTGAAAAATTCTCGCATAGGTTAAGTGTTTTTGCGATAAAATGTTATTTTGCGAGCAAAGTGCCCTTGTGTTTATCGAAAGCATTGTTTTAAATATTGGAGGTATCGCACGGCGTCACGGCCAAATGCTATCTAAGAAAGATAGGGGCAGGAGTGCTATCAGCATTGCTGCAGAGATTGAAGACGTGGGTTGGCCCTGAAGTACTCAGACCATACGCTTTAGGTCACAGGTGTCAAAGAGGCGGCCCGCGGGCCGGATCGGGCCCGCTAAGGGATTGAATCCGGCCCGCGAGACAACACTCAGAGAAGCGCAAGAGAAAAACAAGCTGCAGGCTGAAATATGTCCACTTGATGTTGCCAAAGAAAGGTGTCTCGAACAGAGACACTGTACTTGTATTTATTTATTTATTAATTTAGTTATTTCTCTCTCTCTCCCACCCCTTTTCTCCCACTCTGTCTCTTTCTCTCTCTGTGTCTTTTAACCTCTTTTGCTCTAACTTCCTTTTTTCCTTTTCTCTCTTTTCTCTTTCTCTCTTCATACCCTTCGCGCTTTGTTTTCTCTTTTCTCTCCTTCCGTCTTTCTATTTCTCTTTGAATTTCTTTCTCTCTCTCTCTCTCTCTCTCTCTCTCTCTCTCTCCCCCACACCTTTTCTCCCACTCTGTCTCTGTCTCTTTCACTCTCTGTGTCTCTCTTTTTCTCATCCTTTGTTGCCCTCTGTCTCGTCTCTCTGTGTTTTTAAACCTCTTTTGCTCTTACTTCCTTTTTTCCTTTTCTCTCTTTCTCTCTTAATACCCTTCGCGCTTTGTTTTCTCTTTTCTCTCCTTCTGTCTTTCTATTTCTCTTTGGATTTCTTTCTTCCGCTCCCTTTCTTTCCCCCTCTCTCACAACTTTTTATCTTTTGTTTCTCACGCTCTTTCCCTCTTGTCTTTTTCTTTCTTTGTCCCGCCCTCTCTCCTTCTCCCTCCCTCTTTCTCTTATTTCTTTATCTCTCTTTTTCTTTCTCTTTAATCTACTTGTCCGGCCCCCGACAGAATGTTTGTTCCATCGTGTGGCCCCCGAGTTCAAATGAGTTTGACACCCCTGCTTTAGGTACTTTCACTTTAAGTCAAGTCAAGTCATGTTTATTTGTATAGCCCGTAATCACAAAGAGTCTCAAAGCACTGCACAGATCAAAGACTATTGCAAACTATTATTTCAGACTATTATGACACCATCCCCTGATATTGTCAATATAAAATTCATCATTCATATTCGTTATTCATATGCTATAGATTAGAAGTGTGTTTTAAGCTTAGATTTAAGCATTTCCACTGAGGTTGCAGATCGAATCTCAGGAGGAAGAGCATCCCACAGCACCGGGGCCCGAATGGAAAACGCTCTCGAACCTGTAGATTTCTTCTTGGCTCTTGGGATCACTAGTAGACTAGCGTTTTCAGAGCGAAGGCTCTGGACCGGAACATAGGGGGAAATTAAATCTGAAAGATATGAGGGAGCAAGTCCATGCATGATTTTGTATACTACCAATAGAACCTTAAAATCACATCTTAGGCTAACAGGGAGCCAATGCAGGTTAGCTAAAATCAGGGTCACGTGATCAAACTTTCTTGTCTTAGTTAAGAGCCTTGCTGCAGCATTTTGTACCAGCTGAAGGCTCTTGATTTTGGATTTCGGGAGACCGGAGAGTAGGGCATTACAGTCATCGAGACGGGAAGTAACAAACACGTGAATTATAATCTCCGCATCTGACTGAGACAGCATAGGGCGAATTTTAGCAATGTTGCTAAGATGGAAAAAAGCTGTTCTTGTAATATTCTTAACGTGTTTTTGAAAGGACAGATCGGGGTCAAATATGACACCTACATTTTTGACTGAGTCACTCTGGGTGATATTACATTTGTCAATGTTCAGTTTTGAGAACAAGTCACAGCATTTAGAAGGACCAATAACTAGCATTTCGGTCTTTTCAGAGTTAAGGCGCAAGAAGTTGAGTGACATCTATTATTTTATCTCAGTGAGGCAGGCCTCCAAATTTCCACAATTTAGTGTGGCAGATTCCTCCATCGGAAAATATAGATAGATAGATACTTTATTCATCCCCGTAGGGAAATTCACACTTCCAGCAGTCTACCCCGTTGTTTATTAACAGATGAACATGATGCCCTAGGGGTGCTTGTAGCGGAGTCGATGACGTCACGCTAGTCCAAAAGTTCGCCATCCTTGCGGCAGATGGAAATCTTTTCTTTGTGAAAATCCAGGGATACACCACCTCGTGTTAGCAAGTCCGCCTCCTCTCCGATTCCCCCCGGCTTTCGTGTCTCTGTTTAGCGGCGTTGAAGCCGGATAGCTCCGGGTAGCTCCGGGTGGCTACACGTTAGCGTCCGGAATGCCACGTTTCCGCAAAACACAGCAACTGCGCTCCCTGTGCGCTTCGATGTTTTCCACCAGCACTCGATGATCTTATTTGGTCGTGAGTTCGCATTTACCCTGATTACGGATGGTACCGAAGACTTATAACGCCGCTAGCCGCTTCGCTAGCTCCGGCTCTTTTTCCACGATAGGCCCCTTCATCATGCCGGCACGAGAATTCTTCATGACAAGGAGTTGATTCCTTGAATAGACGCATTTTTGTGCGCTACAACCCATGTCCATAGGATAGAAGTAATCCATAGTGTAGTTGTCAAAACGGGAAGAAAAAACACCGAAGATAGGAGCAGACAATAAAACAATAGGGCAGCTGCTGGAAAAGGCAGTCTGATATAGTTGAGTGTCATCTGCGTAGCAATGGAAACTGATATTATACTTGCGAATAATATCACCTCATGGAAGCATGGAAATGCAAAAAAGAAGGGGGCCAAGTACTGAACCCTGCGGAACACCACAGGTAACACTAAAGTAACTTTAGGGTGTACTCACTTATTTTGCTCAGGGGTGTAGTTATTGACTGCTATATTTGGAGTTTTTTTGAGGGTTTAAGTAATTTTATAATTTCACACTGCTATACACAGACTTCTTTTCATTCGGTCAAGGTTATGTTTCTTCAGTTTTTTTCTACTAAACACGATAATGAAACCTCTGTCAGAAATATGAGGGATATACTCCCTTTTGTGACATACCGGCTGATGGAATGACACTTTTGACATCACATTTTTCTATCTGTCTGTCTTTCTGCCAACCAGGTCCACTGGAGACATGGACCTCGTCTTGAACAGTTTTCTGAGCTATTCCTGAAGAAACAGGATTTATCTCTCCAGCTTCCAACTGCCTTGTCTTCACTTCGACGGACATTTGGGTTATGACGGAATGAACGAATTACAAGCACGCGTTAATACGAGAATGTTGATATACGAGTTCTATGTAACAAAAAAAAACAAGTCACTAGCAGTCTCAGAGGCTACCACTAAAGACCGCTTACAGTTTGTGATCGCTCACCGCCAGCACCAGCTGGTTTCAGTTTGCGCGTGCAAACTACTGAAGGCAAAACCAAATTTGGCTGTAAAAGGAATTGTGTGTAATGTTCATTTCAAGTTACAGTAACTTTCATTTTAAGTGTACAGTAACCTCAGCCAATTGCTCCGGTAGCAGTGTTCCCTCTAAGCTGTGCGCGTGCGCAATTGCGCGCACATTTTCAGCGCACAAGAAAATCTAGCCAGCGCACAAAAATGAGGGCTCAAAACTACTAATTAAGAAGCGATTTAAGTCAAAGTTACAGTGCATGAAGGTCAAAATACACGGGTTCCCCTGACGTTGTGTCCTAAATGCGGTATTTTGAAGTCGAGTCGGAGTCGAACGAAGTTGAGTAAAGTTAGTAAAGTTTGTCAAGAACCGGCTTCTTTGGCTTGGCTCACTAAAAGGCTCTTTCGGGTCCTAAACGGCTCTTCGGGTTGTTTTTGCTTCTTTAATCCCAACATGACCAAATATTATGTAAAATTATGCACAAAATGACTTAAAAGAAAAAGATACCAAAATGAAAAAGTAGTGAAAAGCTGAGGAAAAAAAGAAACAAAAGGAAGAGAAAAAAAGAAGGAAAAAAATTAGAAAAAAAGAGAAGAAAGAAACGTAGGAAAAAATTAAATAGAGAACAAAAAGTAACAGCTCGGAAAAAATAAACACAATGAGAATTTTTTTAAAGGAATTTTTGAAAAAGTAGAAAAAAAACACGGAAAAAAGAAGAAAAAGTTTGTGTTGCATTCAAATAATTTCCAATGATATCAAGTGAATCTTGTTGCCAACATTGTACTTCCATTAAAAAAATGTAATTAAATACAGTTTAATCCGTTCCAACACCCTGAATGTTTAACGTAAACACGAAGCTAACCGAGGCTAATCGTACGTCCGCGTTATTGTAATCTTCCGTACGAAAGATTACGCTAACATGAACGTTCAAAAATAAAAAAATCAGGTCGTTTATAAGTCATTTAGCACCCGGGTCTCCACAACAAGTGGTGAGCGGTTCATTGGAAAGGGGGCTCCGTTCCAACACCCAGAATGTTGGGCTCCGTTCCAACACCCTGAATGTTTACCTTGAATGTTTAACGTCAACATAAAGCTAACCCAGGCTAATCGTACGTTCGCGTTATCGTTATCTTTCGTAGGAAAGATTACGCTAACATGAACGTGTAAAAATTAAAAAAAAGGGATAAAGATCATTTTGAATAGGATTTCTTACCTTTGTGGTGGTCAGCAGAAGGCGCAGGTGGACGGTGGGGTATTCCCTAGCAAGATCAGACACTGGCACACCTCCTTCATATTTTGCATTTATTTATTTCTTAAATGCAATAGTTGTACGCACTACTTTTCTTTTTTCACCTGCAGCAACTTTGCTGCTTGCACTGACTTTCTTCGGAGGCATAATAGGGGCTAAAACACCCGTACGCCGCTCAGCATCGCACCCTAGCGTACGCACTCACGCATTACCGGCGTTTGGTCGGATTTGTTCGAACTGAGAGGCATTCGAAAACCCAGGTTCCACTGTATTTTACAATTATTTTATATAGTGACGATTTGCTCATTACAGGATCTTGGAATTAAGCCGGATGAAGGGGTACCACTGTACTAGTATCGGCTTTTTTTTTTTTTTTTTTTTTTAAAAGAAACGTTCTGGTCCATCATTTGTTGCATATGCCGCATGTCTTCAGACCAAATGTTAATTGTTCATCATGTTATTGTAAGCACCTTTCCATTGTAATTTTCCTCACTTCTATTACAGGATACAGATACAGTGCCGTTATGAGGTATTTTCTCCTTTCCTGATATACATACGGTAACTCACAAAGGTTTCAAATACCGTATTTTCCACACTATAAGGCGCACCTAAAAGTCTTAATTTTTTTCAAAAGCTGACCATGCGCCTTATAATACAGTGCGCCTTATATATGGATCAATATTAAGTCGCAAAGTCTTGCAACTAAAGCAAGCAGCCGCCGACTAGATTTTCCCCCGCACGCGAAGTAGTCCGCGGTTTATGCTGGGATTTATATACCGGCGTTTCATTGGCTAACCAATGTGTCAATCAGCATTTGAATCGATCACTATTGGCTAAAGTTATTCGGAGGTAAAGGGGGCGGATCCTTTTTATCATTTACAGGCTGGCATAGGCTAAAGGGGCAAAACAAAGCCTGCAAATGGCCGAAAAAGATGAATGTGAATAGCATCTTGGGTTGACGGCATAGAGAAAACAGTATTTTACTTTTCTGTACTGTATTTGTAAATATTTTACTCTCCTGGATTTACTACACTCACGGATATAAGAGGACTATGGTTGCACATTATTATTGAACGCAACGACTTTGGTGAGATACTCCGGCTATATATTTTCCCTGTATCTTGTTTCAGACTGAACTCAATGTTTCTGTGATGGGTCTTTTTTAAAATTAAACTCAATTCCAAGTGTTTATTGTCATATGCACAGTAAAGTTGCGAGCGAAAAAGAAAATAGAAACTAAGGAATGGTTGGCATTTCTTGAATCCCAAGACTTTAACCTTGCGAATGATATTTGGAACGATGCATTCGAGTGACATCGTACGGACACCGCATCCGCACGTGTCTACAACACGTATTTGCTTCTTTGCAAGCTTTCGGAATGTTAAGGGGGTAATAAGTTGGACTGAACTATCTGACTGTTTTGTCCACGTTCCCATTGTAGCGCCTTATAATCCGGCGCGCCTTATGTATGGAAGATATAGGACCAAAAACTATTTTTTGGGGGGTGCGCCCTATAGTGCGGAAAATACGGTAATCAAACTAGCCAGATGTAACAGGCAGCGTACCTTCCAAAAAGTTCAATTTTGAACTCATCAGCCCACAGAATTTTTCTCCAAAAGTCTTGAGGATAATCAAGATGCTTTTTGGAAAATGTGAGATGTCTCTTTTGTGAAAGCAGTGATTTTTGCCAGGGCACTCCCCAATGAATGCCAGTTTTGGGCAGTGTCTTTTTTATAGTGGAGTCATGAACACTGACACTAACTGAGCTTACCAAAGTCTGCAGTTCCTTGGATATTTCTCAAGGTTCTTCGGTATCCTACTGGATGAGCAGTTGTCACACTCTTGGTGTAATCTTAATCGCTGGACCACTCCTGGGAAAGTTTGCCAGTGTTCCCAGTTTGCTCCATTTTTGGATAATGGCTCTGACACTGGTTCGCTGGAGCCCTACGGCCATCTAAATTTTTTTTTGACCTTTTTCCAGACTGTTAGATTTCAATCACTTTTTTTCTCATTTCTTCTAGAACTTCTTTGGATTGTGCCATTATAATTGTCTTGTTCAGATATTGTAGCCTACTTCAATAAAATGGCCGTCTGTTGCTGACAGATTGCTAAGCACAATTTACTGTGGGGTGTAAACTTTTTTATTTGTCCAAAATTGTCATGGGTCGGCACGTTCGCTCAGACAACAATTACGTAGGCAATTTCATTGCAGTATCTTCACTCCTAACCCTAAAAAAGTTATGGGAGAAAGTTTTGTGGTCAGATAAGACCAAGATAGAACTTCTTGGTCATAATTCCACTATGCGTGTTTGGAGGAAGGAGAATGAAGAGTACAATCCGAAGTACACCATCCCTACTGTGAAGCATGGGGGTGGTAGCATCATGTTTGGGGGGTTGCTTTTCTGCACCTGGGACAGGACGAGTGCACTGCATTAAAGAGAGGATGACGGGTGCCGTGTATTAAAGGTTTGGAGTCACACAGACCATTTTGTGTTTTCCATGAAAAACTCACTTTTTTCTAAATCTAATGAATTCTCCAATGCCTGTGTTCTTTTGCCCATGTTAATCTCTCCCTTTCATAGGCCAGTTTTAGATATAGCTTTTCCTTGGCCAATGCCTTTAAGGGGCAGCGTTTTGGAGGCCCCTTTTTACTGTAAAGCTTTTTGTTGAAGACCTGTAGAGCGTTTATTTCTCAAACTATAGACTTTACTAATGTACTTTATCCTTTTGCTTGGTTGTACTCCCAATTCTCTTTCTACACTGGATAAAGCAGGGATCTTAAACTCAACTCACTCAGGGGCTGCCGGAGCTAGGGTCTGGTTGAGATTGGGCCAAATGGGGTTTTCCACATGACAGACTGTGACAAAAACGTTCCACTTTTCTAAAATAGATATCTTTTAATTTGCTTCAAAAGATAAAAACATAAAGAAATGATCAGAAATAAACACTACACACTATTAATCAGACCCCGATCCGCAAATTTTAGATACCTGGTTAAGAACACACGCAACAGTTGGGTTTTGTTTTAAACAACCAAGAAAATTGTGTTGGTTTTTGACCCAATTACTGGGTTGGTCCCATTTGAATAAATGATTGTTTCATACCACCAGGGGGTTCCTAATATCACACACTGTCCCTTTTAACTTTTATATTAGGACTGGGGCCACAAAAATTCATTTGGAGGGCTGCAATTGGCCCTCGGGCCATGAGTTTGAGACGCCTGGTTTGGAATAACCAAAACAATTAAGCCGTTTTGTGTCAAACGACCCAGAAAATTGTGTCAAATTGACCTAGGTACTGAGTTTTTCCCGATTCAATGAATTATTTTACCACTAGGAGGTGACTAAAAAAAAAAACACTGCCCGTTTAAACTCTCTTATTAGGGCAGGGGTGTCAAACTCATTTTAACTCGGGGGCCACACAATAGAACAAACATTCTGTCTGGGGCCGGACTAGTAGATTAAAGAGAAAGAAAAAGAGAGATAAAGAAATAATAGAAAGAGGGAGGAAAAAGGAGAGAGGGCGGAACTAAGAAAGAGAGAGGGAGAGAGCGTGAGAAACCAAAGATAAAAAGTCGTGAGAGAGCGGGAAAAGAAAAGGAGAGGAAGAAGGAAATCCAAAGAGAAATAGAAAGGCAGAAGGAGAGAAAAGAGAAAAGAAAGCGCAAAAGGTAGGAAGAGAGAAAGAGAAAAGGAAAAAAGGAAGTCAGAGCAAAAGAAGTTAAAAGACACAGAAAGAGAAAGAGCAACAAAGGAAGAGAAAAAGAGAGACAGAGAGTGAAAGAGACAGAGAGTGGGAGAAAAGGGGTGGTAAAGAGAGAGAGAGAGAGAGAGAGAGAGAGAGAGAGAGAAATAAATACAAGTACAGTGTCTTTATGAGAGGCACCTGTCTTTGGCAACATCAAGTTGACATATTTCAACCAGCAGCTTGTTTTTCTCTTGCGCTTCTCTGAGTGTTGTCTTGCGGCCCGGATTCAATCCCTTAGTTGGCCTGATCTGGCCAGCGGGCCGCCTGTTTGACGCCTGTGTATTAGAACAAGGGCTTCAAACTATCATCCCGTGGGCTGCAATCGGCCTAGGTTAGGGCATGTCTGTGCTGTTCTCTGAAGGGAGTAGTACACACAGTTGAAGGAGATCTTCAGTTTATTTGCAATTTTCTTGCATGAAATAGTCTTTATTTCTTTATTTATGTATTTATTTTTAAGAATAGAGTGCCGAGTTTCACATGAAAGTTCTCTTTTTTGGCCATTCTTAAAGTTAAATCACACCCGGATACTCGACTAGTTCAAAAGAAGGTCAGTTTTATAGCTTCTCCAACTAGTTTAACTGTTAGACTGTTTTAACATAATCACTCAAGGGTTTCCTATTTGTTCATTAGCCTTCAGTAGCAAACACAACATACTGGTAGAACACTAGGGGGCTGCTTGCTGGAAATGGGACTCTATGCACCTATGTCTTGCATCCAAAAGCAGACATTTGATGCTAAAATAGTCATTTACCAGTAAACAATATATGACGTGAATTGCTAATTAGTTTTAACAGTGCCAACTGCTGGTATGGGGTAAGGTTTGGTTTGGCTTTAGACTTTGCGACAGGAGGGTGTTTTTTTTTTTTGGCAGTCTACAACGAGCTGCCAACGGTAAGACACGATCTCTTGGTGCTCCGCAAAAAGTAAATTTTAAACTTTAAAACCACAGCTGACAAATCTCTAAACATGCACAGTAATGTGATTGATGTTGTCAAGCTGTTTGGATTTATTTTCGTTTTGTTTCTGTCGCCTTTTATGTTAGTTTTGCCGGACGTTGCATGTTGTGCTAAAATGCTAATTCCCCTTATAGAGATCAAAGCCAGTAGAGAAGCTTATCACGTGTTGTGTTGTGACTCATTCATTTGCAGGTAAATTGTACCCGTTTTTTTACTCATTATTGTTATTATTTCTATTTTCTCATATATATAAAAAGGATGATGTTGGTTAAAATTCAGACTAAAGAAAAATATGTTGAATTCATTGTAAACGTTAAAAAAAACACTATACGATCTCTTGTTAAAATGGATGTAAAAATGTATTGTGATGGATGATATTCTAAAATGTATTTGATGTAAACTGAAAAGAAAGCTCTTTGATATGTTTTGTGGGCAGTCTACAACGAGCTACCAACAAGATCAAAGCCAGCAGAGCAGCTTACCACGTGTTGTGTTGTGACTCATTCATTTGTAGCAACTATAATAAAAACCTCATCATCCAGTCCAGCGTGAATGTGGATCTTTGGTGGGACAGATACACCGCGGTTACATATGTAAATTGGGGTGCGACGTTTGAGGTTTCTGAAAAGGTTGAAAGTAGAATAATTTTTTTTGAAGCATTTGCTAAAAAAGCCAAACTGTGTCTGAATAACCTTTATATTTTTTTGTTCACCGCGCCTATCTGCTTTTATCTTACTTTTAGCACCGCTGTTACGGGACACATTATGAAGCTGGAAAGAGGGTAGGGGCAGGAGGGGTGGAGAGCGATTTCATGCTCGTTCCCAAAATTTTTGTTAGTGTGGCCTGAAAATTGTACAAGTAAGTGTAAAGCAAATAAGCCAAGCACAAAATTGACTTCCAAGTAACTCAGAACTTTAGAATGGATGGAACCACTGCGTCCACTTTTGGACAGTTCCCGAATGTACCAATTCACCATGTACCATAATGAACTGATAACAAGAAGTTTTGAATGTAGTTAAAACATCCAAGGCTATGTAATGATAAAATAATGCTCTTACCGTACGCAATGATGTCGATTGTAGAGGCAACTTAAAGTACAGAGCATTACGCAAATTTCTCACTTCTTTGGCTTTCTAACAAGTTTAGCAATTTCAAACACCATTACCCGATACTGCGAGTATCAGATATCTCAGACCATACCCATAGAGCAGACCTGGGCACTCCGGTCCTGGAGGGCCGTATGTTCTGCATGATTTTTGAGGTTTCTCTGATCCAATACAGGTGATTCCAATCACCAGTATCGTTAACGAGCACTTGCTAGCTTGCTAACGAGGTTATAATTTGTATCACCTGAGTTAAAGAAGAGCAAACTTCAAAATCTGGCAGGACGTATGGCCCTCCAGGACCGGAGTGCCCAGGTCTGCCATAGAGGCATGATCTGATCAAGGATCCCTGGTCCACATAAAAAGAGGAACTGATCGATGGTTCACCCTCTTTACAGCATCGCATGCAGCCGCGTGGCGCGGCCGTGCAGGCCTAAACTGCGGCCTTGAGCTTAGCACGTGGGCCGTACGTTGCGACCACCTGGAGCACAAGACCAAATCCCTCCGCAACAACAAGTAGGAGGATAGTTTCAAATTTAAGACCATGTTTGCTGGTTCTTGGGAATGAGCTTTTTTTGTACAAAAAAACTAGCATTATAGAGGCAAACTTTTTTTTGTGCTAGTAACTTTCCGCAGTCGAAAACTCCCATAATCTCTGCCGACCCCCCCCCCTTCTACTTCTTCTATCACCGATTCTCTGTGTTAATAAATTGTGTGTGTGCCATTTCAATCCGCCTGATTCATTGATTCCATTTTCTTGGTATTAGTAATTCATTTAAGAACTCAAAGAACTCCAGTAGTTACATAATTTAATTTGATCAGTGTAGGAAATTCTAGCATCCTTCAGAGAAAAAAAAGATTTATGGTGGAGCACAAGCAAGACCTAGAGGCAAATTCGTTTACTGATTGCAGTAAGGAATCATTTGTTTCAATCGTAACGATTTCCAAAATGAAAGCTAGAAAAATCCCTACATAATACAGTCCAAACGCCAACCCGAACCCAAAAAAAAGATGAAAAAAGGAGAGTTTATTAGTACTTGAGGAATGAGCTGACTGAGATCATGACTTTAAGCCAGGAGATGGCATCAGAGAGTAGCAAAATTTCAAGTTGCAGACTCCACCTTGAAACAAAAACATTCATTCTTTTGAAAGACGAGCACGGTCAGTGAAATAAAGCTGAACAAAGCCAAGAGCGAAATGATGGCGGCTAGAAACAGAACAAAAAAAAAAAACATCCTGAAGTCTACTTTAGCATCACTCTTAGCACTTTTGTGTCCCGATGTCCATTAAGTGGGGAAGCAGATCCAGTTCGGTTCTCAGAACCAGGACCTCAATGGTGTCTGGCAGCAGGTGGTTCTTCAGCGGGTTTATAAAGCTTGTGTTTTCAGCTCCACGGGCTCTCTGGTGTCCTGCGGGCCCTCGGTTTTCGGGGGCCGAGAGCCCTTCAGCGTGGCCAGCCTCTCCGAGAGGCTTCGCATTCGTGGGAACAGCATGAAGTCATAGAGCAAAGCGCCGATAGTTCCTCCGATAATAGGGCCCACCCAGTAGACCTGCAGAGAAGAGAAAAATACAATTGGGGCCTTTATTAAACTGTGTGTCACCTACAAGCCAAGTAGGATCCAAGTATGTACATATATTCATCCATCCATCCATTATCTGCACCGCTTATCCTCAGTAGGGTCACGGGGGTTCTGGAGCCCATCCCAGCTATCTTCGGGCAGTGGGCAGGGGACACCCTGAACTGGTTGCCAGCCAGTTGCAGATCACACCTACGCTCATTCATACCTAGGGACAATTTGGACCGGCCAATTAACCTGACACGCATGATTTTAGAATGTGAGAGAAAACCAGAGTGCTCGGAAGACACCCATGCAAGCACGGGGAGAACATGCAAACTCCGCACAGGAAGGCTTTTAGCTAGATTTGAACCCATGACCTCCAAACTGTGCCATGGACGCTCTAACCACTCATCTGCCGTGCCGCCCATGTGTGTATTTAATTATCTCATCTCTCATTAGCTGCACTGCTTATCCTCAGTAGGGTCGCGGGGGTGCTGGAGCCCATCCCAGCTATCTTCGGGCAGTGAGCAGGGGACACCCTGAACTGGTTGCCAGCCAATCGCAGGGTACACAGGGACAAACAACTCATTCGCTCATTCATACCTAGGGACAATTTGGACCGGCCAATTAACCTGACACGCATGATTTTGGAATGTGGGAGAAAACCAGAGTGCTCGGAAGACACCCATGCAAGCACGGGGAGAACATGCAAACTCCGCACAGGAAGGCTGTTAGCTGGATTTGAACCCACGACCTGCGAACTGTGCCACGGACGCTCTCACCACTCAGCTTAGGTCCCTGTTTTTAAGCACGAAATGTATTTAGTTTTGCAGTAAAATGTAGTATTTTGGAAGTATTTCTGTCGTAGTATTTCTGGAGTATTTTGTAGCATTTTTGATGTATTACTGTAGAAGTGAAATGAAATGAAATGAAATGAAATGATCTGCATTTATATAGCGCTTTTCAAGTCAATGACTTCCCAAAGCGCTTTACATTGTGCTTCACATTTCCCAATAGCGGCCGTGATCTGTGCAGCCATGTAAGGCGCTAACCTGCTTATTGGGGGTAATTGGGGGTTCAATGTCTTACCCAAGGACACTTCGACATGTAACACGGACAAGCCGGGATTCGAACTGGGATCCCTTAATCCTAAAACGATCGCTCTACCTCCTGAGCTACTGCCGCCCCAAGTATTTAGCTTTTTGCAGCATTACTGTAGTAGTATTTTTGTAGTGTAGTATTGCTGTAGTATTATTTATGTAGATTTTTTTGTTTTGTTTTTCAAATTAAAGCAATGTAATATATTAGGTACCTGGTTTTAAGCACTAAATTTATATTTCGATTTGTAGTAATTTATTTTTGTATATTTGTAGTGCTAGTGTTATATTTTTGCGCTATTTTTGTCGTAGTGTTTTTGTAGTTTACTGGAGTAGTATTACTGTTGTAGCTTTTTTGTAGTATTACTGTATTAGTATTTTTGTATTATAGTATAGTATTATAGTATCACAGTAGTTTTATGTAGTAAAACAAAGTAATACAATAGGTCCAGGTTTTTAAGCGCTAAATTTATATTTAGTTTATAGTAATTTTGTAGTATTAATATAGTAGTATTTTTGTAGTGTCTGTTGTATTTTTGTAGGATTACTGTAATTGTATTTCGTAGTATTTCTATGTTAGTATTTCTGTAGTAGTACTTTTGTGTTATATTATGATCTTAGTAGTATTTTTTTTTACTATTTTGTATTTTATTTTCAAACTTACTGCAAAAAAAAAAAAATATTATCAGTAGTACTTTGTTTACAATTATATACATTGTCATAATCAATCTTGTTCAACGGGCCGAACAAAAAAGCGTGATCGGCTGCAAGCGGCCTGCATGCCGTAGTTTGCCCACCCCTTCTTTAGACAATAATGTTTGTAGGAGAGGCATTCTAAAGTACCGAACATTACGCAAATTTCTTACTTCTTTGGCTTTCTGGTTGTTTTTTGTACAAGGGAATCTACCCAAATTGACTCGGATTATAGCGGGGAACCTTTTTTTTGTGCTAGTAACTTTCAGCGGTCGAAAACTCCCATAATCTCTGGCACCACCCCCCCTGATTTTTTCTGTCATTGATTCTCTGTGTTAATAAATTGTGTGTGTGCCATTTCAATCGGCCTGGTTCGTTGATTCCATTTTCTTGGGATCAGGGTTGGGTAGGGTTACTTTAACTTGATTACTTTCAATTACTTTTGGATTACTCCAATAGCAAATATGCTAATAAAAGACAAAAGAAACTAAATATGAAAAAAATGACTCAATTATGTGCAGGCTTGGGGAGTAACGGAATACATAGAACGGCAAAAATGATGTTGGCAAGCTGTTTGGATTTATTTTCATTTTGTTTCTGTCGCATTTGATGTTAGTTTTGCCGGAGATCAAAGAGATCAAAGCCAGGAGAGAAAGCTTACCACGTGCTGTGAGTCATCATTTTATTCATATTTAGTTTCCTTTGTCTTTTATCAGCATATTTGGTATTGGAGTAATCCAAAAGTAATTTAAAGTAATCCAATTAAAGTAACCCTACCCAAACCTGCTTGGGATTAGTAATTCATTTAAGAACTCAAAGAACTCCAGTAGTTATATAGTTATCTCATCCCATCTCATCTCATCTCATTAGCTGCACCGCTTATCCTCAGTAGGGTCGCGGGGGTGCTGGAGCCCATCCCAGCAATCATCGGGCAGTGGGCAGGGGACACCCTGAACTGGTTGCCAGCCAATCGCAGGGCACACAGGGACAGACAACTCGCTCGCTCATTCACACCTAGGGACAATTTGGACCGGCCAATCCACCTGAAATGCATGTCTTTGGAACGTGGGAGGAAACCGGAGTGCCCGGAGGAAACCCACGCAAGCACGGGGAGAACATACAAACTCCGCACAGGAAGTCTGGAGCTGGATTTGAACCCACGTAGGAGGTTCCCATGACTTGAACTGTGCCGCACATGCGCTAACCACTGCGTCGCCGTGCTATGTTGGCAAGCTGTCTGGATTTATTTTCATTTTCTTTCTGTGGCATTTTATGTTCGTTTTGCCGGAGATCAAAGAGATCAAAGCCAGGAGAGAAAGCTTACCACGTGTTGTGAGTCATCATTTGATTCATATTTAGTTTCCTTTGTCTTTTATCAGCATATTTGGTATTGGAGTAATCCAAAAGTCATTGAAAGTAATCCAGTTAAAGTAACCCTACCCAACCCTGCTTGGGATTAGTAATTCATTTAAGAACTCAAAGAACTCCACTAGTTATATAATTTAATAGTAATTTGCTGGGACATTTTGTCGAGTATTGACATATATTTGGACAATCTTGTGGAAAGCAGGAATGAGGTTTTCTTACCCAATGATTGGAAAAATTTCTAACCAACACAGCTGGAGCGAAGGATCTTGCTGGGTTCATCCCTGCTCCGGTGTAGTACATCTAAGTGGTGAGGAACACGAAAATTCAAGATGCGGAAAGTGCGATTAAGGTTAGAAAAGCAAGCAGGTTGATGGTGTCTCACCCCGAGCAGATGTCCCATCAGCACGGAGAAACCGATAGCCAAAGCGGCAGATCCCAAGCGTCCGTCGCGTCGCTCGTCCGTCACGGCAAAGACGCAGACCACCAACTGCACGGTGAGGAAGACCTCCATGGTGGTTGCCATGCCCAGACTGATGCCTGGTTGCACCTGCCCAGGTAACAAAAGGAAACCACCTTCATTGCATCTCCATTTGAGACCCTCACGTTGAAACCCTTTATTGCTATGAGCAACCTTCTTGTTTTTACTCATTCAGACCTTGATTTCCTCTTTGTCCTTACCATATTTGGTCACTCACTTCCTGGCTCCAACCGACACCAGGTTTCTCATGTCCTGATGACCCTCCAATCCCACCTCTCTCTCTTCATTACTTAAACCCTCTATTTCCTAGATTCAATCCTAGTTCATTGCTTCTCTTGTCACGTTCCAACCTTCTCGTCACAGCCTTGTTTTCGTCCAGTGTACCGAACCCTTGTCCCCGTTCGTGACCACGAGTACCACCTGCTGAAAATTTGGACTGTCGCCCTTGCTGAAGTGATTTTACCGGATCACCGAACCCTTGCCTGCCTCTTGGACCACGACTGCTGCCTATGGAGATCTTGATATTGTTACCCAGGTATCTGACTCCCTGTGTACCGAATCCTGTCCCAATGAAGACCTCCATAGCTGCACTAATCCATGTTTCTGCAGTGTGCTTCCACACCACCCCAAGCCGGTCCTTGACAGCTTGAGAAGTTACTATAAATGTTGAACGTGTATACCAACCAATGGCTGTGGATGATTAAGAAAACACTGAGGCTTTTTTGGGGACAGACATGAATACCTAGACATATAGCGCCTAGCAAAAGTGTTGGTAGATAGACAGATAGAAAGATAGATAGATACTTTATTCATCCCCGTAGGGAAATTCACACTTCCAGCAGTGTCCTTTGTTGTTTATTAACAGATTTACAGGATGCCCTCTGGGTGCTTTGTTGTAGTTTAGCCGCAGCGGAGTGGATGACGACACACCCTAGTCCAAAAGTTCGACATCCCTTTAGCAGATGGAAATCTTTGTGCCCAGGGATACACCACCTCGTGTTAGCGAGTCCACCTCTTCTCCGCTTCCCGCAGGCTTTCGTGTCTCTGTCTAACAGCGCTGAAGCCGGGTAGCTCCCGGTAGCTCTACGTTAGCGTCCGGGATGCTAGACGTGAGCCAGGTTTCCGTAAAACACAGCAAACTGCACTCCCTGTGAGCTTTGATGTTTTTCACCAGCACAGCCAGTTCGTCTGTCTTATTTGGTAGAGAGTTCACATTTCCCATTAAAATGGACAGTACCGAAGGCTTATATCGCCGCTAGCCGCTTAGCCTTCACTTTAGCTCCGGCTCTGCAACCACGATAGGCACGAGAATTCTTCAGGGCAAGGAGTTGATTCCTCGAATAAACGCATTTTTGTGCGTTAAAACCGATAGGATAGAAAGTAATCCAAAGTGTAGTTGTCAAACATGACGAAAAACACCGAAGATAGAAGCAGACAATTAAAACAATAAATCACAAAAAGTGCGAAATAACGCGGAGCTGCTGGAAAGGCCCCATTACAAACTTTTTGTCATATTGCCAAAGTTAAAGCTAAAAAACTGAAAATATTTTCCAAGAATCAACAACATGTAATACACAATCATGAAGTGGAAATAAATCATTTCAACATTTTATACTATCCTTACAACAAAAAAACTGAAAAGTAGGTGTTACTAGAATATTCCCCCCCTGTTCTCTCAGCTCAGCCAACTGACACCAGAAGTTACGATGACTTGTGAATGGTCCATTGGTCCCTTTCTAAAACCAAACCATCAAAAGGCTTGTTTGGCATTTTGCAAAAAGCCACATGGGAGACACAAAGAACATGTGGAAAGAGGTGCTCTGGTCAGATGAGACCAAAAATTGAAACTTTTTGGGCTGAGTGCAAAAGCCTTACGCTGTCAAACATGGGGGTGGAAGCATCAGGCTCTGGGGTTGCTTTTCTTCAGCATGGACTTGGAATATCGTCCAAATTGATAGTAAGATGGCCAAATAAAGGGCTATTCTGTCAGAAAAAAGCCAAAGTCCAGACCTTAATCCTGTAGAGGTGTCAAACAGGCGGCCCGCGGGCCATGTCAGGCCCGCTAAGGGATTGAATCCGGCCCGCGAGACAACACTCAGAGAAGCGCAAGAGAAAAACAAGCTGCAGGTTGAAATATGTCAACTTGATCTTGGCCAAAGCCAGGTGCCTCAAACAAAGACATTGTACTTGTATTTATTTCTCTTTCTCTCTCTCTCTCTCTTTCTCTGTTTTCCACCCCTTTTCTCTCACTCTCTGTCTCTGTCTCTTTCACTCTCTGTGTCTCTCTTTTTTTCTTCCTTTGTTGCTCTTTGTCTCTTTCTCTATGTGTGTCTTTTAACCTCTATTGCTCTAACTTCCTTTTTTCCTTTTCTCTCGTTTCTCTTTCTCTCTTCCTACCCTTCACACTTCTTTTATCTTTTCTCTCTCTTTGTCTCTTTCTCTCTCCTTGTCTTTTAAGCTCTTTTGCTTTAATTTCCTTTTTTCCTTTTCTCTCTTTTCTCTTTCTCACTTCCTACCCTTCTCGCTTTCTTTTCTCTTCTGTCTTTCTATTTCTCGTTGGATTTCTTTCTTCCGCTCCCTTTCTTTCCCCCTCTCTCACGCCTTCTCTTTTTATCTCTTCTGTTTTTCATGAACTCTCTCTCTTTTTCTTTCTTTGTATTGCCCTCTCTCATTTTCCCTCCCGCTTTCTCTTATTTCTTTATCTCTTTTTCTTTCTCTTGAATCTACTAGTCCGGCCCCTGACAGAATGTTTGTTCTATCGTGTGGCCCCCGAGTTCAAATGAGTTTGACACCCCTGCTATAGAGCAAGGATCTTCCCGACTGCTCGTGAGCCATATATAGCTCTTTTCATGAGTACATATGGCTTGAAGATAAAATTGCACACATGCAAATTTCATCTACAGTGTTCCAAATATAATGAGCGCAAAGTCAGCTGCTGACGTGGCACTGGCAGTGCAAATGGTTCAGTCCAGTATATAATAAGCATACTCCCCACTACAGTTAACAGTCAAGTTGTCACACCAACAGACCTCGTTTTGGCTGTACATCACTAAGGCTGCACGGAAAGTAAATACACTGGTATCCTAGTTTGCAGTATTTTGTGACATTTTTATAACAAAGCTCTGCTAACACCTTGTTTTGAAACCATAGAGTTGCTGGATACAACCGGAATGTTTGATCTTACATTACACATTAACATCAAACATTAAGGAATGTAAGCTAGTTTGTAAGGAAGAATGGGAAATATTTCTGCTTTAAGGTGTGCCAAACTTATAGAGGACTTGCGGCTGTGATGGCAGCAACAAGAGGTTGGATGAAGTATTAACTCTAAGGGGGCTAATATATTTGCAGCGCCTACTTTTTAAGTTTTTATTGGTTAGAAAAATATAAAACATTGACTAAACTTGGTTTCTTCTCACGATTGTTTCTCACATGTTGTTGAGTCTTAAACATTCTTTGATGCCAGAAATATAGTACCGTAAATTTCGGACTATAAGCCGCTACTTTTTCCCCAAACTTTCAACCCTGCGGCGCTCGAGTACAAAAGGTAAGATTTAGACTGCAACTTCTTAGCTTGTGCACAAATTAAATTAGCGTAGACATATCCTCATCATGCAAATTGCAAAAAAAAAGGCACATGACGCAACTTTCAAGTTACACGCAATCGAGCAGTCCGATATAGAAGGAAACGTTACCTTGAGAGCGTGATGTTAACGTGCATTTTAATAAAGGAGCGTGGGACGGCGTCTGCATGACAAAGTCTCTTTCCCATACTGAAGGAAGACGACTCTGATGGCGTCGGTTATAAGGAGGAAGACAAGGACGGTTTACCGTGCTTATTTCGAGTACCGTATGTTTTTTTAACAGAGCTGTCTACTGTGTTGAGAGCGTGTTGCTAGTAGCGTTTTGCTACCCTTCACAGGCACGCTTTGGGATGAAAGTTATAATATTATTATTAAAGCTTTGAAAACTCTCTCGGTGTATATGTAACCATGTATAATATGTATTTGCAACTGTATATTTTTGTAATGTATTTATTTTAGAAACTTATTCTGATATGTTATGTACGAGCAAATGAGAAAGAAAAGGCGAGGCAAACGCGGGCTGACGGGAAGTGGAGTAAAGGTGAGACGTGTTTGTGGACGCGGCCGACAATAGTGGATTATATTTTTCCCACCCTTACCTTTGGAAATATACACTTTTTTCCTTGGATTACTTTCAACGGGCACCCGGACTCTGCAGGTCTGCATTACATTTTAAGTACCGGTATCATTTTCCGTTCAATCTGCCGGGTGTGTTTTTTGGACTTAATCGGGGATTGGTTAATTTCGTGTTTGAATTGCGTTTTTTCAATGTGGGCGCATGCGGCTAATATGCAGGTGCGGCTTGTGTATGTACAAAATCGGTTTTCCTCCCGAAATTTGGTGGGTGCGGCTTATAATCAGGTGCGCTCTATGGTCCGGAATTTACGGTAATATGTCAGAGTTCTTTGGGGGGACAGCAGGGTTAACAGGGTTGGGTAGGGTTACTTTAACTTGATTACTTTCAATGACACTTGGATTACTCCAATACCAAATATGCTAATAAAAGACAAAAGAAACTAAATTTGAATAAAATGACTCCGTTTTGTGCAGGCTTGGGTAGTAACGGAATACATGGAACGGCAAAAATGATGTTTGGATTTATTTTCGTGTTGTTTCAGTCGCATTTTATGTTCGTTTTGCCGGAGATCAAAGAGATCAAAGCCAGGAGAGAAAGCTTACCACGTGTTGTGAGTCATCATTTTATTCATATTTAGTTTCTTTTGTTTCACTCAAGACTAACACATCAACCTTCCTTTTAGTCATCATCCTTCCGATCTCCTCTTTCTTCCACTCAGTTGCTTTACTTCCACATCCTCTCACATTTAGTGACCCTATAACTAGGGTTTGCGAAACCTTTCGGTTTCGGTCAAAGCCAGGAGAGAAAGCTTACCACGTGTTGTGAGTCATCATTTTATTCATATTAAGTTTCTTTGGTCTTTTATTAGCATATTTGGTATTGGAGTCATCCAAAAGTCATTGAAAGTAATCCAGTTAAAGTAACCCTACCCAACCCTGAGGGTTAAAGAGAGTCTTACCGTGTTCAGGACCAAGTTGCCACGCATGTTGATAGGCGTGACGCCGTAGAGCACAGCGGCACCGGCCAGGGCTCCTAGACATTGAGCGACAATGTAGAACAGGGCGCGGAATAACGACATCTGGGACCCGATCAGAAAAGCGATCGTCACTGCCGGGTTAATATGTCCGCCGCTAATGTGACCAATGGACTGGATAAAGGTAGCGGCCGCCAGCCCAAAGCAGAAGGCCACATGCAGGACGTTGTGGGGCCCCGTGGTCCAGCGGAGGGCGGCCCCCAACCCAAAGAAAACGAAGAACATGGTGCCGTAGAACTCGGCGAACACCGCCCGCCAGAAAGACACGGACCGGAACTCCCACATTTTGACCCGAAAGAGGACTAAATGGTGAACTGAACAGCGAGTACCCCTCCCGGACTTTCTCCAAATCTGCCTTTCAATCAAAAAGTCTGACTGAAGCCAAACTTTAGATACTTTTGCCGGTCATAGAAAGCTCCTGAGTGGAGCGCCGCAACAGTCTGTTAGCATCTACGGGCCAACCTTAACGTAGTGCACAAAACACGCAGCCACATACAACACTAGCACGCTATGCACACACTCGGTCCTTTTACCGGTCCGGGGGATCTCGGAGGCCTTTATTATAAGAGTCCAGCTGAGCCCGGGGGAGTGGTCAGTACACAATGGCGTCATTAAAAACGGTGTCGTTAACCCTTGCCGTGGCTGAACCCGCACACACTGCTCTTTGGCTGACGAGAGCAAAGCGTCCGTCTAGAATTCAGCAGAAGAGAGGCTCTGTTCAGGTTGCTTCCATCTCAATAATAACAATAATATTCTACATAACTAACGCGTTTGTTACCTCCCGTCTCGATGACTGTAATGCACTACTCTCCGGCCTCCCGAAGTCCAGAATCAAGAGTCTTCAGCTGGAACAAAATGCTGCAGCGAGGCTTTTAACTAGGACAAAAAAGTCCGATCACATCACCCCGATTTTGGCTAACCTGCATTGGCTCCCTGTTAGCCTAAGATGTGATTTCAAGGTTCTCTTAGTATTATACAAAATCATACATGGACTTGCTCCCTCATATTTTTTAGATCTGATTTCCCCCTATGTTCCGGTCCGAAGCATTCGTTCTGAGAGTGCCAGTCTTCTGGTTGATCCCAAGAGCAAAGAAGTGTTCCGCTGGTTCGAGAACGTTCTCCATCCGGGCACCGGTGCTGTGGAATGCTCTTCCCCCTGAGATTCCATCTGCAACCTCAGTGGAAATGTTTAAATCTAGGCTTAAAACACACTTCTACTCTATAGCATATGAATAACCTATACTTTTCGTGGACAATATCTCTGTATTATTTGTGATTGCAACATCCTTATGTTGGTACCAGATCAGGGGATGGTGTAATAATAGTCTGAAAAAATAGTCTGTGTAATAACCTATGCAGCCCTTTGAGACTCTTTGTGATTAAGGGCTATACAAATAACAATGACTTGACTTGACTTGACTTAACTACATCTTATTTCAAAACGCCTTCCACCCAAGGTGGCTGTACACAGAATAAAACAAACATGGGTGTGGCAGTTGAGGCAATATATTACGAATATCAGGTTTGAAGAGGTGGGTTTTGAGTCCGGATTTGAAGATAGACAGGGTTTAGCAATTCCGGAGGTCAGGTGATAATGAGTTCCAGAGCTGGGGGGCAGAGCGGCTGAAAGCGAACGAAAGCTTTACTCCCCACGGAGCTGAGAAGGGTGTCAGGCAGTGTTCTCTCTAAGCTGCGCGCGTGTGCAATTGCGCACTGCTCGCAGATTCTCTGCGCACAAGAAAATCTAGCCGGCGCACAAAAATGAGGGCTCAAAATGACTAATTAAGAAGCGACTTAAGTCAAAGTTACAGTGCATGAAGGTAAAAATACACGAGTTCCTAAGACGTTGTGTCCTAAATGCGGTATTTTGAAGTCGAGTCGAAGGAGAACGAAGTTGAGTAAAGTTAGTAGAGTTTGTTGGGGAACCGGTTTCTTCGGCTCGGCTCACTAAAAGGAACCGGCTCTTTCGGGTCCTAAACGGCTCTTCAGGTTGTTTTTGCTTCTTTCATCCCAACATGACCAAAGATAGCTGGGATGGGCTCCAGCACCCCCGCGACCCTACTGAGGATAAGCGGTGCAGATAATGGATGGATGAATGGATGGAAGGAGAATGTAATGTCGGGGATGACACCTAGACTCTTGACCCGAGGGGAGGGAAAAACTAAGGAACTGTCAATGGAGGGAGAGAGAGAAAAGATGCCATCTATAGAGAGGTTAGATTTGGTGCCCATGGGAAGAAATTCTGTTTTATTGTTCTTTTATTTCAAGAAGTTGAAGTTGAACCATGATTCTATTTCAGATAGACAGGAGGTGAGGGAGGTGGCTGGGAGTGTCAAGTGGGGTGAGCAGGAAAGGTAGAATTGGGTGCCATCTGCAAAGAAGTGGAAAGAAAATTTGAATTTATGGTAGATATGGCCTAGTGGAGTGGTCAGGAACCCAAAGAGCCATAATAGCAAAATATTCTTGATTATTCTTTCAGAGAGCCACACCACATATTTTGAGACAAAATTCAACAAAACTGCCAAACTCCCTTTCCAGACAAAAGCTTATTTTTCTGCGCATTTTAACTTCACTGTTTGACAAATATACCACTTTAAACTGGTCTCCCTCCCGCGGTCACTCAAAGCTCCAGTGTGTAATATTTAACCACCAGATGGCCCTCTTGTCTAATGCGAATGTAAACAAGTGCCAGAACAAGCAGCAAGATGACAGCAAACATGGCGTATGGAAGAAGATGATGATCGAGAATTCGTCTCATACGCGTTCACAGAGAATGCAGGAATCAATGGCGTGAGAGGGAGCTCTTATTTATTGATGCAACAACCTCAACAAGAAAACTCAGAGAATCTCAGATATGCGTGGGTCTTTATAGTTTCAACACAGCATGTGTAAACGGTGTAGCCCGTCCCTTTCACGCGGCATGCACAGAGTTCCGTCCTTATTTGGAAGTGTTTTTAAGTTTATGCCAGTTTATGTGACCTTGCCCTTTGCCGTTATCTCTTGTCCTCCCTTAAGGAGGATTGTTTATACTAATTCGTCCGCCGAGACCTTCCCGAAATGTAAGCAACATTTCTCCCAACTGTAAGCAAGTCTTTCTACATTTCAGCAAGGCTCCTGAACAAATGTATGCAAATCTATTCTACAAATGCAAGTTTCTATTCTACAACAGGTGGCGACCTAAAGTAGGGATTCCACTATGTAAAAGAGATACAAATTTCTCGACCTATGATTTTTTTTTTAATAACATTGATGTGATGGGGGCAGCACGGCGGCGCAGTGGTTAGCTCGTGTGCGCCACAGTTCTGAGGTCATCAGATCTGACCTCGTGTGGAGTTTGCATGTTCTCCCCGTGCTTGCATGGGTTTCCTCCGGGCACTCCAGTTTCCTCCCACATTCCATAAACATGCATGTTAGGCTAATTGGCCGGTCCAAATTGTCCCCCGTAAATCAATCAGAACAGTCAGTAGGGAACTTCGGTGTCCAACGAGCACTCTTTGGTGCATCTTGAGAAGACGACTGCCTTACAAGCTCCACGATGGCAATAGTTGGAGGGCACTGATAAAGCAGCTCATTTTCACTTTTGCATTGCAAAGTAACGAAGACGGAAGGTGACAGATTAGACGACCGGCTGGTTTTAAGCCATCAGGCGACTCTCAGCAAGATTCCCCAAAGGTGACCGCGTTTTGTGCGATGTCGAAGAAAGCTTTCTATGGACCAATCTTCTTTGAAAGGGCAATAGTCCCTGGTGAGAAGTACCTCAACATGGTGGAAAACTGTTTATTGGATAAATTGAGAGAGAAAGAGTCTGGTAACTTCATTTTCCACCAGGTTTGGGCGCCATTATACTAGAACCACAGGTTTGGACACTTTCTGAACACAACCAGACAGACAAATTGATTGTACAGTCTGGGCAGAATGATCATGTCATAGCCACCCAGATCCAGCATGTAATTTGTTTTATTTGTGGGAAATTGGGGTCTATGTGCCCTCTGTTCCAAGAAAAGAAAAGTCAAGTCAAGTCAAGTCATGTTTATTTGTATAGCCCTTAATCACCAATGTTGCAAAGATGGAAAAAGGCTGTTCTAGTAATATTCTTCACGTGTGTTTGAAAGGACAGATTGGGGTCAAATATGACACCTAAATTTTTATCTGAGTCACTCTGGGTTATCTTACATTTGTCAATGTTCAGAGCCGCTTTTGAGAACAAGCCATCGCATTTAGATGGACCAATAAATAACATTTCGGTCTTTTCAGAGTTGAGGCGTAAGAAATTGAGTGACATCTATTCTTTTATCTCAGTGAGACAGGCCTCCAAATTTCCACAGTTTAGTGTGGCAGATTCCTCCATCGGAAGATAGAGTTGAGTGTCATCTGTGCAGCAATAGAAACTGATATTTTACTTGCGAATAATATCACCTCATGGAAACATGTAAATGCTGAAAATAAGGGGGCCAAGTACTGAACCCTGCGGAACACCACAGGTCAGACAAGGGCTCTGATGTAATTTTCACCATATTTAACACAGTGCGTCCTATCTGAGAGGTAGGATCTGAACCATAAGAGGTCTGTTCCTGAGAGACCAATCCATTTTTCCAACCCTTCTAGTAAGTTATTATGGTCCACAGTGTCAAAGGCAGCAGCAGCAAGAGTGATGGAGTGCCGGAGTCCGTTGCCAGTAGAAGATCATTGGTTACCGTAATCAGGGCTGTCTCAGTAGAGTGGTTAGCCCTGAATCCTGATTGCATGGATTCAAAAAGATTGTTCTCGGATATAAAATCATTCAGCTTCCGTGCCACGACTTTTTCAAGTACTTTAGAAAGAAACGGTAGTTTTGACAGTTGTAACCATTGACAATGCAATGCTGAGACGCTTAGCAAGAATTCGACACTTGGCTTGATGTGTGTCAGGTAAACAATGGTGCTCAAATCGAACATCTTTGAACATCCCATGTAAAAATGGAGTTTACAAGCATTCTGAATTAACAAGATGTGTTTTTTATATCCTTGAGAGTTTCCGAGACGTTCATTGTCAAAATGTGCCCAAGACTCTTGGATCTACATGTATATTGTCAATATTTTTTGGCTGTTCGAGAACAATCTTTTCGAATCCACCACTCTACTGAGACAGCCCTAATTAAGGTAACTAATGATCTTCTACTAGCAATGGACTCCGGCGCTTCATCACTCTTGCTGCTGCTGGACCTTAGTGCTGCCTTTGACATTGTGGACCATAATATCTTACTAGAACGGTTGGAAAAATAGATTGGTCTCTCAGGAACCGTCCTCTTATGGTTCAGATCCTACCTCTCAGATAAGACGCACTGTGTTAAATATAGTGGAATGACATCTGAGCCCTTTAGTGTTACCTGGGGTGTTCCGCAGGGTTCAGTACTTGGCCCCCTTTTCAGTATTTACATGCTTCCATTAGGTGATATTATTCGAAAGTATAATATCAGTTTTCATTGCTAACGCTGGTCTAGTGATCCCAAGAGCCAAGAAGAGATCTGCGGGTTCGAGAGCGTTCTCCATCCGGGCACCGGTGCTGTGGAATGCTCTTCCCCCTGAGATTCGATATGCAACCTCAGTGGAAATGTTTAAATCTAGGCTTAAAACCCACTTCTATTCTATAGCATATGAAAAACCTATATTTTATGTTGACAATATAAGGGGATGGTCTCATAATAGTCTGTAGTTTGCAATAGTCTGTGGTCTGTGCAGCCCTTTGAGACTCTTTGTGATTAAGGGCTATACAAATGAACATGACTTGACTTGTTTAAGTTGGGTTGGCAGGATAAAACATCCTACAGACCATAGTTTCCTGCTTTTAAGACTTATTATCTGATAGAATGGAGAACTGATTTGGTCATCCGGTGATGTAGATGCTCATAAACAGCACGCATGGCAGTAGAAGCGATTAGAGCGATGTTTGCATTGTACCTTCTGCACAGTGAAGCAGAGTTCGACCACATAAAGCACTGGAAAATGCACAGACGATGCGGGAGCGGTGAAGGCCTCAGTGAGCATTGAGCGTGCTGCTGACAAGCCAGGGATAATGGAGCTGTGTTTGAAAGAATTGTGCTGAGCTCATTGATGCTTTTGTCTTGCTTATAAAATTGCTTGCTGGCAACTACTTTCTACTACTTTCTCCGTATTTATCTTCCATTTGTTGCGTTAGCCGGCTTTCTGTCGAGCAGTCAACCGAGTGACTTATTTCAGGTTGATCCTGTGGTCAGGGTTGGGTAGGGTTACTTTAACTGGATTACTTTCAATGACTTTTGGATTACTCCAATAGCAAATATGCTAATAAAAGACAAAAGAAACTAAATAGTAATAAAATGACTCAATTTTGTGCAGGTTTGGGAAGTAACGGAACACATGGAACGGCAAAAATGATGTTGGCAAGCTGTTTGGATTGATTTTCATTTTGTTTCTGTCGCATTTTATGTTCGTTTTGCCGGAGATCAAAGAGATCAAAGCCAGGAGAGAAAGCTTACCACGTGTTGTGAGTCATCATTTTATTCATATTTCGTTTCTTTTGTCTTTTTAGCATATTTGATATTGGAGTCATCCAAAAGTAATTGAAAGTAATCCAGTTAAAGTAACCCTACCCAACCCTGCTTGAGATTAGTAATTCATTTAAGAACTCAAAGAACTCCAGTAGTTATGTAGTTATCTCATCCCATCTCATCTCATCTCATTAGCTGCACCGCTTATCCTCAGTAGGGTCGCGGGGGTGCTGGAGCCCATCCCGGTAATCATCGGGCAGTGGGCAGGGGACACCCTGAACTGGTTGCCAGCCAATCGCAGGGCACACAGGGACGGACAACTCGCTCGCTCATTCACACCTCATCATTTTATTCATATTTCGTTTCTTTTGTCTTTTTAGCATATTTGGTATTGGAGTAATCTAAAAGTAATTGAAAGTAATCCAGTTAAAGTAACCCTACCCAACCCTGCCTGTGGTTGTGATCTGCAATTTTATTTTTCTAATTCGACTTTATTTTATAGTTATATAATAACTGCAAATGATGAACGGTAATCCCATGTTTTAATTCCGTTCCCAAAAGGTCCTGCGATAATGGAAACCGGCAAAGAAAAAACTTGTATTTATTTATTTTTGAAAAACTTTATTATACATTAAAACCATAGAACAAACCCCGTTTACAAGATCAAACATTTGTTTAACTGCAATTTTTAAAAAAATATCTTGTATTAAGGATACAATCCACTTCACACGGTAATTTGTCACCATCATGTGGACATTACGGAAAACTGCATTTACTTTGCAACCCAAAATGATGAAGGAGCCATATTGTAACAAAAAAAGAACGAAAAAAATGTCTGGAGACGCCAAAAATTAAAAGCCTTTTATAAGCTTTATAAGGAAGGAAACACATACTGGATCTATGTTTACAGACGCTACGATCGTTCGTAAGTTGAATTTGTTCGTAAGTTGAAATTGGTTTATAAATTGCTTCAGAGAAAAGAGAGAAAAGGAAAAAAGGAAGAGAGAGCAAAATAAAGGAAAAAAGACACAGAGTAAAAGACAAAGAGGAACAAAGAAAGAGAAAAACAGACAGAGAGAGTGAAAGAGAGAGAGAGAGAGAGAGAGAGAGAGAGAGAGAGAGAGAGAGAGAGAGAGAGAGAGAGAGAGAGAGAGAGAGAGAGAGAGAGAGAGAGAGAGAGAGAGAGAGAGAGAGAGAGAGAGAGGAGTACAACTACGGCGTCATTGTGAGAGGCACCTGCCTTTGGCAACATCAAGTGGGCATAGTTCAACCTGCAGCTCGTTCTTCTCTTGCGCTTCTCTAAGTGTTCACTGGTCGGATTCAATCCCTTAACGGCCCTGTTTGACACCCCTGGTCTAGCTGGTTAGCGCACAGCCGCAAGGTTTGGAGGTTCAGGATTCAAGCCTACCCCGCGTGGAGTTTGCATGTTCTCCCCATGCTTGTGTGGGTTTCCTCCGGGCACTCCGCTTTCCTCCAAAAACATGCATGTCAGGTGAATTGGCCGGTCCAAATCGTCCCTAGGTGTGAATGAACGAGTGAGTTGGGATGGGCTCCAGCACCCCCGTGACCCTACTGATGATAAACGGTGCAGACAATGGATGGATGGATGAAAACTGATGTCACCGACAGGTTCTATAGAATAGAAATAAGTCATTTGACTGACTGCTTGCTAATACAACAAACGGGTCAGTTAGTAACCTCATTTTTTCCCGGTATTACTTATTTTCCTAGGTTTTTTTTGTATGAATTGCTATCAAACCCTGAATCTTTCTAATAGCAGGCTGTGTCCTCCGCTTGTGCCACCGTCCTAAGCCTCCTTTTGTGGCTTTAAACCCTAGTTGAGTTGGAAACTGGGGCCGGAGCTTAAAACACGCTTGCATCAGTTTTTCAGCTCAAAAACTGCTGACACCGACTGCGTACACCTAAGCCCAGGGTTGGGTCGGGTTACTTTAACCGGATTACTTTCAATTACCGTACTTTCCGCACTATAAGGCGCACCTAAAAGACTTTATTTTTTTCAAAAGCTGACCATGCGCCTTATAATACAGTGCGCCTTATATATGGATCAATATTAAGTCGCAAAGTCTTCCAACTAACTTGCAGCCGCCGACTAGATTTTCCCCCGAATGCTAAGCAGTCCGCGGTGTATGCTGGGATTTATTTACCGGCGTTTCATTGGCTAACCAATGTGTCAATCATCAGTTGAATCGATCACTATTGGCTAAAGTTATTCGGAGGTCAAGGGGCGGATCATTTTTATCATTTACAGGCTGGCATTGGCTTAAACGGCAAAACAACGCCTGCAATTGGCCGAAAAAGATGAATGTGTATAGCACGTGGTTGACGGCATACAGAAAGCATTTTTTACTATTCTGTATTTGTAAATATTTTATTCTCCTGTATTTACTACACTCACAAATATAAGAGGAACATGTCTGCACACAACGACTTCGATGAGCTACTCCGGCTATATATTATCCCTGTATCTTGTTTCAGACTGAACGCGATATTTCTGTGATAAGCCGTGCAGATAATGGATGGAATGGAGTGTCTATTTTTAAATTAAACTCAATTCCAAGTGTTTATTGTCATATGCACAGTAAAGTTGCGAGCGAAAAAGAAAATAGAAACTAAGGAATGGTTGGCATTTCTTGAATCCCAAGACTTTAACCTTCCGAATGATGGAACGATGCATTTGAGTGACATCTTACGGACACCGCATCCGCACGTGTTCTCGACACGTATTTGCGTCTTTGCAAGCTTTCGGAATGTTAAGGGGGTCATAAATTGGACTGAACCATCTGACTGTTTTGTCGACGTTATAATCCGGTGCGTCTAATGTATGTCAAATATAGGACCAGAAACTATTTTTTCAGGGTGCGCCCTATAACCCGGTGCGCCTTATAGTGCGGAAAATACGGTACTTTTGGATGACTCCAATACCAAATATGCTAATAAAAGACAAAAGAAACTAAAAATGAATCAAATAATGACTCACAACACGTGGTAAGCTTTCTCTCCTGGCTTTGATCTCTTTGATCTCCGGCAAAACGAACATCAAATGCCACAGAAACAAAATGAAAATAAATCCAAACAGCTTGCCGACATCATTTTTGCGGTTCCATGTATTCCGTTACTCCCCAAGCCTGCACAAAATTGAGTCATTTGATTCATATTTAGTTACTTTTGTCTTTTATTAGCATATTTGGTATTGGAGTAATCCATAAGTAATTGAAAGTAATCCAGTTAAAGGAACCCTACCCAACCCTGCCTAAGCCGGTGTTTTTCAACCAGTGTGCCGTGGCACAGTAGTGTGCCGTGAGACTTTGTACAGTGTGCCACAGAAAATGACCCAGTTTTGCAAAAAAAAGCATGCAGTTTTTGAGTAGATTTGTTTTCTTCAGGGTAGCTGGAACTTTCAGTGACATCAGGGGTGTTAAACAGGTGGCCCGAGGGCCGGATCAGGCCCGCTAAGGGATTGAATCCGGCCAAAGAGAGCACGATGAGGGAAGCGCGAGAGAAAAATGAGCTGCAGGTTGAAATATGTCCACTTGATGTTGCCAAAGCCAGGTGCGTCTCACAAAGACGCTGTCGTTGTATTTCTCTTGCTCTCTCTCTCGCTCTCTCGCTCTGTATCTTTCTCTTTCACTCTGTCTCTCTTTCTTTTTGTTCCTCTTTGTCTCTTTCTGTGTGTGTGTGCCTCTTTACCTTCTTTTGTTCTCTTCCTTTTTACCTTTTCTCTCTCTTTTCTGTCCTTCTCTGTCTCTCTCTTGCTTTCCCCTTCGCTCTTTCTCCACTTCTCTTTCTCTTCTTCTCTTTTTTCTTCTCTCTTTCTATTTCTCTTTGGATTTCTTTCTTTCTTTCTCTTTCTCCCCCCCTCTTTCACTATTTATTCTTACCTCTTTTGTTTCTCAAGTTTCTCCCTCTCTTTCTCTTTTCTCTCTCTCTTCTTCTCTTTGATCTCCTTCACTCTTTCTATTTTTCTTTGGATTTCTTTCTTACTCTCTCTTACTTGCTGCCACTCTCACACTTTCTCTATATATCTCCTTTGCTTCTCATATTCTCTTTCTCTCTCTCTCTTTCTCTCTCTTTTCTCTTTTTCTCTCTCTCTCTCCCTTTCTCTTTTTTGCCCCACCCACTCTACTTTTCTCTCCCTCTCTTTCTCTTATTTCTTTCTCTCTTTTCCTTTCTCTCTAATCTACTAGTCCGGCCCCCGAGAGAATGTTTCTTCTATCGTGTGGCCCCCGAGTTCAAATGAGTTTGACACCCCTGATCTACATCAATAGATAGCAACAATTTACTAATTGTTTTATATATACTTGTTTTCTGCTCATGAAGTAGTTCGTGGAAGTATATTAAATAACTTATTTTTTTGATGAAAAATACAAATACATTGAATGAAGTAAAAGGCTTTTTTAATTTTTATTTTTATGTACTGACAGGAATTCCAGCTCTTTTTAGCAAACCGGCTCTTTCAGCTAGACTCACTAAAGAAAAAGACGGCTCTTCAGTTTTTTGTTGCTCTTATTAAATTATCAACATCAAAAACATTGAACACAAAACTAATTATTAATTAGTTTTAAAATGTTTTATTTAATCTTCAAAATGAGTCATGGGAATGCTGGCTCTTTTTAGAGAACCAGCTCTTTCTGCTCGGCTCACCAAAAAGAGCCGGCTCTTTCAGCTGCCAAATGGCTCTTCAGAATTTTTTGGTTGCTTATTCATCCATCCATTATCTGTATCGCTTATCCTCAGTAGGGTCTCGGAGGTAATGGAGCCCATTCCAGCCGTCTTCGGGCAGGGGGCAGGGGACACCCTGAACCGCTTGCTAGCCAGTCGCAGGGAACACAGGGACAGACAATACACTCGCTCATTCACACCGAGGGACAATTTGGACCGGCCCGGATGAAACCCACGCAAGTACGGGGAGAACATGCAAACTCCACTTAAGAAGGCTGGTATCTGGATATGATCCCATGACCTCAGAACTGTGCCAAAGAAGCGCTAACCACTAAGCCTCCGTGCAGCTTCTTGTTGCTTTATTCCATATATTAAAGATGGTGTCTGTAACTTCAAAATATTCTCCTTTCTTACGCCATCCTCTGGAGGAAATCCTCATTGCAGCCTCTGTGAAGCTCCTTTTGTTGCGCGTACAAGTATGCAAAGTTCCTACATGCACTCAAATAAACTCTTCGTTTTCATCTTTTATCGGGTTTGGGTTGGCATTTGGATTGTATTTGAAAGAGTCCTTGTCTTACTTTCACCATTTTCATCCTAGAATAAAAGAAAGACGTGAGCACGTGCATTCAATCACTCTCCTCCCCCCATTCCCCCCGCCTCATGTGTTCCGGCGTAATGCCCTCTGTGGCCGGAACACAGAGGGTAAAAGTAAGATAAAAACAGATAGGTGCGGTGGAACAAATATGTATAAAGGCTCTTTGAACTCAGTGGGGCTTTGTTAGCCCACAATTATTAGATAGATAGATAGATAGATAGATAGATAGATAGATAGATAGATAGATAGATAGATAGATAGATAGATAGATAGATAGATAGATAGATAGATAGATAGATAGATAGATAGATAGATAGATGTCTAGATGTCTAGATAGATAGATAGATAGATAGATAGATAGATAGATAGATAGATAGATAGATAGATAGATAGATAGATAGATAGATAGATAGATAGATAGATAGATAGATAGATAGATAGATAGATAGATAGATAGATAGATAGATAGATAGATAGATAGATAGATAGATGTCTAGATGTCTAGATAGATAGATAGATAGATGTCTAGATGTCTAGATAGATAGATAGATAGATAGATAGATAGATAGATAGATAGATAGATAGATAGATAGATAGATAGATAGATAGATGTCTAGATAGATGTCTAGATAGATAGATAGATAGATAGATAGATGTCTAGATAGATAGATAGATAGATAGATAGATAGATAGATAGATAGATAGATAGATAGATGTCTAGATGTCTAGATGTCTAGATGTCTAGATGTCTAGATAGATAGATAGATAGATAGATAGATAGATAGATAGATAGATAGATAGATAGATAGATAGATAGATAGATAGATAGATAGATAGATAATGTCTAGATAGATGTCTAGATGTCTAGATAGATAGATAGATAGATAGATAGATAGATAGATAGATAGATAGATAGATAGATAGATAGATAGATAGATAGATAGATAGATAGATAGATAGATAGATAGATAGATAGATAGATAGATAGATAGATAGATAGATAGATAGATAGACAGATAGATAGATAGATAGATAGATAGATAGATAGATAGATAGATAGATAGATAGATAGATAGATAGATAGATAGATAGATAGATAGATAGATAGATGTCTAGATAGATGTCTAGATAGATAGATGTCTAGATAGATGTCTAGATAAATGTCTAGATAGATGTCTAGATAGAGATAGATAGATGCCTAGATGCCTAGATAGATAGATAGATAGATAGATAGATAGATAGATAGATAGATAGATAGATAGATAGATAGATAGATAGATAGATAGATAGATAGATAGATAGATAGATAGATAGATAGATAGATAGATAGATAGATAGATAGATAGATAGATAGATAGATAGATAGATAGATAGATAGATAGATAGATAGATGTCTAGATAGATGTCTAGATAGATAGATGTCTAGATAGATGTCTAGATAGAGATAGATAGATGCCTAGATAGATAGATAGATAGATGCCTAGATAGATAGATAGATAGATAGATAGATAGATAGATAGATAGATAGATAGATAGATAGATAGATAGATAGATAGATAGATAGATAGATAGATAGATAGATAGATAGATAGATAGATAGATAGATAGATAGATAGATAGATAGATAGATAGATAGATAGATAGATACTTTATTCATCCCCGTAGGGAAATTCACACTTCCAGCAGTATCCTTTTGTTGTTTATTAACAAATTAACAGGATGGCCTCGGGGTGCTGTGTGTTAGTTAGCAACAGCAGAGTGGATGATGTCACACGCTAGGAATAATATTTCATTTATTTCTTTTGAGGACACCTCAAACAAAGCACACCACCATTGAAAATTATTTTGTAACTTTGCACTGAATTACTTAAAAAATGGGGTGGGGGCAAAAAAGGGGAAAAAAGAAACAAAAAAGAAAAAGAAAAAAAGATTGAGATTAATCTTTTACATTCACTATAAATTTAAATTCAAAAACAAGGACTCACTAAAAATGCATTTTTTTTTTAACTGAACAATTTAAAAAACCCAAAAATGCAACCCAAAATGATGAAGGAGCCAATCACAAGAGAAAAGAATCGTCTCAAAGGGAACCAGCTCTTTTATGGGGAGTTGGCTCATGGAGCCGTTTCGTTCGCGATCGACGTAGTTGATGTCACTCTAATGACGTCACTTTGAAGAAGGGATGTTCAGTATTGGGACGGAAAGAACCACTAGCCAATCACGTCTCACCGCTAAACCAACTTCCGGGTCTCGTTTTTTTGTTTATGTTCTAGGCTTGCTGATTTTTTTTAACACAATCACTCCTTTTTTATTTGTTTAGAAGAATAATTACAAACGTTTTTAAAGAATTATATAGCCTGTGTCTGGTATGAGGACGTCAACGATTAGAACAAAAAACAACCTGGCCAATAGTGACGAGTTTCAATGTTAGGCAAGTATTCGCCGAAAGAGACACAAATTCGACTTTGGACGCCATTTCGTAAAAAGACAACTTTCTTTTATAGCCACACCACCGAGCCGCCGCTTCCTCTTCCTCTTCACCGCTGTTGACGACAACGTTCTCCAAACCTGCCAACGAGGCTCCCCGATAGCTTTGGATTTACCCCCAACAATTGACAGTCGAGTTTACCGAGTGTAAAGCATGGTGGTGGTAATAACCGAGAAGGTATAGTGAATATCCACAGCTGAACCGATGTTGCGAAATCACTAAATCTCTTGCCGGAGAATGGCGGACCGCCGTGGGGTTGTGATATCGTTGGCTTCTCTGCACAGTCATCGCGTCCTGCTCGCCTTTTATCGCCCATCGGAAGCCTCTGTTGCGATTGAGAGGATTTATGGGCTCACAAGGTAGAGATTCTACAAATGTGTTTGTTTATTTCGCCCCCCCAGTGCTGTGACAGCCTTTTGAGTCTGATGTTAATAGCCTCCAAATCGTGATCAGCTGATCACGACTTAAGAGTGTTTATTACGTGGCACTACGCACATCGCTGCAAAAGCTCAATTTTGATGATAACGTCTGGGGAACGTTTTGACGTCTTTGCTTTCTTCTGCAGTTTCATCTGATGAGATGAGCGTGCGTGCTGGGCAAGGTAGCGATGAGGTGCTGGTGTCACAAGCTGTGTGGGACTACCTTGCCGCTGCTGGTAGGCCCTGGCTTCTCGACTTCCAGCACAAACAAGGCATACATGCCGGAATCGTTCGACGAGGTGAACGGGAAGGCTGTTGCTCAGTCAGGCTGCAGCCGATGCCGGGCGCCAGGCACGCCGTTGCGCCAGACGCTCCAGTTTCCGGCGAGACGCGTAAAGCTTTCATTGATCTCTGCCACTGTGCCCGCAAAGAGATGAGCAAACAGGAACCCAAGAGAAGGAGGGCCCTGCTTCCCTGCGTGGGGGTCCTTGAGCCCAACGGTGAGGGCAACCTGCTCCAGATGCCGCTCGTACCACAACTCCGTCGCTCTCAAAGGCAGCAGCAGCAGAGGTTCCGGAAGCCTGTTGAGGAAGGGGCCTTTTCCATGCTCCATGAGGCAGCGCACCGGAAGGACTGCGGAGCAACTTCGCACGGAGAGCCGGACGACAACGGTTGTTGTTCTATCTGCATGGGAGACGTCGTGGAAAAAACCACCCTGGAAAAGTGCGGTCATTCTTTTTGCCGAAGCTGCCTGGATCAAGCTTTCAAGGTGAAGAGGGCTTGTCCCGTTTGTCGTCTCGTTTACGGCCAACTGATCGGGAATCAGCCTGCCAACGGTACCATGATTGTCGAGCGGGATCCCGGCCTGCAGCTCCCAGGTCATGAGGGCTATGGATGTATTTGCATTTTCTACAGCTTCCCTCCAGGCTTACAGTCGGTGAGTATGTAATCTGATAACTTTTTTTGTTTGCTTGTGGCTTTTGATTCAGGCACACCACAAAAAATACATCAATCATTAACCAACAAATGGAAACGATAAACTACACAAAGAGCAGCAGTGAAATACAATTATATTATAAATAAACATGTGACGAAAGGGAGTAGCTTGAAACTGGAGCTTTTAGGTGCCTATGACCTATTCAAAATCAAAACAAGAAAACTTACCCCACAAAAAGGGATAATAGAGAACAAATAAATGAAATTTCAAACTTATAATAGTGCCGCTAGTGACTCCTACAAACAGTGATGCCCAAAGAAACCAAAATATGTTAATATTCATTTGTATAGTTATCTAATGCGCATAGTATATGAGATTTTTAATTGATATAAATTAGGGACATTTTAAAAGTCATCATATAAATCGTTAGGAGTGGCAAGATTGGATGGATTGAGAAATGAAACTGTGAGAGACAGAACTGGAGTAGTAGTGGAACTGAGCAAGCGTGTGGATAAGAGAGTTCTCGGTTGTTTTGGACACATGGCGAGGATGGATGAGGAGCGAATGTTGAAGAGGATCTACAGAGCAGAAGTAAATGGAAGGAGACCAAGAAGAAGGCCGCGATTGACGTGGATGGATGGTGTTATGAGTGCACTGCAGGAAAGAGGTCGAGATGTAGTGGAAGCTAGAGCTCTTGTTGGTGATAGGAATGAGTGGAGAGGTGTTGTAAAAGGATAGTGGGATATTTAGATATGTTCTAAGGGATGGGCAGGGCACCCGTATGATGCGGCAGGGGTAAACCAGCGAAAGCTGTCGGGCCCTGCTGTTGAACAGTGTCTTGTTTCACCCTGACCCCAGTGAAATGGCCGCTTTCTTGTGTCCCGTTTCATCTGGAGGGACGAAAGCATTACCAACTTGGGTGCCAGGGTGCTTAACTTGTTTGGGTTTTTGGGGAATTCGGTTGGCCCTGGTCCAAAAAGTGTTTGTGTGTGTTTTTGACTACTTTTCCCTTTTTTTTATTTTCTTTGTTTTGGTGTATGTGTTTGTCTTGCTGTCGGTCACCCCCCTCGAGGGATATGACCAGGGTAGATAGATGGATAGAAATCGTTCCATTATGGGTTGCACAGTAGTTTTTGAATGTTGTGCAAGAATATTGAACCCTGGAGTTATGGATTCCCCTGAGATGACGAATGTCTGCAAATTTATCGAACATTAATCAACAGGTCGTGATGAGTTTTATCATTCGGAGTTGTTATTTAGATTTATTGGGCTATGATTCCAGTTTATGAATCATTTTGGTTTCAAATGTCGATTTTTCACCAAACAGCTATACAGACGCTCCCCTTCTTGAGACCATTCGACTTGTGAAAAACAGTAGATTCAGGATGTCGAAAAATATCCGGACATTGCTGTGAGTCAGATTTTATATTGTGTGCACCTTTTTCCGAGTGCAGGACATCACTGTAGTGCTTCTGTATACACGTGTACTAGAATGACAATAAAGTAGATCTGAATCTGAATCTGAATCTGAATCTTTTCACCACTACCGGCGTGTGGCGCTGTGAGAGGTCACCCAGCATCCACACCGAAGAAGAAATCCTCTTCCTAGTTTGCGTAAACATACTGTATCTCCAGCGCGCTAAGAACATTTTTATCGTTTAATATCTCACGCATCCATTCAATATGGTTGTGTACAGTGATTTTCAACCACTGTGCCGCGACACACTAGTGTCCCGTGAGAAATCTCCAGGTGTGCCGCGAGAATCTATCCAATGTCCCTTTTTAAAATTTAAGATTTTGTAAAACATTTATGAATCATTTTCTGCAAATATTATGTCATTGTCAAGTGTATGTGCTGTTAAAAAGCGGGGGTATTATAAATTATATTGTAATTAAACATCCTGTTAGTGTCCTTTCATAACATTTTTGGTTAGTGGTGTGCCGCAAAATTTTTCCAATGTAAAAAAAACATGCCCTGGCTGAAAAAAAGGTTGAAAAACACTGGTGTGCAGTGTAAAGAAGAGGCGAGCCGTTTCATTTGAAATGAAAGTGGAATAAGAAAGCTTGATGCGGTTGAGAAAATGGTCGGAACGCTTTTTATCGGCCACTTTTTACCACAGAGGACCTCCTTGAAGCACAACTTCTAAAAGTAAGGTAAACTCAACTTTATCTTTATAGATCATATTATTTTATTTTTCTCTTTTTACTACAAAACAATACAGGTTACTTATTGGCATTAAACATACTTATGTAAACCATAAACATGCAAAATACAGCACTGAAGCAACTTACCAACAAATTCAACTTAAGAACGATAGTTTGTAAGTAGGGCAGTGTCCGTACAGTGAATTTGTCTGTATTTATGGCAAGTCTGGAAGCAGATTGGATCAATATTATATAGCAGGGATCAGGAACCGTTGTGAAACATTCTATGCAATGAGATTAGACATGGCCCTTCACAGTAAGCATGTAATAACTGGTTAAAAGAGAAAAATAAGATAAAAGACTACAAGGATAAATAGGAAAAATTAATTTGCAATGTAGTGCTTAGAGACTGGCCTAAGTTAAAAGATATTTTCATAGTTTTGCGTGCTTGTTTAGGGTGGTGATGGCCCTGGGGAAGAAGCTGTCTCTGTGCCTGTTTGTCCTTGTTTTAAGGACAAGTGCTTAGAGACTGGCCCAAGTTATAATAATAGTGCAATGAAAGAATAGTGCATTGTAGCGGTTGTGCAAATAAAACTAGTGCAATAAAATTTTGCAGCAACAAAAAATATTCCTAAATAAGTTGCAAGATATTTTCATAGTTTTGCGTGCTTGTTTAGGGTGGTGATAGCCCTGGGGAAGAAGCTGTCTCTGTCCTTGTTTTAAAGGACCTGTTGCACCTACCAGAGGGCAAGGGGTCTGGGAGGTAGTGGCCGGTGTGAGAAGAGTCTAATAATAATAATAATAATAATAATAATTTCCTTGTATTGTCATTCTGTGTAACAATGTACACAGAACGAAATGTCGATTGCACCTGACCCGTTGTAGCGAGCCGATGCAGCCGCAGCCAACAGAGGGCGCCGCCGACCACTTTTTAAGTCTTAGGAATGACTCGGCCGGGGCGCGAACCCGAACCTCCCAGTCTCAAAGCGGGCGCCTTACCATCTAGGCTACTGAGCTGGTATAACGTTGATGGCTCTTCCGCAGTATTGCACTGGGCATAGAGCAGCCAATCATCTTCTGGTCTGTGTTGACTACTCTAGATTACTTAGGATCGTTGAAGCTCATTTTGGGAATAATTTCATCGGAAATAATGGTTTCAAAACAAGATGCGAGTTCTGTTGCAAAAATGTCACAAAATACTGCAAGCGAGAAGGTTACGGTGTATTGGGTGCTATGTTTGCAGAGGTCCGCTCACCCAATCAAATTGCTTGGCTGGGTGCTTGGCTGGTGTTTTCAGGTGTTTACAGTTTCAACAGTGAACATAGATTGTTGAATGAGTTTCCTTATAAAGAATTCCTTAGAGACGTACAGCCAAATCGGGGGCCTTTTGGTGTAACACAATGAGTGTAAACTAGTTAAAACGTTGCCAAATATGTTTCGGACTGAACCATTCTCTACTGTGTTGCTTCGGCTTCACATACATTGAAACTGGAAAGTCACAGAGAAGATTGCTATGGCCTTAATTGTATCTCAACACCTGAGTGTCAGGACCAGAACGGAGACAGGACCGACTTGCGTTGCGTTTCTCACAAGTTTTATCAGAAGAAAGAGAAAGGGATGCGCCCACGATCAGGTGATTGCTGGAGGCGGGAAGTGGATCTTCCGTGACGAGCGATGGCAGTGTCGGGAACGGAAAAATGGGTCAGTAGCCTGGACAGGAGAGTAAAAATGTGGTCAGGGTCGTAAGCCAGGAAAGGAGAGTAGACGTTGTCGGGGACAAAAGGAGGTCGAAAGCCAGGACAGGAGAGTAGACGTGGTCAGGATCAATAACCGGTCGAAGCTGGGGGACAGACAGGAGCAAAAAATGGGACAGGTGGGAGTCAGGGTCGAAAAAGGCTTGCCTAGTGTTAACCGAGGTTCGCAGACGGACTCACAACAGGGGACAGACAGGAGTGGGTACAAGTTCTGATCGGGAGCCAATCAGAGTCCGAGGCTGTTGGCGCCAAAGGAGCGGGCACAGGTGAATCACATCGGTAATCATGACACTGAGGTACTCGTTCGAAGAGCCATATCTGGCTCATGAGCCATACGTTCTCGACCGGTTACACAGAAAAATAACTGAAGTCATGCCAAAACCTTAAACCCACTACTGTGCCGAATAAACAATGCTTTTCATGTCGTTTGACTTATTTATTAAGGGAATACTGTTATGCTGTTAACTGTCACCCAACAGCTAGAGCATCCCAA
This sequence comes from Urocampus carinirostris, assembly GCF_059441175.1. NCBI lineage: Eukaryota > Metazoa > Chordata > Actinopteri > Syngnathiformes > Syngnathidae > Urocampus > Urocampus carinirostris. The sequence continues at coordinate 9,867,457 of NC_142351.1, read as the reverse complement.
CCCGGGCGTGCGGTACCCAGGAACAGACCGTTTGGCCTACCTCCCCGACAGCCCCAACGGCAACCGCGTACTAGGCCTGCTCCGCCGGGCTTTTGAGCAGCGCCTGACCTTCACCATCGGTACCTCCATGACGACAGGCTTGCAAAATGTCATCACCTGGAATGACATTCATCACAAGACCTCAATATGGGGTGGCCCCCGCTGGTAGGTAAAACTTGGGTTTTCTTAAGAAACCCTTCTGTGAGATGTTCTGTATTCATGAGGGTGATTCAAAGGATACCTTTTGATGAAGTTGCTAACAATTGGAAAAGAAAATTGTGCAAAAAATGTAGTGGCAGGCGGGCCGTGCGGTTTACACCTAATCCCTCAGCTCCAGAGTCGCCCTTTGGAAGGGAAATTTCCTGTTTCTTTTGTAACGACTCGGGTGGAGTCGAGGAGATTTGAGCACACCCCTGACCCTGCCTTGCGCCCAGGCCTCTGGGTCTGACGATAGTTAGATACTTTATTCATCCCCGTAGGGAAATTCACACTTCCAGCAGTATCCTTGTGTTGAAAAATAAAATGATAAGATAAAAGAAATTCCGGACTATAGAGCGCACCTGATTATAAGCCGCACCCACCACATTTCGGGAGGAAAACCGATTTTGTACATACACAAGCCGCACCTGTGTATTAGCCGCATGCGCCCACATTGAAAAAACGCAACACAAACACAAAATTAACCCATACCCGATACAGTCCAAAAAACACAGCAAAATGAACGGAAAATGATAACGGTACTTAAGATTTAATGCAGACCTGCAGAGTCCGGGTGCCCATTGAAATCCAAGGAAAAAAGTGTATATTTCCAAAGGTAAGGGTGGGGAAAATATATATCCACTATTGTCGGCCGCGTCCACAAACAGGTCTCACCTTTACTCCACTTCCCGTCAGCCCGCGTTTGCCCCGCCCCTTCTTTCTCATTTGCTCGTGCAAAACATATTAGAATAAGTTTCTAAAATAAATATGTTACAAAAATATACAGTTGCAAATACATATTATACATGGGTACACATATTTACAAAGAAAGACGGTACACCGAGAGAGTTTTCAAAGCTTTAATAATAATATTATAACTTTCATCCCAAACCGTGCCTGTGAAGGGTAGCAAAACGCTACTAGCAACACGCTCGCAACACGGTAAACGGGTCTGTTAAAAAAAAACATGCCGTACATGCAGAAATCACGGTAAATCGTCCTCATCTTCCTCCTTATAACTGACATCATCAAAGACGTCTTCCCCCAGTATGGGAAAGAGACTTTGTCATATAGACGTCGTCCCACGCGCCCTTATTCAAAAACACCCTAGCAACACGCTCGCAAAGTAAAGTTTACGTGCAGTAGCCCTGTTTCCTTCTTTATCGGATTGCTCGATTGCATTTAGCTTGAAAGCTGCGTCATGTGCCTTTCTTTTTGCAATTTGCATGATGAGGATATGTCTACGCTAAAAATAATTTGTGCACAAACTAAGAAGTTGCAGTCTAAATCTTACCTTTTGTACTCAAGCGCCGCTGGCGGCCGTTAGAAAAATGACATAAATTGGCTGCATCACTGCATAAGCCGCAGGGTTGAAAGTTTGGGAAAAAAGTAGCGGCTTACAGTCCAGAATTTACGGTATTTAAATACTGCTACGTAAAATACACACTGTAATAAAAATAGGGTATTATGCAAATGTGGGGGTGGGGTTTAATGTGGGCTTTTACTCCCCCGGGTGGATTTAAAGAGCCTCATGGCATGAGGAAGAAATGATCTCCTCAGTCTGTCCATGGAACAAGGCTGTGACAGCAGTCTGTCGCTGAAGCTGCTCTTCCGTTCGGTGATGATGCTGTGTAGTGGATGTGATGAATTGTCCATGATTGACCGCAGCTTTTTCAGTGCTCGTCTCTCAGCTACAGTGGCAGCATCTGTGGTTTTTCCCAAACTTTGAGATTCAAACGTGACCTTCCTCAAAAGTAATGGTTGTTTTTTCCCTCTCAGTTTTGGCTACCCGGACCCCACTTACCTGGTGCGTGTGACGGAAGAACTGCAAGAAAAAGGCATTACCACAGACTGAAGGGAAAGACCACCAGGAGTTTGCGCGACTCGAGTCGGGTATGTAACGATTCGATGGGTTTCAGGCTCTGAAGAGTCCATGTCAGTCTGCTCCACGGAAGTTAACCTCTCCCCAGTGCAACCACACGAGGAAGTTCTCGTGCTCCCCGTGCTTCAAACATTTAGGAATCACTCAGTCCTAAAGACACATTTCGCTTTGGATTCTTTCCCAGGTGACGAAAACAGGAGGGTTCCAAATACTAGGACTCGCTGGCACTTTTTTGCACAAATTTGAAACCCTTTTTTTTTTCCAACAGCCGCAGCTGTCTTTACTCGCTTGATGTCACTTGTTAGATAAAAAAAAAAATATATATCTGCAATAATATGCTGTATGTGCTACCACCAAGACTCTGACGCAACGTTACGCTCATCCTGAAATAAAAGAACTCGTGATTGCATGTGATGAAGAGGTTGATTGAAATTGACGAATTTTCCATTGCTTGCTTGAATTTGATACCATCGATACCTTGGTTTGTTCCACAATGAAATAAGACAAGGGGTAGCTAACCTGGTCCTGGAGATCCGGACGTCCTGCATGTTTTGGAGGTTTCTCTGCCAATTTTCAGCTTGTTAGCAGGCTCTGAGATTGGAATCACCTGTATTGGAGCAGAGAAACCTCCGAAACATGGAGGACTTGGTTAGCCACCCCTGAAATAAAACATCTGTAGGTCAAATAACAGTCGCAAACAGTGTCCATAGTCCAAAATTGTGTCTGTCCTTGGTTCAGACACTAATAAGGTCTTCTGGAAGTTGCCATTGAACAAGAAGGAACCGCCAATGTGTGGGGTCCAAAACATTCACAAGCATAGTGAGACCCAGTGTTGGTACGTGACTGAAAAACAGTAATCAGTAACTAGTTAACATCCATCCATCCATTATCTGCACCACTTATCCTCAGTGGGCAGGGGACACCCTGAACTGGTTGCCAGTCCGTTGCAGGTTACACAGAGACAGAACTCACTCGCTCATTCACACCTAGGGACAATTCCATCTATCCATCCATTATCTGCACCGCTTATCCTCAGTAGGGTCGCGGGGGTGCTGGAGCCCATCCCAGCTATCTTAGGGCAGTGGGCAGGGGACACCCTGAACTGGTTGCCAGCCGGTTGCAGGTTACACAGAGACAGAACTCACTCGCTCATTCACACCTAGGAACAATCCCATCCATCCATCCATTATCTGCACCGCTTATCCTCAGTAGGGTCGCGGGGGTGCTGGAGCCCATCCCAGCTATCTTAGGGCAGTGAGCAGGGGACACCCTGAACTGGTTGCCAGCCGGTTGCAGGTTACACGGAGACAGAACTCACTCGCTCATTCATACCTAGGGACAATTCCATCCATCCATCCATCCATTATTTGCACCACTTATCCTCAGTAGGGTTGCGGGGGTGCTGGAGCCCATCCCAGCTATCTTCGGGCAGTGGTCAAGGGACACCCTGAACTGGTTGCCAGCCAGTCGCATGGCACACAGAGACAGACAACTCATCCGCTCATTCACACCTCGGGACAATTTGGACCAGCATGTTTTTGGAATGTGGGAGGAAACCGGAGTGCCTGGAGGAAACCCACGCAGGCAGAGGGAGAACATACAAACTCCATACAGGACGATTCAATCCCATGACTTCAGAAATGTGCCACTGACGTGCTAACCACTCTTCCGCTGTGCCGCTGCTACTAGTTTCTTTATTTCATAAGTAACTCAATTACCCCCCCCAAACTACTAACACCAAAAAGTAGCGCATTGCTTTGAAAGCAACTATGCACCACTTGAAGGCACTAAATATTACACACGGCCCCTTTAAGAAACATACCAGAATCTGGGCCTCTAGGGGATGTTCTAGAGGTTTGTTTTAGTAAATGGGTGAATCAAATGAACGATATTGTTAATCAGTTATCAGGTGTGATACTAAAGGAAAACCTCTAAAACAGGGGTTGGCAACCCAAAATGTTAAAAGAGCCATATTAGACCAATAAAACACATGTTTGCAGCAACAATAAATTGAAAGCTTTATCCAATCATTGTAAGGGAGGCAACATATATTGTTGTTATATACACTGTACAGCTGTATAGATCCATATTGCCGTATTTTCCGAACTATAAGCCGGTCTGCAGTATAAGTCAGCCAAAAGATGCATAAGTAAGATGGAAAAAACACATAAGTGGGCTGGAATTTCTCTAATAAAATCGAAACCATCACTTTCACTCAATCACGAAATCTAATGAAATCTTCATCCTTGGTGTCACTTTTACCAGTAAACAACTCCCCCAACTGGGGAGGTAGACGATGCACCGCTTCCTCCTTCTGCCTCTTATGTCACTCTATCTAACTATCTATCTATCTATCTATAGCCCAGGGGTGTCAAACTCATTTTAACTCGGGGGCCACACGATAGAACAAACATTCTGTCAGGGCCGGACTAGTAGATTCAAGAGAAAGAAAAAGAGAGATAAAGAAATAAGAGAAAGAGGGAGGGGAAAGGAGAGAGGGCGGGACAAAGAAAGAGAGAGAGCAAGAGGGAGAGAGCGTGAGAAACCAAAGATAAAAAGTCGTGAGGGAGTGGGAAACGAAAGGGAGAGGAAGAAAGAAATCCAAAGAGAAATGGAAAGACAGAAGGAGAGAAAAGCGAAAAGAGAGCACGAAGGGTAGGAAGAGAGAAAGAGAAAAGAGAGAAAAGGAAAAAAAGGATGTTGGAGCAAAAGAAGTTAAAAAGACAAGAGAGAAAGAGACAAAGAGCAACAAAGGAAGACAAAAAGAGAGAGACAGAGAGTGGGAGAAAAGGTGTGTAAGAGAGACTGAGAGAGAGAAATAAATACAAGTACAGTCTCTTTGTTGGAGGCACCTGGCTTTGGCAACATCAAGTGGACATATTTCAACTTGCAGCTTGTTTTTCTCTTGTGCTTCTCTGAGTGTTGTCTCGCGGGCCTGATCTGGCCCGCGGGCCGCCTGTTTGACACCTGTGATCTAGCCAAATAATGACACCACACACACAGCCAACAGGGAAAGGGTGACATTAATAATAAAGGCTTAGAGCCCTACTGTTTAAGTAACATGTGAAAAGATATATTGGTTATAAAAAATTAAAACTCAATGACATCATGTGTTAATAATTCCAAATATAAGTCTCACCAGGGTATACATCGTAACCCCTGGCAAAACACTGAAAAAAGCTGCGACTCATAGTCTGGAAAATGCGGTAATCAAAAAACGCTGAGACACCATATCATTTTCCATTATCAAACATTTTTGAAAAAGCGCCCAGGAGCCACTAGGGAGCGCCAAGGAGCCGCTTGTTTTAGCCTCCCCTGCTCTAAAACATGCACAGTTTTGGATTCAGTGCCTGACCTAAGATTTGTCTGCTGACCATTGTTTAAAAATGACGCTTACTGTTGCATATGTGTATTTAATTTGAGGGTAATACTAAATAAAGGGAAAATCGGAGAACAATTAAGAGAAAATCATGATTATAGTGTGGATTTTCGATACAAATTCAAGCGTGACATTTTTCATGATGGAAGTGAAGTATGCAAAATGTCCAGTTTTTGTGCGTATCTGTTTGTGGTGGACATTGAATAGCTCATACAGTGGCTTGCGAAAGTGTTTGGCCCCCTTGAACTTAGACTTCAAACATCAAGATATAAAACGGTCATTTCTTGTGAAGCATCAACAATAAGTGGGAAACAATCATGAAGTGGAACACACTTTAAAAACGAAAAAGTGTTTGTGCAAAATGATTCAGCCCCTTTGCTTTCAGTGCAGCAAACTTTGTCCAGAAGTCCAGTGAGGATCTCTGAATGATTCAATGTTGATCTAAATGACTATTGATGATAAATGGAATCCACCTGTGTGTTATCAAGTCTCTGTATAAATGAACCTGCACTGTGATAGTCTCAGAGGTCTGTTTAAAGCGCAGAGAGCATCATAAAGAACAAGGAACACACCAGGCAGGTCCAAAATACTGTTGTGGAGAAGTTTAAAGCTGGATTTGGATAAGAAAAGTTGTCCCAAGGGGCAGCACGGCGGCGCAGTAGTTAGCGCGTGTGCGGCATGGTACTAAGGTCTTGGGAACCTCCTGTGTGGGTTCAAATCCAGCTACCGGACTTCCTGTGCGGAGTTTGTATGTTCTCCCCGTGCTTGCGTGGGTTTCCTCCGGGCACTCCGGTTTCCTCCCACATTCCAAAAACATGCATTTCAGGTGGATTGGCCGGTCCAAATTGTCCCTAAGTGTGACTGAGCGAGCGAGTTGTCTGTCCCTGTGTGCCCTGCGATTGGCTGGCAACCAGTTCAGGGGGTCCCCTGCCCACTGCCCAATGATTGCTGGGATGGGCTCCAGCACCCCCGCCACCCTACTGAGGATAAGCGGTGCAGCTGATGAGATGAGATGAGAAGATGTCCCAAGGTTGAAACATCCCAAGGAGCACTGTGCAAGCAATAATATTGAAACGGAAGGAGTATCAGACCACTGCAAATCGACCAAGGTCAGGCCGTCCCCCTAAACTTTCAGCTCATACGAGGAGAAAACTAATCAGAGATGCACCCAAGAGGCCCATGATCACTGGATGAACTGCAGAGGTCTACAGCTGAGGTGGGAGAATCTGTTCATCGGACAACAATCAGTCATATACTGCACAAATCTGGCCTTTAGGGAAGAGTGGCAAGAAGGAAGCCATTTCTTAAAGATGTCCATAAAAAGTGTCGTTTAAAGTTTGCCACAAGCCACCTAGGAGACACACCAAACATGTGGCAGAAGGTGCTGGGGTCAGATGAGACCAAAATGTAACTTTTTGGCCTTAATGCGAGACGTTACGTTTGGCGTAAAAGCAGCACAGCTCATCACCCTCAACACACCATCCCCACCGCCAAACATGGTGGTGGCAGCATCATGGTTTGGGCCTGCTTTTCTTCAGCAGGGACAGGGAAGATGGTTCAAATTGATGGGAAGATGGATGGAGCCAAATACAGGACCATTCTGGAAGAAAACCTGATGGAGTCCGCAAAAGACCTGAGACTGGGATGGAGATTTGTCTTCCAACAAGACAATGACCCAAAACATAAAGCAAAAGCTACAATGGAATGGTCCCCCAAAAAACATATCAAGGTGTTATAATGGTCAATTCAAAGTCCAGACCTCAATCCAATTGAGAATCTGAGCAAAGAACTGAAAACTGCTGTTCACAAACACTTTTCATCCAACCTCACTGAACTCGAGCTGTTTTGCAAGGAGGAATGGGCCAAAATATCAGTTGCTCAGTGTGCAAAACTGATAGAGACATACCCCGAGCGACTTGAAGCTGTCATCGCAGCAAAAGGTGGCGCTACAAAGTATTAACTCAATGGCGCTGAATCATTTTGCACACCCACTTTTTCATTTTTAATTTGTTAAAAAAGTTTCAAGGGGGCCAAATAGTTTCGCAAGCCACTGTACATTTCTAACTGGCAGGTTACTGAAATACATCAACATCCTACAAGAACACCTTCAGAATGTAGTTATTAGTGTCTCAAGATCCTAGCAAGAAGGATACTTTTGATAGTGTGTAGCAAAAGTACTGCCCCCCCAGGCCTCAAACTGATAAATACAAAAAAAATGAAAATATTTTCTAAGAATCAACAACACAATCGTGAAAAGAAACCAAATGTATTTAACGATCACAACCACAAGTCTCTTTGGGGTATGTCCATACAAATTTTGCACATCTCGAAACAAATATTGGCCCATTCATCCTTACAAAACAGCTCAAAATCCATACGTTTATCTTGTTGTTTTAAACCATTCAGTTGTGGTTTTTGCTTTATGTTTAGGGTTGTGGTCCTGTTGGAAGGTGAACCTACACCCCCTGTATTTTCCTCCGTCCAATTTCCTATCAAGTGTAACTATCTTCCCAGTCCCTGCTGAAGAAAAACAACCCCAGACCAGGATGCTGCCGCCACCATGTTTAACAGTGGGGATGTGCAGTGTTACTCTTACGCTAAATGTAACGCAATCAGCCCAAAATGTTCCATTCTGGTCTCATCTGATCAGAGCAGCATATTACATATATAATTTGTGTCTTCCCATGTGGCTTTTTGCAAACGGCAAACAAGCCTTTTTATGGTATTCTTTCAGAAAGGGCTTTTTGGCACTCTTACATACGGGGCAGATTTATGCGGAGTATTACTATTAGTTATCTTACGCACATATTGTCCCACATTAGCTGTGTATGCCTCCCGACCATCGAATGTGATCATGGTCCTCTTGGTTGCTTCTCTTGATTAGTTTTGGGCAGAAAGTTTAGAGGGATTGCCAGGATTTTCTAGGTTCGCAGTTGTTTTATGCTCTCTCCATTTGTATATTATTGCTGGACAGTGTTAGGAATAATGGGATTATAAATATTCCTGCTTTGAACTTATCCACAACTTTATGTTGGACCTGCCTGGTGTGTTCTCTGGTTTTCATAATTCTGTCTGTTCTCCAGTGTCTGCTTTCACAGACCTCTGAGCCCATCTCAGAGCAGGTGCATTTAAAATGAGACTTAATACATTTAGGTCGACATTGGATCATTCTTAATCGGGCATGTTTATGGACTGTACCCCCAAATCCATTCAATATGTGGACTGAGCAATTCGGGAAAAACACTGGACTATGTGTAATGTAGGATCAAACATCAAACATTCCGGTTGTATCCACCAACTCTGTTTGTCCCTCAGGGCGCCAATATTTTTGCAACACCTACTTCTCAGTTTTTTTGCAGTAAATATCTATCTACCTACCCATGGTCATATCCCTCGAGAGGGGTGACCGACAGCAAGACAGATACATACAAAAACAAAGAAAATTTTAAAAAAAGAAAGTAGCAAAAAACACACAAATTTTTGGGGGGACCATGGCCAACCCAAATGCCCAAACACCCAAACAGGTTAGGCACCTCGGCACCCAAGTCGGTCCTGCTTTCGGCCCCCTAGATTAAAGGGTACACAAGAAGGCGGCCGTGTCACTCGGGTCAGGGTGACACAACACACTCTTCTCCTCAACAGCAGGACCCGACAGCTTTTATTGGTTTACCCCTGCCGTATCATAGAACGTGTCCAAATATCCTCTCCACTCCTTCCTATCACCAACAAGAACTCTAACTTCCACTATATTTAGAAGAAAGGCTTTTTGGAGGTGGGCAATATTTTTGCTAGGCTCTTCATTGTAAATCACACCAGGCTGGCTTTGAGTCAGGCGGTAAAGTGCTCGTCTTGGGATCAAGAGGTCACAGGTTCGATTCCCGGCTCCTCCCAGTTATATGTCGAACTGTCCTTGGGCAAGACACTGAATCCCTAATGCCCCCGATAGCTGGTAGTTCGTTGCCTTGCATGGCTGACACTGCTATCGGTTAGTTAGTGTGTAAAAGGGAAAAGTGTGAAGCACATTGTAAAGCGCTTTGGGAGGTCTTCATTGACCTGAAAAGCGCTATATAAATGCAGACCATTTACATTTAAATGAAATGATGTGCATTTCTATAGCGCTTTTCAAGTCAGTGACTTCCCAAAGCGCTTTACAATGTGCTTCACACTTTTCCCAATAGCGGCCTTGCAGCCATGTAAGGCTGCTAACCTGCTTATTGGGGGTATTAGGGGTTCAGTGTCTTACCCAAGGACACTTCGACATGTAACACGGACGAGCCGGGATTGGAACTGGGATCCCTTGATCCCGAGACGAGCGCTCTACCTCCTGAGCTACTACCTGCCATCGAATGTGATCATGGCCCTCTTGGTTGCTTCTCTTGATTAGTTTTGGGCAGAAAGTTTAGAGGGATTGCCAGGATTTTCTAGGTTCGCAGTTGTTTTATGCTCTTTCCATTTGTATATTATTGCTGGACAGTGTTAGGAATAATGGCATTAGAAATATTCCTGCTTTGAACTTATCCACAACTTAGTTACTTTAGTTACTGCCAAACAGGTAAAAAAAAATAAACTGGTTCTCACCTAGGAGGACATTAGACAATTGGGCCTTTGCTAATTCTTACTTGAAGAACTGGGTGAATTTAGCCCGGTTACTGGTACGTTTGATATAAATTGGGTAATATTTCACTTTAAAGCACAGGTGTCAAACAGGCGGCCCGTGGGCCGGATCAGGCCCGCTAGGGGATCGGATCCGGCCCGCGAGACAACGCTTAGAGAAGCGCAAGAGAAAGAGAGTTGTAGCTTGAAATAGGTCCGCTTGGTGTTGCCAAAGCCAGGTGCCTCTCACAAACGCTGCACTTGTATTTCTCTCTCTCAAATCTCTCTTTCGCTCTCTCTCTCTTCCTCCATTTTTCTCTCACTCTCTCTACCTCTCTCTCTTTCACTCTCTCTCTCTTTTTCTCTTCCTTTGTTCCTTTTTGTCTCTTTCTCTCTATGTATTTTCATCTTCTTTTGCTCTCTCTTCATTTTTTCCTTTACTCTATTTCTCTCTCTCTTTATTTCCCCTTCTGTCTTCCCCTTTCTCTCTTTCTCACCTCCTCTCTTCTCTCCTCTTTTTCTCTTTCTATTTCTCTTTCGCCCTCTCTCATTATTTGTTTTTATCTCTTGTTTCTCATGCTCTCTCTGATTCTCTTTTTTGTCCCACCCTCTCTACCTTTCTCTCTATGTATTTTCATCTTCTTTTGCTCTCTCTTCATTTTTTCCTTTACTCTATTTCTCTCTCTCTTTATTTCCCCTTCTGTCTTTCCCCTTTCTCTCTTTCTCACCTTCTCTCTTCTCTCCTCTTTTTCTCTCTTTCTATTTCTCTTTCGCCCTCTCTCTCTATTTCTGTTTTTATCTCTTGTTTCTCATGCTCTCTCTCTCTCTGTCTCTCTTTTTTGTCCCACCCTCTCTACTTTTCTCTCCATATATTTCTCTTATTTCCTTCTCTCTTTTTTTTTTTCTTTCTAATCTACTAGTCCGGCCCCGTGTGGCCCCCGAGCTTAAATGAGTTTGACACCCCTGCTTTAAAGGGTTTTCTTACCTTTTCTGTTCGAGGGACCATCAGAATTTTTTCGTTGTTTGGTGAAAGCTTTAAAATAAAGTTTTCTATGCATCACATGAGATAAAAGTGGGAAATGGGATTGTACACGCTACAGATGTATAAAGGTTGCAATTTAGCTTTCCTCTTACTTTGTACTATGTTCAAAAATGTGCTTTACATTTTGGTATTAAAAGATTATTTGGCAGTGCGCTGGCTGGTTATTGTCAACTCCACTCCTTCACAATAAAAGAGGAATTCGTGAAAACGAACGATTAGCCTCAGATCAACAGTTTAATATCTGGGCGTGTTACTGAAAAATAGTAATGAGTTACCTTATTTACTCAGTATTTACCCCCAAGATTACTGACACCAAAATGTAGCGTGTTACACCGAAAGTAATAATAGTTACTTTGAGTATCTATAGTTACTCTGAGTAACTAGTTACTGGATTGTTACTCTCTGAATAATTAGTTACCCTCTGAGTGCTCAGAAAGTACCGTATTTTAAGGCGCACCTAAAAGTCTTAATTTTTTTCAAAAGCTGACCATGCGCCTTATAATACAGTGCGCCTTATATATGGATCAATATTAAATTCGCAACTTACGCAACAGCCGCCGACTCGATTTGTTTTAGAACTTTAGATCTTGATGTTGCTGTGATGAGTTGAGTGAATTCAACTCAATTCCAAGTGTTTATCGTCATACGCACAGTAAAGTTGCGAGCGAAAAAGAAAATAGAAACTAAGGAATGGTTGGCATTTCTTGAATCCCAAGACTTTAACCTTCCGAATGATGGAACGATGCATTTGAGTGACATCGAACGGACACCGCATCCGCACGTGTCTACAACACGTATTTGCTTCTTTGCAAGCCTTGGGAATGTTAAGGGGGTAATACGTTTGACTGAATCATCTGACTGTTTTGTCGACGTTCCCATTGTAGCGCCTTATAATCCGGTGCGCCTTATGTATGTCAAATATAGGACCAAAAACTCTTTTTTGGGGGTGCGCCCTATAACCCGGTGCGCCCTATAGTGCGGAAAATACGGTACCTGTAATTACTCAAAGAAGATTTAAAGCTGGCGTCCGCAACTTGAAATGTTGCTACTCTCTACTGCCATCTCCTGGCTTAAAGTTGAGGTCACATTCTCAGTCAGCTCATTCCTCAAGAACTAATAAACTCTTTTTGGGGTTTGGGTTGGCGTTTGAACTATATTTGAAATAGTCCTTTTCTTACTTTTACCATTTTCAGGCTACACTAACAGTAAAACCGCTTACTCCCCTTTCCTGGCTCTATTGTGTTACCACTCCCAGAACAGGGGTGCTAAAAGTCAGATAAAATTAGATAGGCACAATGGGAAAAAAACGATAAAGGCTTTTTGAACTCAGTTGGGCATTGTTAACACATACTTAATAGAGAAAATATTCAACTTTTTAAAGACACTTCAAACGAGGGGGCTCATGGGAGGCCTTTTGAAATTTAGGGAATTCTCTTAACTGAAAGCCCCTCTCCCGGCCCTCCTTACATGTCCAAAATCCATTGAGGTCTTCTCACCTTATTTTAAATGTTGAGTTAAGTTTAAACACAAGCACTCTGTTTTACTCTGAAAATAAAAAGTGATAAAATAGTTCTAACTACAGTATGTGTAAAGTAGGAACAGTTGGTGTAAAGAAGAGCTGAGCCGTTTAATTAAAAATGGAAGCGGAATAAGGAAGCTTAATGCGGTTGAGAAAATGTTCGGCTCACTTTTTTTCAGCCACTTTTTACCGCGGAGGACAAAGTCGCCCGACTCTTGAAGCCCATCTTCCAAAAGTAAGTTAAACTTACCTTGATTTATCTTTAGAGCATATTATTTTATAAAATGTTTTTTTTTTTTTTTTTCAAAACAATATAGGTTACCTATACACGCTTTAACCATACTTACTGTATGTTATAAAAATGAAAATAAATCATGAAGAACCCTGGGGACCACCTCTGGACCAACACTCAACTTAAGGGACCTAAGTTGTGTTTTTGTCAAAATCAAATTTAGAAAGTACCAGTAGAAGTTGAAATACTTGACCACGATATTTTCTTCTGGACTAAAATAAAAGTAATGTAATTACTAGGTTATTATCTAATGGAATCCTTTTTTTTCTTCTGCGTAAAGCTGTTATATGCAGTATATTCTCTTTACCACCAGGGGATGGCGTCATTGTAACCTGTGCAGTACTTTGGGACATTTTGTGTTTAAGGGCGTCACAAATAAATGGGATTTGATTAAAAAAAATGTATTTCATTTAAAACCTGTCAAAATGTACTCCATTTTCATTAAAGTTTCTTTTTTTATCACATTGCATCTGTGTGTCTCGAGCGGGGTTGGGTAGGGTTACTTTAACTTGATTACTTTCAATGACTTTTGGATTACTCCAATACCAAATATGCTAATAAAAGACAAAAGAAACCAAATATGAATAAAATGATGACTCACAACACGTGGTAAGCTTTCTCTCCTGGCTTTAATCTCTTTGATCTCCGGCAAAACGAACATCAAATGCGACAGAAACAATATGAAAATCAATCCAAACAGCTTGCCGACATCATTTTTGCCGTTCCATGTGTTCCGTTACTCCACAAGCCTGCACAAAATTGAGTCATTTTATTCATATTTAGTTTATTTTCTCTTTTATTAGCATATTTGCTATTGGAGTCATCCAAAAGTCATTGAAAGTAATCCAGTTAAAGTAACCCTACCCAACCCTGGTCTCAAGGAACTAGCCCATTTCGGCTCCAATCTGGATTGTCATCTGGATAGCTAATGTAGTCGCAGCATATGGGTTAAACGTGTTTACACAAATTATCTTTGTTTTTGCAGTGCAGTGAAAAATAATTTGCCCCCTCTTGATTTCAGTGTATTTTGAATATTTATCACTCGCAAAGATTTTAGATAAGCAAACCAATTTTGACAACTCTGGATCACCATACTGCCATCACCATGCTTTACAGTTGCCATCATGTTCTTGTTGTCAAACGCTGTTCCATTATTACGCCAGATCTTGAGGATAATCAAGATGCTTTTTGGCAAATGGGAGACGACTCTTGTGTATTTTTGTACAGCAGTGGGGTTTTTTTTGCCAGGGAACTCTCCCATGGATGCCATCTTTGGCCAGTGTCTTTCTTATAGTGGAGTCCTGAACACTGACCTTAACTGGGTCAGCTTTGCAGGAAAAGGACAACTTGCTGTGGTTGAGTGAAGAATGAATTCTGGGGTTTACTAGAAAATCCTGAAAGAGAACGTCCGGCCATCAGTTGGTGTCCTTAAAGTCAAGCACTCTTAGATCATGAAGCCGGACAACATCAGTAAGTCCACCTCTGAATTCCTCAAAAAACTAAACAAAATGAAGGTTCTGGAGTGGCCAAGTCAATGTCCAGATTTACAGGAAACCCAATTTTGATGCTGTGGTGTGACCTCGAAGATGCTAGAAAACCCTCCAATATAGCAGATTTAAAGCCATTTTGCAAAGAAGAATGGGCTAAAATCACTCCACAGCGTTGTGAAAGACCAGGGTTGGGTAGGGTTACTTTAACTGGATTACTTTCAATGACTTTTGGATGACTCCAATACCAAATATGCTCATAAAAGACAAAAGAAACTAAATATGAATCAAATGATGACTCACAACACGTGGTAAGCTTTCTCTCCTGGCTTTGATCTCCGGCAAAACGAACATAAAATGCCACAGAAACAAAATGAAAATAAATCCAAACAGCTTGCCAACATCGTTTTAGTTTCTTTTGTCTTTTATTAGCATATTTGGTATTGGAGTAATCCAAAAGTGATTAAAAGTAATCAAGTTAAAGTAACCCTACCCAACCCTGTGAAAGACTCATTACCGATTATGAGAAACCTTCCATTACTGTTATCGGTGCCAAAGGTGGCCCAGTTTGCTACCAGGTTCAGGGGGTAATTAATTTTTCACATAGGGCCAGATAGGTTTTGATTTATGTTTTTGTGCCTTAATAAATGGAATCATCATTTCAAAACTTTATTTTGTATTTCCTTGAGTTGTCCCTGTTTAATATTAAATAGGCTTTTATGATGTAAAACCGTTGTGAGCAATGTTCCCTGTAATTTTCCTTACGGGTCTGAGCGTTCACACAAAGTCGGTGAGCAACGCTTGAAACAACAGTGAGCAACGGCAATCCCAAATGTGGCAACTAAATCATTATCAAACATGTCCAAAACTTGATATCAAGTTACATTTTGCTGAGTTTACGGTAATGCAAACATTTTTTTCACTTTTGAATGAATTGACTCATGTATTACAAACGTCATTTGTTTTTACAACAATTTTTTCACTAGATTTCCATTTCTTTTTTTTCCTGGTATCTTTTGTCGCATAACACTAACATTTTGGGGGCTTATTTAGTCGGTTGCACGATACAGAACTGTATTTAATCACATTTTTTAGTGGAAGTACAATTTTGGCAAGATAGACTTAGTATAATCTCATTAGCCGTACCGCTTATCCTCATTAGGGTCGCGGGGGGCTGGAGCCCATCCCAGCCATCTCTGGGCAGTGGGCAGGGGACACCCTGAACTGGTTGCCAGCCAATCGCCGGGCACACGTGGACAGACAACTCACTTGCTCAGTCACACCTAGGGACAATTTGGACCGGCCAATTCACCTGAAATGCATGTTTTTGGAATGTGGGAGGAAACCCACGCAAGCACAGGGAGAACATACAAACTCCGCACAGGAAGTCTGGAGCTGGATTTGAACCCACGACAGGTTCCCATGACATGAACTGTGCCGCACAAGCGCTAACCACGGCGCCGCCGTGCTGTCGACTTATAATGTTTTTATATTTTTTTAAATATTTTTTTTAATCCCTTTAAAAAATGTCATTGTGTTTATTTTTTCCTAGCTGTTACTTTTTGTTCTCTATTAACATTTTTTCCTTTCTTTCTTTCTGATTTTTTTTCCTTCTTTTTTCTCTTCCTTTTGTTTCTTTTTTCTCAGCTTTTCACTACTTTTTCATTTTGGTATTTTTTTTCTTTATTGTTCTATTCCCCCTTCCTTTAAGTCATTTTGTGCATAATTTGACATCATATTTGGTCATGTTGGGATCAAAGAAGCAAAAACAACCCGAAGAGCCGTTTAGGACCCGAAAGAGTCGGTTCCTTTCAGTGAGCCGAGCCGAAGAAGCCGGTTCTCGAAAAACTCTTAAAAACTCACACACGCAGCTTAGAGGGAACATTGCGCTGGATAGATTTTCTTGTGCGCTGAGAATGTGCAGGCAGTGGGCGATTGCGCACGCGCGCAGTTTAGAGGGAACACTGGTTGTGAGAGGTAAATATGCAAAAAACACTGAAATCGGGAAGGGGCAAATACTTTTTCAACGCACATTAATCGCTTGATAAGGGAAATTGCAATCATTAATAAGGGGAGCAATTGTTTCCTTATCCTCACTGAAAATGTGGAACTGGAGTCGTCCAATTTCGTTGTCACAGCATATCCCATGTTGTAACAATGACAATAAAGGCATATTCTATTCTATTCTATTCTATTGGCTCAGGTTGACAGGTAGGGGTCTTGTTAACGAGTAGGGCAGGATGAAAACAGATTTTAACTGGCGATGAGTGCAGCCCAAGAGGAAAAAAAGAGCAAAACAGCCTGCAGTTTTAAATATGTCCTGTTGATGTCACTAAAGACAGTCAGCACTCCCAAAACTGGTGCATTTCATTCTCTTTCTTTCATTCGCTCACTTTTTTTCTTTCTCTTGTCTTTCTATTCTCTTTATTTCTCCTTCTCTCACGCTTTCTTTCTTTCTTTCTTTCTTTGAAAGGCCGCTTTCTTTCTACCTTTCTGTCTTTCTCTTTGTTTTTATCTGTCCTCTCTTTATACACATATATATGTTTTTGTATTCTATCTTAACAGTTTGTAAATCCAGAAAAACATGGCTGTGACAAGTGTTGCTTCAAATATTTGTGTTAAATATGGTGAAATGACATCTGAGCCCTTTAGTGTTACCTGTGGTGTTCCGCTGGGTTCAGTACTTGGCCCCCTTCTTTTCAGCATTGACATGCTTCCATCAGGTGATATTATTTGCAAGTATAATATCAGTTTCCATTGCTACGCAGATGACAACAAACTATATCTTCCAATGGAGGAGTCTGCCATACTCAACTGTGGATATTTGGAGGCCTGCTTCACTAAGATAAAAGAATGGATGTCACTCAACTTCTTGTGCCTTAACTCTGAAAGGACCGAAATGTTCGTTATTGATCCATCTAAATGCCGGGACTTGTTCTCAAAAACTGCTCTGAACATTGACAAATGTAATATCAACCAGAGAAAAATTTAGGTGTCATATTTGACCCTGATCTGTCCTTTCTAACACACGTTAAGAATATTACTAGAACAGCTTTTTTCCATCTTCGCAACATTGCTAAAATTCGCCCTATGCTGTCTCCGTCGGATGCGGAGATTATAATTCATGCGTTTGTTACCTCCCGTCTCGATGACCGTAATGCACTACTCTCTGGTCTCCCGAAGTCCAAAATCAAGAGCCTTCAGCTAGTAAAAAATGCTGCAGCGAGGCTGTTAACTAAGACAAGGAAGTTTGATCACATGACCCTTATTTTAGCTAACCTGCATTGGCTCCCTGTTAGCTTACAATGTGATTTTAAGGTTCTGTTGGTAGTATACCAAATCATACCTGGTCTTGCTCCCTAATATCTTTCAGATTTAATTTCCCCCTATGTTCCGGTCCGGAGCCTTCGCTCTGAAAATGCTGGTCTACTCGTGATCCCAAGAGCCAAGAAGAAATCCACAGGTTCGAGAGTGTTGTTCTCCATTCGGGCCCCTGTGCTATGGAATGCTCTTCCCCCTGAGATTCGATATGCAACCTCAGTGGAACTGTTTAAATCTAGGCTTAAAACACACTTCTATTCTATAGCTTATGAATAACCTATATTTTATGTTGACAATATCTGTTTATTATTTGTTATTGCCTGGTCATCCTAGAAGGGGGATGACCTCATGTCCAGTCCCTTCTCAAGGTTTCTTCATTTTCCTCATGTTGAGGTTTTTGAGTTTTTCCTTACCCTCATGTAGGTTTTAGATCAGGGCATGGTGTAATAATAGTCTGTGGTTTGCAATAATCTGTAGTCTGTGCAGCCCTTTGAGACCGTTTGTGATTCAGGGCTATACAAATAACTATGAATTGACTTGACTAGTTTCAGAGTGTTGCTGCGCCAACTCAATCAAATTTTAGCTTTGAGTCTCCCCCACGGTTCCCGATTACCCAATTGTTCTGCAAATCTCACAATTTTAAAAAAAATGCGTCAAAGCTAGCAAAATTTCCGATCTGAAAAGCCCAAAAAAAGAAGAAAAATATGTTTTTTCCTTCCCTATTTCATGCACAACAGAATGAAAGCAGATATCCACAGACATTTTGAAAGACTGATACACAGTTTGTAACAATACAACTGGGTTCCAAAGTTGAATTTATCGCCAATATTACAAAGTAGACGTTGACCCTGTAGCATATGCTTATTTTCCCAGCATTCAGCAGCAGCTATTGGCGAATGGCGAGAGCCACCTTATTACTATGCAAAGGCATTTTGACCTAAGACAGCAATAACCAGCGTCGTACCGGGTAAAACACAGAAGGGACGGTTGATAAATGACAACCAGACACCAGAGATCAAGAGAGCACTGTCCATAAAGAATTTGATGAATTCCTCGACAGGTTGGGGTGTGTACCAGAGATACTCGCATGACCAGAACGGCTCAAGGCCCTTTGCCGCCGACCTATGCTCCAGCAAATGACGTCACAAGAGTTTAAACTAGTAGAATCTACATACCGTAAATTCCGGACTATAAGCCGCTACTTTTTCCCCCAAACTTTCAACCCTGCGGCTTATTCAGTGATGCGGCCAATTTGTGTAATTTTTCTAACGGCCGCCAGCGGCGCTCGAGTACAAAAGGTAAGATTTAGAGTGCAATTTCTTAGCTTGTGCACAAATTAAATTACCGTAGACATATCCTCATCATGCAAATTGCAGAAAGAAAGGCACATGACGCAACTTTCAAGCTAAACGCAATCGAGCAGTCCGATATAGAAGGAAACAGAGCTACCGCACTTTACTTTGCGAGCGTGATGCTAGCGTGTTTTTGAATAAGGGAGAGTGGGACGACGTCTACGTGACAAAGTCTCTTTCCCATACTGAAGGAAGACGACTTTGATGACATCAGTTATAAGGAGGAAGATGAGGACGGTTTACCGTACTTACCACAAGTACGGTATGTTTTTTTTATCAGAGCTGTCTACTGTGTTGCGAGCGTGTTGCTAGTAGCGTTTTGCTACCCTTCACAGGCACGGTTTGGGATGAAAATTATAATATTAAAGCTTTGAAAACTCTCTCGGTGTACCGTCTTTCTTTGTAAATATGTGTAACCATGTATAAAATGTATTTGCAACTGTACATTTTTGTAATGTATTTATTTTAGAAACTTATTCTGATATGTTTTGTACGAGCAAATGGGAAAGAAGGGGCGGGGCAAACGCGGGCTGACGGGAAGTGGAGTAAAGGTGAGACGTGTTTGTGGACGCGGCCGACAATAGTGGATATATATTTTTCCCACCCTTACCTTTGGAAATATACATTTTTTTCCTTGGATTACTTTCAACTAGCACCCGGACTCTGCAGGTCTGCATTAAATCTTAAGTACCGGTATCATTTTCCCTTTATATTGCCGGCTGTGTTTTTTGGACTGTATCGGATATAGGTTAATTTCGTGTTTGTGTTGCCTTTTTTCAATGTGGGCGCATGCGGCTAATATACAGGTGTGGCTTGTGTATGTACAAAATCGGTTTTCCTCCCGAAATGTGGTGGGTGCGGCTTATAATCAGGTGCGCTCTATAGTCCGGAATTTAAGGTAGTTCCATATCAAATCGAAGTGTAAAAATGAATGATGCAAAGGAAAGGTTTTGGCAATGGAAAATGGCCGCCGTGTCATATCTGTTTCGGCATTTCTCCTGTCAGTGATCCAGCGCCATTAATTGTCCATACAAATTTATGTCAGAGAATAAGCACAACGTGCGATTTTCTTCCTCAAATGGTTGTTTCAGTAGCATACCTTGGATTGCCATGTCTAATCTCATTGAATACAATGTTTTACATTGTTATCAATGACATTCCAATTCAATAATGTCATAAACAGGTGCAGTAGATCTGAATACCCAAGTAGATTTAGTTCCCGCACGGTTTCATTTTGGGGGAATTTCAATATATGTCATCAGGCGCCTTGCACAAACCAGAACACTCTCCCAAGCTTTCTCGGTTCCAACATAGAATTTTGCGCATGTCCGTTGTAGAAACTGTGAAAGAAAACAAAAAAAAAATCAACATATTTGAGAAACCTGATTTGAAAAATGAAAGGATGTAAAAATTCCATGTACATATGTAGGTGAATGTTGTCTGCTACTTCTGCCATTAACCCCAAAAAAGGAGTTCGGCTCTCCATCCATTATCTGCACCGCTTATCCTCAGTAGGGTCGCGGGGGTGCTGGAGCCCATTCCAGCTCTCTTCGGGCAGTGGGCAGGGGACACAGGGACGGACAATTCGCTCGCTCATTCACACCTAGGGACAATTTTTCAGGCCAATCAACCTGACATGCATGTTTTTGGAATGTGGGAGGAAACCAGAGTGCCCGGAGGAAACCCACACAAGCACAGGGAGAACATGCAAACTCCACACAGGAGGTTCAATCTTATGATCTCAGAACCGTGTCGCACACACGCAAACCACTGCGCCACCGTGCTACCCGGAGTTCGGCTAACTTAGGCATAAAAATGAGGTGGAATAAGATGTACCTCTACTTCAAAATCTTGTAGCGGTTCTTCAGTAATATTCATGACAAAGAAGAGTAAAGCTCAACTTGTGGTTCCTTAAAAAATAGGATGGAATAATGTGAGAGTCATTTTAATGTCTCTCTGGAAGATTTCAGTACTTGTCAAAGAGTGTTTGAATTCCTGTGACTACTAGTAGAACTATTGCTACTTACATGGAACGTCTGAGGCAAGAAATGAAAGTAAGATGGAAGTTTCAGAAAAACTGTGAGAGTCAGTCAGCGGGATGGTGATGTGTTCAGGAACATTGACATTTAAAGCTGTAGAGACAAAATAAATTCAAAATGACAGATCATCAAAACGGTATAATTTTGGAAGTATCATTATGTTGGAAACAATTATATGTCCTATTGTGTCGTCCTCCCCGCCGTTAACTGGAATTGACACATCAGCTGCCATTCGATGACGTACAGGCACGCGCATACACACACACACACACAAACACTTAAAATATATATTTTCCTTTGTTTCCCTAGAAAATAACAGTGTCCGTCCTTCTCTTCATTCATTGTCAGTGCTAGCTTTGCGCTCATTTCATTGATAAAAAGTCTCAAAGTGAAAGGGGTCATCCCATAAAACAACAGTGCATAAAGAAGGAGGAAGCGCCCTTTATGGTAGCCACTCAGTCCACATTGGGTGCAAACCAGTTTCTTATAGTATCGACTGATCAGCTGACTGGTTCGCTTGTAGACCAGTCCTGCTGTCTGCCACGAGACCGACACCGTCTTCTGACCCCGCCCTTTCCGGAAGATCTAAGCACGGCGAGCTGGGAGACCGCGTGATGCTCTTTGAATCCCCAGTTGTCTCTCCGCTTTCTAATACGAGTCCTGCTTCGATTCGCCTTTCGGTCCTGGGACCCGCCCCCATGCTCCGAGTAGAGGTGGTGGTGCTAAGGTCTTGAGGCTGCTCGCTCTGCTGACTAGAGACCTGATTGGGTCTGATGCTTGCTTGGGGAGATATTTGCGTAGGTGGAAGTTGAGTGTGAGGCGTTAGGAGCTGGGACTGAATTTGTGGTGCTCCAGCCTGTAGTGGGCTGAAATCTGAGCCAGAGTATGTGGTTTGTGGTCTGCTTTGTATGTAAAGTTGATGTTGAGAAGGGGGTCTAATCTGTGTTTGAGGCTGACTGAGAGCGGATGTGCTAGAAAACAACTGTGTTTGGGCAAGTGGCCCCGATGGATGTTGTAGATAAGGTCGGGCCGTGGTTCTGGACTGTGTTTGTTGCTCCGCAACATGGTGAGTCCTTGTCTGAGTTTGGTGTAGAGAACATGGTTGAGTTTCAAAAAGGGGTCTGGATTGTGTTTGAGGTTGTAGTGATAGTGGGGACTGGGCTTGTGGATTGGGACTCCTTTTTGGAGAGGGCTGTACCTGCAAGAGTGGTGGCGTGGGAGAATCTTGAACAGCAAACTGAGTTTTATGTTGGAGTGAAGGTAAAGGTTTTTGTGGGCTCGGCTGAAGAAAAGAATGCCTGTGGGTGGATTGACTAATTGGAAATCGAGCTGAGGTTTGACTATGACTAGGGTCGAAGGTTTGCAGCGTCTGCATGGATGAGGGTTGAGGCAAGGACTGAGGAGGTGGTTTGGGCGAAGTGGACTGCGATTCCAGCCCAGTTTGAGATACAGACTGGCTGGAAAGTCCAGCTCCTGGTTGGAGATTATCCAAAAGGGAACTCTGTTGGTGGCGACGATGATGACGGTGATGATGGTGATGTTTGTGTGGTGAGCGCTCTTTCCTTTTGTGGCTTTTGAAAGGATTCGCGGTGCTGCTACTGCTGCTACTCTGTCCTCCTTTATCAGCCTTTTCATCAAACTCGCCAGTCATTTCCTCTTCACGAGTGTCTGCAGTTCCAGTCTTCTCCTTTGCCTTGTGCTTCCTTCCTTTGTGCGATTTATGTCCGTGTGAGTGCCCTTCTTGGGAAGCGGAAGCCTGCCTAGGGGTTTGGGACTGGCCACTCTCATTTGACGCAAGTTGAACCTGGGCTGTTTGTTTTGGTTCCCTTGTTCTGGCTTCTGCCTCAGAGGGTGGTATCCCTCCACGTTCTGTGGTACTAGGTCCTGGAGATGTAACTTTCTCCATCTCCTCAATTGTCTCTCTTGTTTTGCGTTTTTTGATTGGCAGTGCAGTTTCCTGGACGACCGCTTTGCTGAAAGATTCCTTGGTGACTCTGTACTTGGCCTCTGCAGTTGTCATGGTGGCAGCATAACTCTCTGTTGGTGTCATACTGGTGCTTGATGCTGACACCGGTGATGCTGTATCAGCTGTTAGTGCTGCTGCAGCAGTTCCAGGTTTCCTGCCACGTTTTTTTGGTGTTGGCTGCAGGGAAGATGGAAAATTCTGTTCTGATTTCCTTTTTCTGCCGGGACGGCCCTTGGCTGGTGCCATGGCAGGAGATGTCAGCTAAAAGGGAATAACCATGTGCACTATTAAAAAAAATCCAATACTGAGATGTCATCAATGCCCTCAAAGGCAAGCAAAAATCCTTATAATGCGACGTTATCTCACGTTTGATGTCCTGGTTTGGGTCTCACTGGTAGACTCCATCTTGCTGTGTGGCATCTTAACCAACAGTTTTCCAGAAGACTTCTCCACCACCTGCTTCAGGGCCACTCCCTCCGAAGCCTGACGTGTCTTCCCACTCCCTAGGTGTAGAACACACAAATTGCATTACCAAGATTGTAAACGTTCCATACGTACCTTTAAATGTGAGCACTACTATGTACCTTTGGGTCGTCCGCGGCCTCGACCAGATGGTTTGACTACTTTTGGGGTCGTAGGTTTTATCTCACGACGGGAGGGGCTTCCACGTCCAGTTACAGTAAAGTCAAAATCGTTAGGGTCAGTTGAGGTGTCACCGACCTTCTGGAAGTAAGCAATGAGCTCCACCTTGGACCTGAAGGCCTTTCCCTGCGAGCTTTGCCACAAAAGATAAGATCATGGTCCATAAACGCAGTAACAGGATGGCAGTTTCATATTTACAATGCGTCATACTTGATTAGGTAGACGTCAAACTTCCCTGCGGAGCGTCCAGACTTCCGCTGTTTGAGCTTGCGCGTCCAACCAGGAGGCAGCGAGGGGTCACTGTACAGTGGACCGCGATCTCGGATGATGGAGCGGCGCTGCCTGGGAGAACCTGTCGATTCGCTACTAGACGCTGCTTGGGAGGCCATCCCCACATGCTTTGATGGCTACCAGAGAGGCAATGGCAAAATGGTTGATTCATAACCATGTTTAAAAATTAACTCAAGCATGATAATAGGCCAGGAGTTAAAAAGGCGATGGTGTGGAGGAAATATGATGTGGTACACTGTACGACCCAACAAAACATTGAGCACTTTCAACCCATGCTGTGTTTCAGTGATCTGCAGGAGGCACCACAAGGACATACACCTTGGGGGTATGAGGGATAAAGACTAGATATGTTTGTCACTTTGGGTTAATTTAACCTAAAGTCCATTGCATGAAAGCAGGTTTAGCTCGGCTCAGTTATTACGGTGATTTATTCTCTACAGCTAGCCTGCTCCAGAACGATTACATCTTGCATTTCTACTGTAAATTGGGTGAAAGATTTAGGGGTTTTGTAACAGCTCCATGAGCTTATTTGACATGTTCTATTATTTTAACTATCATGCATTCAAATGTTTACATATAGGCTATATGTTTATTTCATGAACTTAACCCAAATGGTTGCACTTATTCTGCTAACGACATTATGGAATTTTTTAATAAAAAGATTCAACTTATCAGGAACGAAATTTTAAAAGAACGCTCTGTATCCTCCTCCTATATCAAAGATGTGGAGGTGTTAGGTATGGACCATGTCGGCGGTTGTTCTGAAACATTCTCCAGTTTCAATGATTTGTCCCTTGATAATCTAACACAGATGGTCAGTAGGGCCAAACAAACTACGTGCCTGCTTGATCCGTTTCCAGCTTCACTGGTGAAGGATCTGTTTGGGATCTTAGGACCATCAGTTTTAAATATTATTAATATATCGCTATCCTCGGGTATTGTTCCTGTAGCCTTCAAGTCTGCAGTCATTAAACCCACGCTTAAGCGACCTAACCTTGACCCGGAAAGCCTAGGTAATTATAGGCCAGTGTCAAATCTGCAATTTTTTGCGAAATTATTTGAAAGGGTCGTTGCACAGCAGCTAAATGACTTCATGTCAGAAAATAACCTCTTTGAAACTGTCCAGTCAGCATTTAGGGCAAATCACTCTACTGAGACAGCCCTGGCTAAAGTAACCAATGATCTCCTTTTAACAATAGATTCCGGTGCCTCATCAATGTTACTGCTGCTGGATCTCAGCGCTGCTTTTGATACTGTCGACCACAACATATTATTGGTTCGTCTAGAACGCATTGGTATCTCAGGAACTGTACTCTCGTGGTTTAGGTCCTACCTGTCAGACAGGATGCAATGTGTTAACTATGGCAATCTGACCTCTAAACAATCTTATGTCCCCTGTGGTGTTCAAGGCTCTGTACTTGGCCCCCTTCTTTTTAGCATTTATATGATCCCGCTTGGTGACATTATCCGCAAGTATAATATTAGTTTCCATTGCTATGCAGATGACACTCAACTGTATGTGCCACTGGAAAAAACTGGACATTTAAGTTTTAGAAATCTGGAGGATTGCCTTACTGAGATTCAAAGATGGATGTCACTTAATTTTTTACGCCTTAACCCAGAAAAAACTAAAATGTTGATTATTGGTCCAGCTCACTGTCGTCAGTTGTTTTCAAACATTCATTAAGCTCTAAAATTGCAACAGTCATTTTAAAGTAATTGATGTGTGTCGAATTGCCATCGGAGCTTTGTTGAATATGTTTTTTTACTATCAACATTTTACAAACAGAATGTCGTTGCACTGGGCGTTTATTTAGTTAGGGTGTCTTTGAGTTAGGTGCAATAATCCTCTTGTGCTGGCCATGTTTTATCTTAAAACAAAAGGTTATTCCTCCATCCAGCTTTTTATCAGCAGTCTGCATCACTACATCAGTGTTAAGTAATACAGTGGAACCTCGCTAGTTTGCGGTTCCACTTTTACGGGTTCAGAGCTTCACGGGTCTAAAAAATATTCCTTACCTTCTCAATAAAAGCATTTATTGATTTGACGCCATTGAGAGCGAGCTTATGTCAACTAAGGACAAGGTGTGGACACTCTTTTTCTGAAGGGGAGGGGGAGGCCCTGACACAATGCTTAGTCATGGTGAGTTACCGCTTCGCTCACCCCCCCCTCCTTCAACTCCTCCCACCTCACCCTCTTCTTATGTGGCGCTCAGTTTATCGAGGAGGGACTCAGCGAAGCGACGTAAGTATATTCTCTTCTGTCACATTTCTTCTCAAGTTTGACTCTATTATACCAAAAGCAAGCGGTTGTTTGTACTACCTAAACACGGCTAATTGTGTGTGGTTTCGTGTATTTGTTGGAAAAGCCGTTCTATCCCGCTAGCTAAAGTATGTTGTTATTGTCAGAAGGTAGCTCTTTCACTTTCATTAAAATGAACACAGACCATTTTGTAACTGTTGTTTCCCAAAACGCTTCACAAACACTCATCAGATATCACATTTTCACTGTTTTTATTTTCAATATGTAACATGTAGTGTTAACAAGCGAAATGAACTGCGATTGCTGCATGTGGTTGAGAGCGGTTAATACAATCATACTGAATGGTTCGTAGTGGTTTCGCCGCAGTCCTATTCCGTGTACATACAACATATTTTACAGTTTTTTTTTTTTGTTATAACATGAATTTAAGTTTCTCTCTCTCGCTACCCGTATTCTATATGGTGTACTGTATACAGGGGGGTATACTGTATACCTGTATACATTTTTAAAGCATTTTTGAAGGGGCGCCGCTACTTCGGGATTTTCAGTTTTCGCGAGTGGTCTTGGTCCCCATTAACCGCGAAAACCGAGGGATTACTGTACTTCTGTCTTGCTCTCTTTCCAGTGTTCACACCAGAAACTACTGAAGCTGTAATGACTGGATGTAACAGACTTATAATGGTGACAAAAGCTACGGTAGAGACTAAAGGTAATAGCAAGGTAACAATCTAACTTTAGTAGCTTTTGTTCGAAATACACGGAAAGCCTTTTATGACGTACTCTCCCCGGTTGTCTTCTCTCAGATACCACGGTGTCGCTGAAACACCGATTACAGAGCTATTAGGTGGAAGCTCGTGTGTCTTATTTTATATTACTGTTTAACACACAAAAGCTTGACTGTAATTTCAAGGGATCTTTTCTTCACTGGAGATCTGGCTATATCTGGCAGTTTTTTTAAGGCAAGTTGCAATAAACGGCAGTAACAGATGGATTAGCTCAACGTCCAAACGTCACTTGCAGTGATCCCAGACCTTTTCGATACCACAGGTCAGTTTGATGTCTGACAATATGTTCATGGCCCAGGTCAAACACGTTTGATAGATATATATATATATATATATCTATATATATTATATACCACGGCCATATCCCCCTAGTGGGAGGTGGCTAGAGTCATTTCTGACTCTTTTTGGGAGATTGATTTTGAGGAGGGGATTCCCAGCCCCCTCGCTCAACCCAACTGAGGTGTTGGGAGTCATTAAGTGACCAAACCCCCCAATTCCAACCCCTAATGCTGAACGCCAAGCAGGGAGGCAACGGGTACCAATGTTTAAGTCTTAGGTATGACTCGGCCGAGGCTTAAACCACAACCTCCCAGTCTCGGGGCGGGCGCCATAACCCCAAGGCCACCAAGCTGGGTTAAGTAACACGTTTGTACTTTTACTAAAATAACAACAATAAAAATAAGGGGCACAAATCTGCTTTGTGTGCAATATTTGGTGTCCTCGTAACATCGTTCCAAAATCACATGACATGGGCAAATGCAAAACACTCTCGTCGCCATTGTAAAGTCGTCTTATCGATCCGCATACAAAGTGATTAAACATACAAGCTCTCCAAATATATCAATAAGGTGTGTTGTTGATCTCAATGTAGGGGTTCTATGAACTGCAATGATCAATCTTTCCACCATTTTGTTTGTCTCCCATCACGGAGGTTTGATTTGATTTCCTCTTCACTGTATTTTCTACAGGTAGGGATCCTCATCAGACTACCGTAAATTCCGGACTATAAGCCGCTACTTTTTTCCCCAAACGTTCAACCCTGCGGCTTATTCAGTGATGCGGCCAATGTATGTAATTTTTCTAACGGCCGCCAGCGGCGCTCGAGTACAAAAGGTAAGATTTAGACCGCTGGAAAATATGCGCCGAGGAAGACTGCAACTTCTTAACTTGTGCACAAATTAAATTAGCGTAAACTTACCCTCATCATGCAAATTGCAAAAAGAAAGGTACATGACGCAGCTTTCCAGCTAAAAGCAATCGAGCAATCCGATAAAGAAGGAAACAGAGCTATTGCACGTAAACTTTACTTTGCGAGCGTGTTGCTAGCGTGTTTTGGAATAACGGAGCGTGGGATGACGTCCATATGACAAAGTTTCTTTCCAATACTGAGGAAGACGACTTTGATGGCGTCAGTTCTAAGGAGGAAGATGAGGATGGTTTACCGTGATTTTTACAAGTACGGTATATTTTTTTAACAGACCCGTTTACTGTTTTGCGAGCATGTTGCTAGTAGCGTGTTGCTACCTGTCACAGTCACGGTTTGGGATGAAAGTTTTATTATTATTATTAAAGCTTTGAAAACTCTCTCTGTGTACCGTCTTTCTTTGTAAATATGTGTAACCATGTATAATATGTATTTGCAACTGTATATTTTTGTAATGTATTTATTTTAGAGACTTATTCTGATATGTTTTGCACGGGCGAATCAAAAAGAAGGGGCGAAAACAACAGGGGCTGACGGGAAGTGGCGTAAAGGTGAAACGTGTTTTTGGACGCAGCGGACAATAGTGGATATATATTTTTCCCACCCTTACCTTTGGAAATATGGACTTTTTTCCTTGGATTACTTTCAATGGGACCCGGACTCTGCAGGTCTGCATCAAACCTTAAGTACCGGTATCATTTTCCGTTCATTTTGCCGGCTGTGGTTTTTAGACTGTGTACTTTGTATTCAGTTACAATAGCGGGACTTAAAGTCGGGTTTGGGTTACTTTTGTGATTGTGTTACATGTTTTAATGTGGGCGTATGCGGCTCATATACAGGTGCGTCTTGTGTAAGTACAAAAGCGGTTATCCTCTTAAAATGTGGTGGGTGCGGCTTATAATCAGGTGCACTCTATAGTATGGAATTTACGGTACACTAATTTTAATTCAAACGCACCACCTCAAACGCCTGATTCAGGCGAGATCTCCCTCCTAAAAATTATCTCACTTTCATGCTTGTTAACTGCATTGTTGGTTTCACTCACCGAAGTTTGAGCCTCCTCCTCTGATCGGGATAAGGATTCCTGAGCAACAGCCGCCTTTTTAACAAGGTGTCGTTCCTTGCAAGTCTTTTTAGGCTTACTGTGGGGCTGTTCGGTCTCCTCTATGGTTTCCGGTGCCTCTTCTCTGTGGGAAACAATGACATCATTATTTACATTATTGAAGGTGCCTCAAATAGCTAAGGTAGTAATTCTTTTTAACATCAGTTTCTCAAATGGTATTCATCTATGATACTTAGGGCTGCACGATTTAATCTTCCGTAAATTCCGGACTATAGATCGCACCTGATTATAAGCCACACCCACCACATTTTAGGAGGAAAACCGATTTTATACATACACAAGCCGCACCTGTATATAAGCCGCATGCGCCTGCATTTAATCATGTAACACAAACACAAGATTAACCCAAACCCGACTTCAAGTCCCGCGATTGAAACTAAATGTCCTTCATTAAAGTCCACAGTCTAAAAATCACAGCCGGCAAAATGAACAGAAAATGATACCGGTACTTAAGGTTTGATGCAGACCTGCAGAGTCCAGGTCCCGTTGAAAGTAATCTAAGGAAAAAAGTGTATATTTCCAGAGGTAAGGGTGGGAAAAGTATATCAGATGAACACATTTACTCACGCAAGTCCTTTTTCTTTAACCAACTTTTTACGCCCTCTTCTTTCCTTGTCTGTCCCTCACCTTTAGCGGTCCCCACTTAAACTCGGCACCCCGCGTTTGTTCCGCCCCTCATTTTTCGTTCACCCGTATCAGAATAAGTGTCTAGAATAAATACAAATAAATACATT
The DNA here is from genome assembly GCF_059441175.1 of Urocampus carinirostris. Taxonomy (NCBI): domain Eukaryota; kingdom Metazoa; phylum Chordata; class Actinopteri; order Syngnathiformes; family Syngnathidae; genus Urocampus; species Urocampus carinirostris. The sequence goes on along the minus strand of NC_142351.1, from coordinate 9,837,306 downwards.
ACAAAAATATACAGTTGCAAATACATATTATACATGGGTTACACATATTTACAAAGAAAGACGGTACACTGAGAGAGTTTTCAAAGCTTTAATAATAATAATATAGCTTTGACAGGTCAGTTAATGGTAGCAACACTCGAGCGCCCTAGCGGCCGTTAGAAAAATTACATAAACTGGCCGCATCACTGAATAAGCCGCAGGGTTGAAAGTTAGGGAAAAAAGTAGCGGCTTATAGTCCGAAATTTACGGTAATTGCAACTTTTGTTTTTTTGTGCGAACGTAATCATAGTGACATACAAACACACCTGAAGATGACGTCATTACCGACTGATAGTATACGACTGTAATAAAAAACAACTATAGATGTACGAATGAAAACAGAATTGCAGTTGAATAAATGGTCTTTATTGTCATTGTATAAAAGTGCAACGAATTTGGGTGGCTTCTCTTTTCAGATTATGAAAGCGATTTAGAAAGCGGCTGGATAGCTGCACGCTGGCATCGGGTAACCGCAACTTCAGCGAGGTCTCCGTGATGATTAAAATACAACCTGCATGTTGGTTTAATCCCACGAAGTATAGAATAGAATAGAATAGAATAGAATATGCCTTTATTGTCATTGTTACAACATGGGATATATTGTAACAACGAAATTGGACGACTCCAGTTGCACATTTTACAGTGAGGATAATGAAACAAAGAGATAAAGGAACAAAGAACATGTTTTAACAGCTCTAGGTTATCCATTTTATGGGTAATAAATCTGGCATTAGTGAAATACATCCTTCGCAGGCGTGTCTTAAGAGAGTTGTTAGTCTTGCCGTAGACTAGGCTGAACCTGCAGCCTCACTAATGCTTTCTCTCCTGATACCGCCTCAGTCGATAATAATCAGGATTTCTTTGCGGACTTTTGACTTTCCTCAGTGTCCGATTTCATCGATGAATTTCTTTTCAATGTAACAAGCCTCTATAGGAAACTAGCTTTTGCGTTTACTTGGGTGGCCAGTTGTGCGGATCCCATCCCGGCTGTTGGACTGACAGCATACACCAGCCTATCACAGTAGAGCACACACTGCTTGAAAACTTTGCCTAACCTGTATTGGCTAGTGTCGTTAAAACTTGCCCCTGATTGGCCGGCATCGTTAAAACCCTAACTGTGACAATTCTGATTGGCAAAAAAACTCAATCATTTAGAAACATGGAACTATAAATCCTTAAAAAGTCATTTACAGTGGAACCTGGGTTTTCGAACGCCTCTCAGTTCGAACAAATCGGTGTCCGACCAAAAATGTCGAGAAATTCTTGCTTCGCTGTTCAGTCAAAAAATCGGAGTTCGAACGCCGGTAATGCGTGAGTGCGTACGCTAGGGTGCCATGCTGAGCGGCGTGCGGGTGTTTTAAATGAAATGAAATGAAATGAAATGAAAATGAAATGAAATGATCTGCATTTATATAGCGCTTTTCAAGTCAATGACTTCCCAAAGCGCTTTACAATGTGCTCCACATTTCCCAATAGCGGCCTTGCAGCCATCTAAGGCGCTAACCTGCTTATTGGGGGTATTAGGGGTTCAGTGTCTTACCCAAGGACACTTCAACATGTAACACGGGCGAGCCGGGATTCGAACTGGGATCCCTTGATCCCAAGACGAGCGCTCTACCTCCTGAGCTACTGCCGCCCCTTATTATTTTCACACATTCATGTTAGGGGAATCTTTCGTACGGAAGATTACGATAACGCGAACGTACGATTAGCCTGGGTTAGCTTTATGTTAACGTTAAACATTCAAGGTAAACATTCAGGGTGTTGGAACGGATTAAAACGATTTACATTATTTTTAATGGGAAAAATGATTTCGGTGTTCGAACAAATCGGTTTTCGAACAGGGTTCTGGAACGGATTATGGTCGAGAACCGAGGTTGCACTGTACTTCAAAATATCAATTTGATTTCTGTTAATCGTACAGCCCTAATGGTACTGATTTTAATTTCCACAAAAAATCTCACAACACGCTAATATGCCAAAGTTGTACTGTTGGAAAATGTGGAACTAAAGGTGTTATCAAAAAAAGAAATGTCAGATTGTTTTTAATACATGATAGAGGCAAGTTCAGGCCAAAAATATCCGGCCCGACTTGCTGCAACAATGAGTCGATGTTGTTGAGAAAAATCGATGTATAAAAATAATCAACGTTGACTGTCAGCAGACAAGTTTTTCTAACAGAGTGAGGCATCCCACATGAATATAATCTCTGCTGAGCGTCGCTCATGCAATAGTGTCCCTGTTTCGAGAAATGACGGCGTCAACAAGTACAGAACTTGTTTAGACTAGAACTTGTCCAGATCTTGTTTTGAAGCATTTTAAGTTAGATACAGCAAATAAAAAGACTACCGTAAATTCCGGACTATAAGCCGCTACTTTTTTCCCAAATGTTCAGCCCTGCGGCTTATTCAGTGAAGCGGCCAATTTATGTAATGTTTCTAACGGCCACCAGCGGCGCAGGAATTTAAAAGGTAAGATTAAGACCAGTTGAATATGTGCGCCAAGAAAGACCGCAATCTCTAAGTTTGAGTACATATTTTTTGTAAAGTCAAGGTACGTTCCGATACTGAGGAAGATGACCTTGATGGCGATAGTTGTAAGAAGGAATGTGAATTTAATGTTTTTGGGGTGCCTTTTTTTTACAGGTGTGTTTGATACATTGCAAGCGTGATCCTACTAGCGTGTTGGTACCTTTCAAAGGCACGGTTTGGGATGAAAGTTATATTATTATTATTAGAGCTTTGAAAACTCTCTCGGTGTACCGTCTTTCTTCGTAAATATGTGTCACCATGTATAATATGTATTTGCAACAGTATATTTTTGTAATGTATTTATTTTAGAGATTTATTCTGTTCTACGGACGAATCAAAAAGAAGGGGCGGAGAAAACGCGGCCGGATGGGAAATGTGGTAAAGCTGAGTTACCGGTAGATCTGTCTGTTGTCGCAGCGGACAATAGTGAATATATATTTTTCCCACCCTTAACTTTGGAAATATACATTTTGTTTCCTTGGATTACTTTCAACGGCACCCCGACTTTACAAGTCTGCATCATATCTTAATTACGGGTATCATTTGCGACATGTGATGTCAACTGTGGTTCTGAAATTGTATACTGTCTATGAAGTTGCAATTGAGTCAGCCTCTTGGCTGAGAGCAAGTATCTTGGCCCCTTGGCTTTGTAGCATATTGTGATCTGACCGATAATGGATAATTGATAAAGAATATAGAACAATTAACCTTACAAAATCCCCCCCTGTTACAACTTACAGTGTGACCCCGGGTTAAACTTGTGACAGTGTCGCAAGTTTTACTGCGGGCGCCCGCGGCTTATCCATGGGTGCGGCTTGTATAAGTACAAAAGTGCCAAACCACTCAAAAAGTGGTGGGTGCGGCTTATAGTCAGGTGCGCTCTATAGTCCGGAATTTACGGTACTTGCAAAGTTTGCTAAGTTTGCAAAGCAGACCTTGCGTAAGATGGCAGTATCTCGGGATGCATGAACATTTAAAGAAAACAGTTGAACTCTTGAATGAAACAGAGTCAGAATCGCCTCCTAAAGGCTAACATTCAATACGGTTATGAAGACATGCATTGTACATTTTATACATGTATATTTTGCTTTTAAAGAGAGCTTGAGCGTTCTTGCCTGACCGTGCCTGACAAACATACTTGAAATAAATGCACGGAGTCCGAAGACAACAAACGTTAGTTGTTAAAACCGTTTAATAACTGTTGAAAATCGTTAAGTTCTTTTGTCACAGACTTTGCAGTTGACCATTGAATGTAACTCACAAAATGCACATTTTTTTTATTTACTGTTCTACTGCTGCTTATGAGTTTCTTTTCCAGGGATAAACATTTTTACTTGGTTTTAGTTTATTATTTATTTGCCTGTTCTTAAAAAAACTGACAGAGGTTTATAAATGGATTTATGCATTTTTATTTTATGAAATGAAATGATGTGCATTTATATAGCGCTCCTTAAGTCAATGACTTCCCAAAGCGCTTTACAATGTGCTCCACATTTCCCAATAGCGGCCTTGCAGCCATGTAAGGCGCTAACCTGCTTATTGGGGGTATTAGGGGGTTCAGTGTCTTACCCAAGGACACTTCGACATGTGACACGGACGAGCCGGGATTCGAACTGGCATCCCTTGATCCCAAGACGAGCGCTCTACCTCCTGAGCTACTGCCGAATTTGAATTTTCAATAAAAAAAATATTTATTATTGTACCCATTTTTTCGTGTGATCATTTTAACTTTCCACGTAATCAAATTAACTTCTTGCTAAAAATTGAGAAAAAAACAATAATTATTGGACTAATCGTTTTATCATCCATTTTCCCTTATCCTCACTAGGACCGCGGGGGTGCTGGAGCCTATCTCAGCTGTACATTTTCCATCCATTACCTGCACCGCTTATCCTCAGTAGGGTCGCGGGGGTGCTGCAGCCCATCCCAGCCATCTTCGGGCAGTGGGCAGGGGACACCCTGAACTGGTTGCCAGACAGTCGCAGGGCACACAGGGACAGATAATTTGCTCGCTCATTCACACCTAGGGACAATTTGGACCAATTTAACCTGACATGCATGTTTTTGGAATGTGGGAGGAAACCGGAGTGCCCGGAGGAAACCCACGCAAGCACGGGGAGAACATGCAAACTCCGCACAGGAAGGTTGGTAGCTGGATTTGAACCCATGACATCAGAACTGTCCAGCACACGCGCTAACCACCGCACCGCCGTGCTGCGCTGTACATTTTATGATTTTTTTTTTTTTTCGTTTCCTTCCCCAAAGAACTGTGGTCTTGTAGTACAGCTTAAAAAGCCTCAAACAACCATTTACTGTTTCTACTCCACCCTAAGAAAGACACTGGCCAATAATTGCATCCAATCGCATCACAAAAGAACACTAAGAGTGGTCTCACATTTGCCAAAAGCATTTTCTCAAGACTTTTGGAGAAACATTCTGTGAACTGATGAGTCAAAAACTTTGGAAGGTGTGCAGTCCATTACATCTGGCATGAAAATGGCACAGCATTGGACTAAAAGTATATGATGCCACCAGTAAAGCATGGTGGTGGCAGTGTTGTGGTCTGGGGCCGCTTTGCTGCCTCAGAACCAGGACAACTTGGTGTAGTTGACGGAAAAAGGAATTCTGGTGTTAACGAGAAGATCCCGAATAAGAGCGTCCGGCCATCAGTTCATGCTCTAAAACACAAGCGCACTTGGACCATGCAGTAGGACAATGATGCAAAACACACCAGAACGTCCACCTCAGAATGGCTTAAAAACAACCAAAAAATAAGTTGTGGAGGGCGGCGTGGCAGCGGAGTGGTTAGCCAACTGCACACAGTTCTGAGGTCAGGGGTTCAAATCTAGCTATCAGCCTTCTTGTGCAGAGTTTGTATGTTCTCTTCGTGCTTGCGTGGGTTTTGTCCGGGCACTCCAGTTTCCTCCCATCCATCCATTATCTGCACCGATGATTCCATTTAATAATGTGGGAGGAAACTGGGGGACAGCACGGCGGCACAGTTCTGAGGTCATGGGATCAAACCAGCTACCACCCTTCCTGTGCAGGGTTTGCATGTTCTCCCTGTGCTTGCGTGGGTTTCCTCAGGGCACTCCGGTTTCTTTCAACATTCCAAAAACATGCATGTCAGGTTCATTGGCTGGTCCAAATTGTCCCTAGGTATGAATGAGTGAGTGAGTTGTCCGTCTCTGTGTGCCCTGTGACTGGCTGGCAACCAGTTCAGGGTGTCCCCTGCCCACTGCCCGAAGATAGCTGGAACGGGATCCAGCACCCCCGCAACCCTACTCAGGATAAGCGGTGCAGAAAAAGAATGGATGGATGAATAAGATGGTTTTGGAGGGGCCAAATCAAAGTCCGGATTTAAATCTGATTTCGATCCTGTGGTGTGACCTTCAACAGGCAGTTCATGCCAGATTTGGAACACTTTTGCAAAGAAGAGTGGGCTAATATCCCTCCACAGCATTGTGAAATACTCATAATCAATAATATTATCCCCTTTGTTTCTATTATTGCTGCCAAAGGTGTCAAACTCGCCATGAGTTCAGGGAGCAATTACCGTATTTTCCGCACTATAAGGCGCACCTAAAAGTCTTGATTTTTTTCAAAAGCTGACCATGCGCCTTATATATGGCTCAATATTAAGTCGCAAGGTCTCGCAACTTACGCAACAGCCGCTGACTCGATTTTCCCCCGAACGTGGAGTAGTCCGCAGTGTATGCTGGGATTTATATACCGGCGTTTCATTGGCTAACCAATGTATCAATCATCATTTGAATCGATCGCTATTGGCTGGAGTTATTCGGAGCCTCGGATAGGCTAGAGGGCCAAAACAAACCCTGCAATTGGCCGAAAAAGATGTGTCAATCATCAGTTAAATCGATCGCTATTGGCTGAAGTTATTCGGAGCCTCGGATAGGCTAGAGGGCCAAAACAAACCCTGCAATTGCCCGAAAAAGATGACTGTGAATAGCAAGCTTGCTAAAGTACGCCATAAAGAAACATGTTTCATTAGTCTGTATTCGTAAATATTTTACTCTACTGGATTTACTACACTCACGGTTGTAAGAAGACCATGGTTGCGTATCATTATTGAACGCGAGAACTTAGGTGATCTATGCGGCTTTATATTTTCCCGGTGTCTTGTTTTAGAACGATCTTGATGTCGCTGTGATGAGTTGAGTGAATTAAACTCAATTCCAAGTGTTTATTGTCATACGCACAGTAAAGTTGCGAGCGAAAAGAAAATAGAAACTAAGGAATGGTTGGCATTTCTTGAATCCCAAGACTTTAACCTTCCGAATGATGGAACGATGCATTTGAGTGACATCGTACGGACGCCGCATCCGCACGTGTCTACGACACGTATTTGCTTCTTTGCAAAATGGGAATGTTAAGGGGGTAATACGTTTGACTGAATCATCTGACTGTTTTGTCGACGTTCCCATTGTAGCGCCTTATAATCCGGTGCGCCTTATGTATGGAAGATATAGGACCAAAAACTATTTTTTGGGGGTGCGCCCTATAACCCGGTGCGCCCTATGGTGCGGAAAATACGGTACCTTTTCACATCGGGCTTTAATAAATGGAATCTTCGATTCAAAACTGCATTTTCTATTTCCTTGAGTTGTCTCTATGTGATATTAGTATTGGTTTTGGGATCTGACACCTTTGTGAGTGATGAATATGCAAAAAAACAAAGAAATCAGGAAGGGGCAAATATGTTTTCACGGCACTGTATGTCTGTTGGCGAAGGATGCTGCTCAGGCGTTCATGTCAGGTAACGGAAAGAAGAGATTCGTGAACAATAGGAAAATACAATGGAGACCCGAGATGTCAGGGAAATTGTTTAGCTAGCAGCCTGATGGACACCTGCGTGCTAACAACACAGAGAGCCGGAGGCTGGAAGAGGAAAGCCGGGCATAGCGTTGCCTTCCCGCGTACCAACCCACAGGCGTCCGCGAACGAGGTGACGCAGTCAGCAGGTAGAGTAAACAGACGAGCTAAAGGCAGATAAAGAAGACACCATGTTGGAAGTTGATGACGTCTTCTACTTAAGCTCGCTCTGCCAAATAGGCCGATGGATAATAAACGCACTTTCAAAAGGAATAAAAAAGACGACAAAAATATGGCGGAGGCAGTCAACACAGCAACGCTTTACCGGATTATAACATAGAAAAAAATATCTTACGTACATTCTCCCCTCCTCGTTCTCCGCGTCAGCCATTTTTATTGAAATAAATAATGTTATAGATGAAAAAAGGCTGTATATATGACGCACCCCGCCCCCTCCAACTCCTTTTCCAACCACCCTCCCTTGCAAAACATCGCGAGATTTGCACGTGTATTCTGGTAATAATGTAAAACATTAAAAAAAAACGTGCTGATATCTCGCGAGGTTTGAGTCCAGCGTCAATCTGGGACGGCGATGAGAGGACGAGTACTGTACTGGCAGGGTTGGGTAGGGTTACTTTAACTGGATTACTTTCAATTACTTTTGGATGACGTCAATACCAAATATGCTAATAAAAGACAAACGAAACTAAATATGATTAAAATACAAAATTTTGTGCAGGCTTGGGGAGTAACGGAATACACGGAACGTCAAAAATGATGTTGGCAAGCTGTTTGGATTTATTTTCATTTTGTTTCTGTCGCATTTGATGTTAATTTTGCCGGAGATCAAAGAGATCAAAGCCAGGAGAGAAAGCTTACCACGTGTTATGAGTCATCATTTTATTCATTTGTTGAGAAAAGTGACATTGGGAAAAAAAATCATAACCAGTGTTGGGCGCCCTACTGAAAAAAGTAATCAGTTACTGTTACTAGTTACTTCATTACTCGGCTCACTAAAAGGAACTGACTCTTTTGGGTCCTAAACGGCTCTTCAGGTTGTTTTTGCTTCTTTCATCCCTATAAGATAGATAGATAGATAGATAGATAGATAGATAGATAGATACTTTGTTCATCCCCGAAGGGAAATTCACATTTCCAGCAGCATCCCTGAGCTGAGAACAATCGAGAACAATCGAAAATAACACGGGAGCTGCTGGAGTGGCTGCCATTCGTGACGGCGCCGACTTAAAGGAATGGGGAATAGAACAAAAAAGGAAAAAAAGTACCAAAATGAACAAGTAGTGAAAAGCTGAGAAAAAAAGAAACAAAAGGAAGAGAAAAAAGAAGGAAAAATTCAGAAAAAAAGCCAGAAAAAAGAAAAGAAAAGAAAAGAAAAAAGTAAATAGAGAACAAAAAGTAACAACCCGGAAAAATAAACACAATGAGATTTTTTAAAGGAATTTTAAAAAAAAATTTAAAAAAAGGGAAAAAGAAGAAAAAGTTTGTGTTGCATTCAAATGATTTCCAATCAATGCAAGTCAATCTTGTTGCCAACATTGTACTTCCACTAAAAAAAATGTGATTAAATACAGTTGTGTATCGTGCAACCGACTAAATAAGCCCCCCAAAATGTTAGTTTTATGCGACAAAAGATACCAGGAAAAAAAACAAATGGAAATCTTGTGAAAAAATTGTTGTTGAAACAAATGACGTTTGTAGGCCGTACAACCTTTGCAATAATACATTAATCAATTCATTCAAATGTGAAAAATGTTTTTGCATTGCCGGAAACTCAGCAAAATGTAACGTGATGTCAAGTTTTGGACATGTTTGATAATGACTTAGTTGCCACACTTGGGATTGGCACAGTTCATGTCTTGGGACCTCCTGCGTGGGTTCAAATCCAGCTCCAGACTTCCTGTGCGGAGTTTGTATGTTCTCCCCGTGCTTGCGTGGGTTTCCTCCGGGCACTCCGGTTTCCTCCCACATCCCAAAAACATGCATTTCAGGTGAATTGGCCGGTCCAAATTGTCCCTAGGTGTGAATGAGCGAGCGAGTTGTCTGTCCCTGTGTGCCCTGCGACTGGCTGGCAACCAGTTCAGGGTGTCCCCTGCCCACTGCCCGATGATTGCTGGGATGGGCTCCAGCACCCCCGCGACCCTACTGAGGATAAGCGGTGTATCTAATGAGATGAGATGGGAAATTATAATAAATAAGTTATACTTTCGATATCTTATCCATACACAACTATGTTAGTCGGATTCTTCCTATTAGTCGTGACTTTTCAGGTTTAGCAAAACCAATGGTTCCTTACCCTTTATTTTGACAACCTTCAACCGGAAGTTGCTCTTGAGGTGGTTCCGTTACGTGCCGTTAGCGGAAACAAACCGGAAAAACTTTTCCTTGCTAACTTTTGGTTCTGTTGGGCGTTTCGGGACCATTCAGAATTAAAGAGTCAGAGCGCTTCCGGTCTGGATGTTAGGGGCTCAGTTGATGCGGCCACCCGCCGCATGTCGGTTATTTAACGAGTTAGCGGACTAGCTCTCCCTCGTTTGCCAGTCTGTAAAGTTTTTAATGTCGAGTTGAGAAAATGTCCAAAGGGAACATAAGAAGCTACTTCTTGCACAGCATACCAGCCCAAGTCCTCTGGTCGTTCTGCCGTATCATGGATGGACTGTCTGATCTGGACTGGACACGCTTTGGTGAGAACGGTTACGATATAAAAACAGATGTGGGGCAGTGGTGTCATAAACAAGGGGAATTGAGTATGTACAGAACAATTTCAAAGCATTCCTGGAGTATAGGTTGAATATATGGTCAGAACCATGGGCGTAACCAGCCTAGTTGAAGGGGTCACCCCCACATTCAACCCAAGCACCCCCTAACATAATGAAATGAAATGATCTTCATTTATGTAGTGCTTTTCAAGTCAATGACTTCCCAAAGCGCTTTACAGTGTGCTCCACATTTCCCAATAGCGGCCTTGCAGCCATGTAAGGTGCTAACTTGCTTATTGGGGGTATTGGGGGTTCAGTGTCTTACCCAAGGACACTTCAACATGTAACACGGACGAGCCGGGATTCGAACTGGGATCCCTTGATTCCAAGACGAGCGCTCTACCTTCTGAGCTACTGTCGCCCCATAACAGTAATGTTAAAACACTCTTTTTTTTTTTAAATAAATGATAAAATAGTTTTAAATGCAGTGTTCTCGTTTGCCTGCGTCCCTGTGTCCTGGACGCATCATTTTTGCTGGGGACCAGGGTTGGGTAGGGTTACTTTAACTTGATTACTTTCAATGACTTTTGGATGACTCCAATACCAAATATGCTAATAAAAGACAAAAGAAAGTAAATATGAATAAAATGATGACTCGCAACACGTGGTAAGCTTTCTCTCCTGGCTTTAATCTCCGGCAAAACTAACATAAAATGCGACAGAAACGAAATGAAAATAAATCCAAACTGCTTGCCAACATCATTTTTGCCGTTCCATGTATTCCGTTATTCCCCAAGCCTGCACAAAATTTAGTAATTGTATTCATATTTAGTTTCTTTTGTCTTTTATGAGCATATTTGGTATTGGAGTAATCCAAAAGTCATTGAAAGTAATCAAGTTAAAGTAACCCTACCCAACCCTGCTGGGGACGCATAGTCTCAAATCAACGTGCGGCCCCGGGACGCAACTTTTTTGACACAAAATTGTCATTATTACCATATTACATTTTTTTTTTAAACAAAGATTTACCGCACTCCAAACTTTTCGTCAGGCAGATCCGCCATTGTTGTTTTGGTCTCGCGGTTCGAGTTTTCGTCTGCACGCCGATCTCGAGTTCGAGTTGTGTAGTGAAAGTCCGTCTCTTTTTAGAGAACCGGCTTTTTCGGCTCAACTCATTCAAGAGAGCCGTCTCTCAAACGGCTCACTTGCTTTGATGCATTATATTACTAATTATTATGTTGTATAAAGAAGTTAAGAAAAAAAAAAGAAGTATAAAAGGAGAAAATGTAAAAAAGACAGGTTTGTGGTTATCCCTTTAATCGGTGTATTACCAACAATAATTTAATGCAGAAAATGAATTAATAATTTGATGATTAAAACTGAATGAATATATAGATTTTTATTATACATTTGTCACCGATTTACAATTTCAACCTGGATAACACAAAATTTTGGGGACCCATACATCTCTGTTGGGACCCGGAGATTTTTGAGCATGCAAGTCCCCGGGACTCATTACTTTTCAGAGGTAAAATGAACACTGTAAATGTGATGGAAAACACAAGAAAAAAAAAAAAAATGCAGCATCGGAAATACTCCAATGCCTTGAGATGGTTCAGTCCCCCCTCCCCGCTCCTCTTATGCCCATCCTTCTCAAAGGCCATTTATTGTGTAGTGGTTTGCTCCCCCACATGAAATTGATAGTACGGGTTTCCATGGTTAGCAGGAAACGCGTCTGACTCTGATACAGCACCTTCATCATCCGGTCGGTGTTGATTTTTGGTTTAAAGCGTTATCGGATCTTGGCATTAACATCACAGTACTGATACTAGATCCTATACTGCAAAAAACGATTTTAATGTATCAGAAGGTCCCTTAAAGAAGAACTAGACAAAAAACGTTCTTCCCCAGGTCTATCACAACCCGAAACAAATACAAAAGACTGACAAATGAATATATTTTGCTCATAAAACCAGGTTAATTATTGGAAGTAGGTTTAAATAGACTCGATCAACCACTAAAAATAATTTTACTAGAAAATCACAATGACCCAGCACTGGGGAGTTATTTTCAGAACAGGTCCGCAACACTTCAGCTCTCCTAAGGTGGCACCCAGGTTCGTTGGAGACCCCTGCTGTACTGTATTTGCAATGGCCTGCTACATAACTACCGTAAATTCCGGACTACAAGCCGCTACTTTTTTCCCAAAGGTTCAACCCTGCGGCTTATTCAGTGATGCGGCGAATGTATGTAATTTTTCTAACGGCCGATAGCGGCGCTCGAGTACAAAAGGTCAGATATAGACCGGTGGAATGTATGCGCCGAGGAAGACCGCAACTTCTTAGCTTGTGCACAAATTAAATTAGCGTAGAAATATCCTCACCATGCAAATTGCAAAAAGAAAGGCACATGACGCAGCTTTCAAGCTAAATGCAATCGAGCAGTCCGATAAAGACGGAAACTACTACTGCACGTAAACTTTACTTTGCGAGCGTGTTGCTAGGGTGTTTTTGAATAAGGGAGCGTGGGACGACGTCTATATGACATATTCTCTTTCCCATACTGGGGAAGACGACTTTGATGACGTCAGTTATAAGGAGGGAGATGAGGACGGTTTACCGTGATTACTACAAGTACGGTAAGTTTATTTAACAGAGCCGTTTATTGTGTCGCGAGCGTGTTCCTAGTAGCGTTTTGCTACCCTTCACAGGCACGGTTTGGGATGAAAGTTATATTATTTTTATTACAGCTTTGAAAACTCTCTCGGTGTACCGTCTTTCTTTGTAAATATGTGTAACCATGTATAATATGTATTTGCAACTGTACATTTTTGTAATGTATTTATTTTAGAGACTTATTCTGATATGTTTTCCACGGGCGAATCAAAAAGAAGCAACGGGGGCTGATGGGAAGTGGAGTAAAGGTGAGACGTGTTTGTGGACTCAGCGGACAATAGTGGATATATATTTTTCCCACCCTTACCTTTGGAAATATACTTTTTTTTTTCCTTGGATTATTTTCAACGGGACCCGGACTCTGCAGGTCTGCGTCAAACCTTAAGTACCGGTATCATTATCTGTTCATTTTGTCAGCTGTGGTTTTTGGACTGTGTACTTTATATTCAGTTACAATCGTGGGACTCAAAGTCGGGTTTAGGTTTAATTTGTGATTGTGTTACATGTTTTAATGTGGGCGCATGCGGCTTATACTCAGGTGCGCCTTGTATAAGTACATAAGCGGTTATCCTCTTAAAATGTGGTGGGTGTGGCTTATAATCAGGTGCTCTCTATAGTCCGGAATTTACGTTACATTTTTACCCATTTTGGAATACAATTTCTGTATCAGCTTCAGAAGTCCTTGAAGATCAGGTCAGTGTGCGATTAGCTGAGAGGATGGAGAGGCGAACCAACCATATCATGATACAATGGGGCAACCGAAACGGACTCGTCGGTGAGCTGCTCGACCTGCTGGAGCATCACCAACTTCTCCGTGCCAGAGACGTAATCCTTCGCTGTGCGTATTTCTACCCTCTGCTGTAGGGCATACTGCTATGATCATTTCATCTTGCCATTTTGTCCACAAAGGGGCTACGTCTTCGACACCTGTTCCTCTTCCTTCAGGCGGATCTCGTTTTGATCCCCCTAGAGAATCAGAAGGGATTCTTCCACCAGCAGAAACCCACGTAATCAGCTGTCAAGGTAGTATAAGTTGCAACCATTTCATTCACATGAACTACTCTTCACTCATCGGCTGTTCGCGGTATTCGAGTTGTTTCCAAGAGGTTCGTTCTACTCCGGACGCTCGTTCCAAAACGTTTTAGTGGATAAGTCTTTTTCCATTTACTAATTGAATACCTTGCTAGGTCAAGTCATGTTTATTTGTACATGGGAACCTCGGTTCTTGACCATAATCCGTTCCAGAACCCTGTTCGAAAACCGATTTGTTCGATCACCGAAATCATTTTTCCCATTAAAAATAATGTGAATCGTTTTAATCCGTTCCAACACCCTGAATGTTTACCTTGAATGTTTAACGTAAACATAGATAGAGATAGATAGATACTTTATTCATCCTCGTAGGGAAATTCACACTTCCAGCAGTCTACCCCGTTGTTTATTAACAGATGAACATGATGCCCTAGGGGTGCTTGTAGCGGAGTGGATGACGTCGCGCTAGTCCAAAAGTTCGACATCCCTGCGGCAGATGGAAATCTTTTCTTTGTGAAAATCCAGGGATACATCACCTCGTGTTAGCAAGTCCGCCTCCTCTCCGATTCCCCCCGGCTTTCGTGACTCTGTATAGCGGCGTTGAAGCCGGGTGGCTACACGTTAGCGTCCGGAATGCTAAACGTGAGCCACGTTTCCGCAAAACACAGCAACTGCGCTCCCTGTGCGCTTCGATGTTTTCCACCAGCACTCGATGATCTTATTTGGTCGTGATTTCGCATTTACCATGATTACGGATGGTACCGAAGACTTAAAACGCCGCTAGCCGCTTCGCTGGCTCCGGCTCTTCTTCCACAATAGGCCCCTTCATCACGCCGGCACGAGAATTCTTCAGGGCAAGGAGTTGATTCCTTGAATACACGTATTTTTGTGCGCTAAAACCCATGTCCATAGGATAGAAGTAATCCATAGTGTAGATGTCAAAACGGGAAGAAAAAACACCGAAGATAGGAGCAGACAATAAAACAATAGGGCAGCTGCTGGAAAAGGCAGCCGCTCGTGGCAGCGCCGCTTTGATCTACTAAAGCTAACCCAGGCTAATCGTACATTCGCGTTATCGTAATCTTCCGTATCTTGATCTCTTTTTCTTTCTCTTGAATCTGCTAGTCCGGCCCCCGACATAATGTTTGTTCTATCGTGTGGCCCCCGAGTTAAAATGAGTTCGACACCCCTGGTTTAGGCGAATGGTTTCACAAGTTTTTGAATTTAAAAGACCAAGAGAACACACGCGAGACACAAACTCTCCTCACCGCGATCTATACACAGAGAGGAACGCAGGGATTTGAAAAATGCTTTGGCGATATAAATTGGCTTATCAGCATCAGCGATCTAAAGGTGTGCCGGCCAATCAGCTTGGATCTTGGCTATCTGAAACGTTCCTCGGTGGTGCAGGAAGCTTCCATTCGATTTTTGTTATTCATATTTTTAAATACTTTTTTAATTTTAATTGAATATTCTTTGACTTCTGAAGCACTGAAATAGCAATAACCGAAGTTTCTGTACTCTCAAGTCTGAAACCGACAAAACTATGCAATCTTGCCAGGAGCACAGAGTAGTTTCTCTAAAAAAACGAACAAGCAGCCATAAATTTCTGAGGGTGTCAAAAAATAGGCGAGTCTTAGGTCAGGGGTCGGTCACCGTTTTGACCCAAAGAGCCATAAAAGCAAAAACATTGTGATTTTTTTTCTTGAGAGAGCCACACCGTGTATTTTAAGACATAATTCAACAAAACCGGCAAACCCACTATTTAGACAAAAGCTAATTCTTCAGCATAGTTTATTTTACTGTGTGATGTTTGACAATTTGATAACATCTATAAAATAATACCACAGCCTGTGTCCCATATCAATATAAATATACCACTTAAAATTTGTCTCCCACAGTTACAAAAGAGTGTTGAGGCTTATTTTGACTGCCATTTTTGTCCTAAATAATGGTTTCTAAACAAGGTGCAAGCAAAGTTCTTTTGGAAAAATGTCACAAAATACTGTAAACAAGAATACTGTACTAACGTATTAAGCTTCAGTGCTGACCACGCTGGGCAGGGAGAAAGCGTATGCTGCCTAGTCCTACCACTGCCAAAACTGTAGTTAAAATTGTGTCACATATATATGTATATATATATATATATATATATATATATATATATATTTGTTTATTTATTTAGTTATGTATATATAATATGCATACATACTGGACTAAACCCTTTGTGCTTCAGTATTGTGCATCAGGACTTTCGGCTCTACATGAAACAATATATCAAGTTCTATTTTATCTCCACGTCATGTGTACTCATGAAAAGAGCTACATATGACTCGCGAGCCATTGGTTTCCAACCCCTGCCCTAGTTTGTTTCTATCAAAAGCGATGGATTTCCAAATAAATGCAAACTATGTGGTCTTTCTTGTTGCAAAAGAGCAGTGTTGAGTTTGGATTGCATGATGAGTTGGTACTGGTGTAAAAGAAGTTTACTCAACTGTTAAAATAAACCAGTTAACACATTCAATGGCAAACATTAGAAATCATTTTTTCGCCCCGGGTTTATAAAATGTATAAAATAATTTGTTCTCTTGTCATCTGTGATCTGGGTAAGTTACTAAGGTAGGCTGAGTGATAAAGCATAATACTTAAAAACAAAGCTAAAAATTGTGAGTTGACATTATTTTACTGATCCTAAGAACAGAAAGTCTGGATCCGGCCCAAGAGCCAAACTGAGTTTGACATCCCTGATCCACAGTGTTCTTGAGAACTATGCAACGTACAACTGTCACTGTGATTATTAATATATTGTTTTTACATTTTCTGTTTAACTTTTTACACATTTTATATATTTTTAATATTCTTTACTTTGCACTGAAAGGAGAATCCCTCCAATTTTGATGTACAAATGTATCATGACAGTAAAGGCCATTCCATTCATTCATTCGTTCAATGCCCAGAGCCCATAGGATATCCGTAGAATTTGCTTGAAAAATCAAGTATGTTCCAGACATTTTACTTTAAAGACCAAATGTAGGCATCAGCCATTTGAGAAAAACTGATTTACTGTAAATAATGAGCTCCAGGTTTGAGTCAATGAAATTAAACGTTTACATTCGGTTCATTTAATTTGGGACTTTTCAAGTCGACAATTTTTAAAACATCAAATCAAGCAACCCTTAATGCTGAAGGGACAGAAGACTGTTGTAAATTGGAGCCTTAGTTTGAACGGTTGAAATGAATCGTGTTCATGTTTTGCAGGCAACAGAGGCAGATCGACGGCACTACCTCGACCTGCCCCACCCCCTTCAAGTTTGCATTCTAGTCAACCTAGAACACTCCAGGTTAATGACCGTAAACCAATAATTAATCACCGTTACACGTGGCTCATGACACAAATCACTCATTCCACTAGGGGCCCCCCATAATGGTGTCTGGTGATACTGGAAATGGGGTCATGTGCTATTCCTATGAAGAGGTGCATGCTGGGACTGAGGAGTTTTCACCAACCCTGCAGATTGGCGAGGGGGGCTTTGGAGTCATGTACAGGGCGTACCTAAAGGACCGTGATTGTGCAGTCAAGAAACTCAAACAAGTCAGTAAACCGCACACAAAACAAGGGATGCCTGATAACTTTTTTTTTTTTCAACAGGGTTCCTGCTGGGTCTTATAACAGTGTCTGAAATATCGGATGCCCGGGGCGTGCATCTTTTATGTCGGGCGTACAACTTACCAAACGTCTCTGCCTGGGTGGCCGACAACTTTTTCAAGACAAAACTAAAAATATCTTTTTTTTACTTTTTTTTTTCCAAAATCAAATGTTTGCTTTATTGCGATTTCGAAATATTCATTCGCTTTGGAATTTTCGGAATTTCGTTTGGCAATTTGCATACTCGGCAGCCAATGCATCAAATAACTTCGTGCTTCCCGAGCGTTATAAGGTCTTGTATTTGCATATCATTTCCCAAAGTTAGACACACAGAGAACACAAGAAAAATGGATAAGTGGTTAGGAATCAAGCCAAAACCTCAGAAGAAAGATTCAAAAGAAGCTAACAAAATTGATGACGCTACAAAACGTAAAAGGACATTAAAAGCATCGTGGAAAGAGGAGTTCACGTGGCTTGTAGCAGACGACGCAACGCAAACATTGCATGAATAAAGATGAGTAAATACAGGTACATACTGATGGCATATGGAAAACAGCAATGTCATATGCATGCAATAAATGTTATAAGTAGATTCATCCATCCATTATCTGCAACGCTTATCCTCAGTAGGGTCGCGGGGGTGCTGGTTGCCAGCCAGTCGCAGTGCACACAGAGACAGACAACTCACTCGCTCATTCACACCTAGGGACAATTTGGACCGTCCAATTAACTTGAAATGCATGTTTTGGGAATGTGGGAGGAAACCAGAGTGCCTGGAGGAAACCCACGCAAGCACGGGGAGAACATGCAAATTCTACACAGGAAGGTTCCATCTCATGACCCTAGAACTGTTCAACTTGTGTATCAAAATTCTCATGTGTAGAGGTGCTTGTATAAAGAGGTACCACTGTATTTTTTGTTTAACATGGCAGACTAAAACATCAAATAAGAAGGAATCACCTTCAAAAGTGTAACATAAAGTGATATGCATTCTGCTACCACTCTGTTTACAGGACCGCATTCAGGACTTGGACATACCGAAGGAGAGCTTCAACACTGAAGTGGAAAAACTTTTAAAGTGGGTGTCCTCAAGCATTCATATACACACAATGCATATATGCAGGCAATGTTTTATTTGAAGTCAGAATGTCTAAATAGTTATCTGAGACTATCTAAAGAACCTACCGTATTTTCCGCACTATAAGGCGCACCGGGTTATAGGGCGCACCCCGAAAAAATAGTTTTTGGTCCTATATTTGACATACATAAGACGCACCGGATTATAGGGCGCTACAATGGGAACGTCGACAAAACAGTCAGATAGTTCAGTCAAACTTATTACCCCCTTAACATTCCGAAAGCTTGCAAAGAAGCAAATACGTGTTGTAGACACGTGCGGATGCGGTGTCCGTACGATGTCACTCAAATGCATCGTTCTATCATTCGGAAGGTTAAAGTCTTGGAATTCAAGAAATGCCAACCATTCCTTAGTTTCTATTTTCTTTTTCGCTCGCAACTTTACTGTGCATATGACAATAAACACTTGGAATTGAGTTTAATTTAAAAATAGACACTCCATTCCATCCATTATCTGCACCGCTTATCACAGAAACATCGAGTTCAGTCTGAAACAAGATACAGGGATAATATATATAGCCGGAGTAGCTCACCGAAGTCGTTGTGTTCAATAATAATGTGCAGCCATGGTCCTCTTATATCCGTGAGTTTAGTAAATCCAGGAGAATAAAATATTTACAAATACAGAATAGTAAAAAATGCTTTCTGTATGCCGTCAACCACGTGCTATACACATTCATCTTTTTCGGCCAATTGCAGGCTTTGTTTTGCCGCTTCAGCCTATGCCAGCCTGTAAATGATAAAAAAGATTCCGCCCCTTGACCTCCGAATAACTTTAGCCAATAGTGATCAATTCAACTGATGATTGACACATCTTTCTCGGCCAATTGCAGACTTTGTTTTGCAGCTTAAGCCTATGCCAGCCTGTAAACGATAAAAAGGATCCGGCCCTTGACCTCCGAATAACTTTAGCCAATATCCATCCATCCATCCATTGTCTTCCGCTTATCCGAGGTCGGGTCGCGGGGGCAGCAGCGTTAAAAGGGAAGCCCAGACGTCCCTATCCCCAGCCACTTCCTCCAGCTCATCCAACGGGACCCCGAGGCGTTCCCAAGCCAGCCGAGAGACATAGTCTCTCCAACGTGTCCTGGGCCGCCCCCGGGGCCTCCTGCCGGTGGGACATGCCCGGAACACCTCCCGAGGGAGGCGTCCAGGAGGCATCCTTATTAGATGCCCGAGCCACCTCAACTGGCTCCTCTCAACGCGGAGGAGCAGTGGCTCTACTCCGAGTCCCTCCCGGATGACTGAGCTTCTCACCCTATCTCTAAGGGAGAACCCAGCCACCCTGCGGAGGAAACTCATTTCGGCCGCTTGTATCCGGGATCGAGTTCTTTCGGTCATGACCCAAAGTTCATGACCATAGGTGAGGGTAGGAACGTAGATCGACCGGTAGATCGAGAGCTTTGCCTTTCGGCTCAGCTCCCTCTTCACCACGACAGACCGGTACAGGGTCCGAATGACGGCAGACGCTGCACCGACCCGTCTGTCGATCTCCCGTTCCATCCTACCCTCACTCGTGAACAAGACCCCAAGATACTTGAACTCCTCCACTTGGGGCAAGACCTCCTCCCCGACACGGAGGGAGCATACCACCCTTTTCCGACTGAGAACCATGGCCTCGGACTTGGAGGTGCTGATCCCCATCCCGGCCGCTTCACACTCGGTTGCGAATCGCTCCAGCGAGAGCTGAAGATCACGGGCTGAGGAAGCCAACAGCACCACGTCATCTGCAAATAGCAGTGACGCAATGCTGAGGCCCCCAAACCGGACTCCATCCCCGCCAAGGCTGCGCCTAGAAATTCTGTCCATAAAAGTTATGAACAGAATCGGTGACAAAGGGCAGCCCTGGCGGAGCCCAACCCTCACCGGAAACGAATCCGACTTATTGCCGGCAATGCGGACCAGACTCTGGCACCGGGCATACAGGGACCGCACAGCCCGGATAAGACTGTGCGGTACCCCATACTCCCGAAGCACCCCCCACAGGGCCTCCCGAGGAACACGGTCGAATGCCTTCTCCAAGTCCACAAAACACATGTAGACCGGACAGGCAAACTCCCATGCACCCTCAAAGACCCTGAAGAGTGTATAGAGCTGGTCCAGTGTTCCACGGCCAGGACGAAAACCACACTGTTCCTCCTGAATCCGAGATTCGACTTCCTGGCGGACCCTCCTCTCCAGTACCCCTGAATAGACCTTACCAGGGAGGCTGAGAAGTGTGATTCCCCTGTAGTTGGAACACACTCTCCGGTCCCCCTTCTTAAAGACGGGAACCACCACCCCAGTCTGCCAGTCCAGAGGCACTGTCCCCGATGTCCACGCGATGTTGCAGAGGCGCGTCAACCATGACACGCCCACAACATCCAGAGCCTTAATGAAGTCTGGGCGGATCTCATCGACCCCCGGGGCCCTGCCACCGAGGAGTTTTTTGACAACCTCGGTGACTTCAACCCCAGTGATACGAGAGCCCAACCCAGAGTCCTCAGGCTCTGCTTCCCCAGAGGAAGACGTGCCGGTGGAATTGAGGAGGTCTTCGAAGTACTCCGCCCACCGATTCACAACGTCCCGGGTCGAGGTCAGCAGCGCCCCATCGGCACTATACACAGTGTCGATGGCACACCGCTTCCTCCCCCTAAGACGTCGGATGGTGGACCAGAATTTCCTCGAAGCCGTTCGGAAGTCGGCTTCCATGGCCTCGCCAAACTCCTCCCATGCCCGAGTTTTTGCCTCGGCAACCGCCAAAGCCGCATTCCGCTTGGCCAGCCGATACCTGCCAGCTGCTTCCAGAGTCCCACAGGCCAGGAAGGCCCGATAAGACTCCTTCTTCAGCTTGACGGCATCCCTCACCGCCGGTGACCACCAACGGGTCTGAGGGTTGCCACCGCGGCAGGCACCGACGACCTTGCGACCACAGCTCCGATCAGCCGCCTCGACAATGGAGGCGCGGAACATGGTCCACTCGGACTCAATGTCCCCCGCCTCCCTCGGGACATGGGCGAAGTTCTGCCGGAGGTGTGAATTGAAACTTCTTCTGACAGGAGATTCTGCCAGCCGTTCCCAACAGACCCTCACAACACGCTTGGGTCTGCCGGGTCGGGCCGGCATCTTCCCCCACCATCGAAGCCAACTCACCACCAGGTGGTGATCAGTTGACAGCTCCGCCCCTCTCTTCACCCGAGTGTCCAGAACATGCGGCCGCAGGTCCGACGAAACGATGACAAAGTCGATCATCGAACTACGGCCTAGGGTGTCCTGGTGCCAAGTGCACATATGGACACCCTTATGTCTGAAAATGGTGTTCATTATGGACAGACCATGACGAGCACAGAAGTCCAATAACGAAACACCACTCGGGTTCAGGTCAGGGGGGCCGTTCTTCCCAATCACGCCCCTCCAGGTCTCACTGTCATTGCCCACGTGAGCGTTGAAGTCTCCCAGCAGTACGAGGGAGTCCCCAGGGGGAGCGCTCTCAAGCACACCCTCTAAGGACCCCAAGAAGGGTGGGTACTCCGAACTGCTATTTGGTGCATAAGCACAAATAACAGTCAGGACCCGTCCCCCCACCCGAAGGCGGAGGGAGGCTACCCTCTCGTCTACCGGGGTGAACCCCAACGTACAGGCGCCGAGCCGTGGAGCAATTAATATGCCCACACCGGCTCTGCGCCTCTCACCACGGGCAACTCCAGAGTGGAAGAGAGTTCCTCCTTGATCTGCTACCTTATCGTGGTGGAGGAGTTTGTGTGTCCCAATGATCCTAGGAGCTATGTTGTCGGGGGCTTTAAGCCCCTGGTAGGGTCACCCATGGCAAACAGGTCCTAGGTGAGTGGCCAGACAAAACGCAGATCAGAAGACCCCTAATGATGAGAGAAAACTTTGGTCCTCGATTTCCCTCGCCCGGACGCGGGTTACCGGGGCCCCCTTCTGGAGCCAGGCCTGGAGGTGGGGTCCGCTGGCGAGCGCCTGGTGGCCGGACCCTTACCCACGGGGGCCGGCCGGGCACAGCCCGAAGGGACGACGTGGGACCCTCTTCCCATGGGCTCACCACCTGTAGGAGGGGCCAAAGGGGTCGGGTGCGCAGAGAGCTGGGTAGCAGCCAAGGGAGGGGTCCTTGGCGCGACGATCCCCGGCTACAGAAACTGGCTTTTGGGACTTTAGCCAATAGTGATCGATTAAAATGATGATTGACACATTGGTTAGCCAATGAAACGCCGGTAAATAAATCCCAGCATACACCGCGGACTACTTCGGGAAAATCTCGTCGGCGGCTGCAAGTTAGTTGGAAGACTTTGCGACTTAATATTGATCCATAAATAAGGCGCACTGTATTATAAGGCGCATGGTCAGCTTTTGAAAAAAAAAGGCTTTTAGGTGCGCCTTATAGTGCGGAAAATACGGTACTTATGTGTGGAAGTAATACTCGTGCTTTCAAAGTACAACATACAATTTAAAGGAGAGAATTCATTGACTACATTTTACCAGTGTTCAACTCAATTTCTTCACGTGTTCTAACTTAAATATTTGCTTTACATAAGGTAAAATAAAAGGTGTTTTAACAATTTTTTTACAGGTTTTCTAACATCAATATGCCATAAGAGAAGATTTATAATTTACAAATGTGGATTATGAAACAACTTCTAATCAAAGACTTGTACTTAAAATACTGTACCTTTATTTGGGGCGGCAGTAGCTCAGGAGGTAGAGCGCTCGCTCGTCCGTGTTACATGTCGAAGTGTCCTTGGGTAAGACACTGAACCCCTAATACCCCCAAAAAGCAGGTTAGCGCCTTACATGGCTGCAATACAAGGCCGCTATTGGGAAATGTGGAGCGCTTTGGGAAGTCATTGACTTGAAAAGCGCTATATAAATGCAGATCATTTCATTTCATTTTAAAACTAAAATATTTGGGAGGATAAAAATACCATTAAGACCTATCTTGCAATCCAAATTATTTTATTAAAAAAACACAACTACATTACACACGATCACCTTAGCAGTGGCAGTGTGAACTGTACTAAGGTGATGACTTTATAATAAATAAATAAAATAGGAAACCATTAAATCCTGAAAAATACAAAATGTAATTATTACCTCATGTATTAATAATAGTTTAGTTTTAAATCAATTTCTTCATTGTGCAATTTTTATAAAGAGTATGTCAATTAAAAAATAATGATACAATTTCTATATGTAAGACACAGTCAACATTACAATTAATAGTCAAATTCATTTACAATTCAGGGCAGCACGGCGGCGCAGTGGTTAGCGCATGTGCGGGACAATTCTGAGGTCATGAGATTGAACCTTCCTTTGTGGAGTTTGCATGTTCTCCCCGTGCTTGCATGGGTGTCCTCCAGGCACTCCAGTTTCCTCCCACATTCCAAAAACATGCATGTTAGGTTAATTGGCTGGTCCAAATGTCCCTAGGTGTGAATGAGCGAGTGAATTCAGTTCAGGATGTCCCCTGCCCACTGCCCGAAGATAGCTGGTATGGGCTCTAACACCCCCGCCACCCTACTGTGGATAAGCGGTGAAGACAATGGATGGATGGATTCACAATTCAACATGACACCGCACAAAAAAACTGAAAACTCGTGCCAACACTACCTCATACGAATATAATGGTACTCATGTCTACTGTATGTTCTTGCACATGTCGACTGCACTACGTTTACTGCTCACCTTGCACAATATCTGACCATTTCCTTTTTCTGCACTATGATGTCTATGTTTGCACCAATGCATATGCTGACTATTTTTTTGCACTATGATGACTTTGCACCAAATGCAATATTGCACAACCCTTACGATACCAACGGTATCACGATAACACTGTATTTAACATCCCACATGCCGACATTTCTTGTGTAAATACCATGTAAATTATAACTATAGCCTTATCCCCACTGTTTTATAACCTTATCTTCTCTGTTCCTTTATCTTCTTGGCTCATACCTCACCTGAATGTGTAAAACTGGAGTGTCATGCCCAATTTCGTTGTCACAATATGTTAACCCATTTTGTAACAATGACAATAAAGGTATATTCTATTCTATTCTACATTTAAAAAAAGAGAGGGACTTTTAACTACACACATATATATATATATATATATATATATATATATTGATATATATATAAAGTTCTAAAACTAGTTTGATAATGCTTAATTGAAAAAAAAAAAAGTTGGCTGGGCGAAGGTACCTGAAGAAAACTTTTTAACACTGGTTCAAGCCTCATTTCCACTATTCCCAAAATGAAACAAAAGCAAAGGATCAGCAGTCTCCACAGAAGATTGCACTGTGCTTTGGTGACATTAATGTCATTAAATTTAGTCCAAATTTGCCTTGTTATTCTGCTTTTTATACGTACAGTACGTTCTTTCTGTGTTCGTAAACAAGTCTGACGTTTTTAAACTGAGGCAGAACATCATGTCACTTCATAGCAATACAAAAAGATTGTAAGTCATAAATGATAACATCTCAAATAAGTACAAAGTATGTGCTAGCAGCAAGATAGCGGATTTTTTGAGTAATCAAAGTCAACAAAAAGAAAAACCCTGTCGCTTTAATCGGCACTGGATTTCTTATTTTAATGAATTAAATGAATTATAATAAATTAGGCTTCAAAAGTCCGAAAAAATTGCTTGCATTTGTCCATAAAAAAGGTGTACAAAATTTGAATTGCGACATGTCAATATTTTTTCTTTCTGTTCTGTTGCTGACTAGGTACAGACATGCAAATATTGTGGAACTGCTTGGATTCTGTCAAGGACCAAGTTTTTGTCTCATCTATAGCTACATGGAAAACCGATCGCTGGAAGATCAGCTGCACAACGTAATTTACACACATATATACTAAACGCATCCAAACACTGATAAAAAGGTATTCTTCTGTATGTTTAGGTGTCTTCTACCCTTAGTTGGCATGTGAGGGTCCGCATTGTTTGGGAAGCATCACTAGGATTGCAGTACCTACATTTTCCTGCAAATGATCTGAAATCTGTCTTCCATGGAAATGTGAAAAGGTAACACAACTGACTGTAATACGTACATGCAGAGAATAGTCTGACTGGGATTAGTCTTTGGATTTTGGGACCAATCCAAACAAATCAATTACATCCCTAGTGACAAAAAAACATCCTTTGACATATGACGTTTGCAAGATCAATGATCCCTAGTCTATCGCGGTTAATAAGTACCAGAACCCTCAAATATCTGCCAACACCTGCAAAAGCAGTTCATTTTAGGCGGAAATAAAAGCAAGTGCTCTCAGCTGGTCCCTTCTCTTAGCAATATGCAATCAGGGATAATGGATCGCGGCACATGAGTGCAGTTCACTGAGGCCACAAAGTTGCGAGGGATTACAGTAATCAGATTATAAAGTGGACAACTGGAAGTGACGATATTATGCAAATAGACGTTGTTTCCGCATTTAACTTTCGACATTAAACAAGAAGTGATTTCATTCTTTTCACTCACAAAAATCAAAGAATTAGGCGTTTTTCTTTGCTTCAAAAGTACGCACAATTGCTTCGTCCCGTTCGTATGAAATTTGTGCTTGTACGTAACTTGCCAGTAGCGACTTACACTATATATAGATGTATACAACTGTGGAATCCATTATATATGGATGGATACAACTGACATCTTTGCTGTGGGGGCAGACATGGAAATTGTATTTTCCCAGGGAAATCAACAAAATACATGAGGTTTTTTTAGCTACTAGCCGGAATTTGTATATTCATTTCTATACTACAGGTCTACAGTCCTTTGCAGCATCAAAGTATCTGAGATAAGGTGAATGCCTGTCAAGTCATGTTTTTTTATACAGCCCTTAATCACAAAAAGTCTCAAAGGGCTGCACAGACCACAGATTATTGCAAACTATAGACTATTATTCCACCATCCCCTGATCTAAAACATATATGAGGGCAAGGAAAAACTCAAAAACCTCAACATGAGGTAAATGAAGAAACATTGAGAAGGGACCAGGCTGCAATAAATGTTGCAATAACAAATAATAAACAGATATTGTCAACATAAAATATAGGTTATTCAGAATACTCAAATAGTTATCAAGAGACCCCTAGCTACTTATTGCTGGTTCACTCCTTTGCGGGGAAAAAAAAAAGTCAAATTAAGATAAAAAGAACAAATAAATAAAAAAAGTAAAAAAACGACGGATTCTCTGTGCACCATCGAGAAATGTTTAGGGCAGGAAAGATTCAAACCGATGTGCCATTCAATTTAAAAAGGAAAAAAAAGATTAAACAACAAACTAACTCTGCTCTACTGGAGGCCGCCCAAAAAAAGGTTCAACACTACTTTGCAGATTTTCACTTTTCACTGGTAGTTCTGGTCCCCATTAACGAAAACCAAGGGATCTCTGTACATGCTTCAGTAATCGGAACGTGAAAGGACTAACCAAACCGTTTCAATAATAATAATAATAATAATAATAATAATTTCCTTTGTATTGTCATTCTTTGTAAGAACGAAATGTCGATACACCTGACCCGTTGTAGCGAGCCGATGCAGCCGCAGCCAACAGAGGGCGCCGCCATTTTACCAATGTTATAAGTCTTAGGTATGACTCGGCCGAGGCGCGAATCAGACTCCTTACAGTCGGACTAAGAATTTAATCAGAATTCTGTGCGCGTTTACATGGCTTTACATACATTTCGACAGCCTGCATGTAAAAAAAAAACAACTTAAAATGAAACACAGGGATCAGAATTTTCCGCGGATCCGCGGATTTCCGCTGTTTTTGAACCCCAAAGGCATTCCGACTTTTTCACTTTTTCTCTTGCGTAGCAAACAAATTCAAAATCCGACTGTCTCACTCTTTCCTTTATTGCTCTGGCGCACCCTGGCGGCCGTTAGAAAAATTGGCCGCATTGTTGCTCAAGCTGCAGGGACTGAACTGCATTTGAACTTATCTCCGCCCTGCTTTATTCCTGGACCCTGGCTTTTTCAGCTGAAAATGAAAATCTCCATTCTGATCCCTGGAAACAACATAGCCAAGAAGTATGGCTATGTGTTAGCCTTAAGGTTACAATCCCTTCTCATCGGGGACACTGGCCCAGTTCTTTTTGGGTATGAATTTGATTGGATTTTCCAACTGAAAATTTTAAATCCGAGGTATTCTCTTTTTTTTCTAGAAATACTAAATTTCAAAATTCCCCCCTTTATATATAATATATATACTTTTTTCCAGAAAATGGCTTATTAGAAGACGGAAAAAAGGCTGTATAGGCTGTTGTGACAACCACTTCTCCATCCATCCATCGGCCCATCTTCCCTCAATATTATTAACATATTTAATAAACTATTTAAGAAAGAACAGTGTCAGTATGAAGTTCATCCAAAAAAATAAGCTATATATCACTCGTCATTTTATCCATCACCTATACGGGGTCAGATTTGTCCTGAAAATATTTTTATTATTTTGATTATTCACTCAAGATTTAAAAATCATGTCACGCAAGATTAAAAATTGCATATATCAATCTCAAAGATATATGTGGATCTGCAAAATATAAGTTTATCTGAAACATTTTCAGTGTCTGAAACTCATGACATAAAGTCAGCGGACACCTGAAAAGTTGCCTGCCCAGCCATAAAGTTGCCTGCCCCATTTATCACAACTTGAAACACAATAAGACGACTAATCGCAAAAAAAAAACGTTGTTGCAAAGTATTAAGGATAGATAATAAGAATATATTAGAGAACAACACTTTAAAATTAAGTTTATTATAAATCTACTTATAACATTCATTGCATGTATATGACGTCAAGACATCGCTGTTTTCCATCTGCCATCAGTATGTACCTGTATTTACTCATCTTCATTCATGCAATATTTGCGTCGTCTGCTACAAGCCTTTCCACGGTGCTTTTAATGTACGTTTACATTTTGTAGCGTCATCAATTTTGTTATCTTCTTTTGAATCTTTCTTCTGGGGCTGAAGTTTTGGCTTCATTCCTAACCACGTCTCCATTTTTCTTGTGTTCTCTGTGCGTCTACTTTAGATAATGATATGTAAATGCACGACCTTATAACGCTCGGGAAAGTCCGGAAGCTCGAAGTTATTCGATGCAGGCTTCTGATCGACTGCCGAGTATGCAAATTGCCAAACGAACCAAAATTCAGAAATTTCCAAACCAAACAAAGATTTCGAAATCGGAATAAAGCAAACGTTTGATTCGAAAACAATATTAAAAAATAAACAATAAAAACGAAAGATTTTTTTTTTTCTTTCTTAAAAAAAGTTGTCGGCCACCCAGGCAGAGACATTGTGTAAGTTTTACGCCCGACGTAAAAGATGTTCGCCCCGGGCGTCCGGGCAGACATCATTTCAGATACTGGTACAAACCCTGTATTGTGCTTATGGAAGATTAACTAAGGTGCAAAATGCATCGGTTTGGTCATTCTTCCTTAACTATTTTGTCATTTTCACTCAACAAAAATGGGACTAAAAGGCCTTGCACACACACCCCTCACCCCTGACATCATTTTACATAGGGACATGTAAATTGTGTTGATAAAAATTGTTTGATTTAAATTGCAATCAGCCTTTGAAAATAAGCCTTAATCGTTATCAACATTTTCTGCTTACTGACACCGTTGACATTTTGCGTTTAAGGGTTATACAAATAAATATGACTTGACATGATAATTATAAGAATTGTGACGATCGAAATTTGTGACTCTTGCAGTTCAAACATTCTTTTGGATAGTCACATGGTGGCGAAGCTTTCCGATTTGGGCTTGGCTGGCATTTTTTCTCCACCCGCATCGAGTAGTTTGGCATCAAAAACAACCACGTTGGGTAGAAAATCCAAAATGAGCGGAACGCTCGCATACCTGCCAGAAGAGTACTTGAGGAATGGACAGCTGGGGACGCCGGTGGACGTGTACAGCTTTGGTGTGGTGAGTTTCTAAATTAATATCTGGCATGAGGAACTAAAATGCAATCATAATGTTATTGCTTTTTTTATTGCTCCAGTTGCAAAAAAGATGAGGACAGCAATTAATAATTCCGTATTTCCCGCACTGTAAGGCGCACTAGATCATAAAATAGTCTTTTGTATTATTATTTTTTCGGCACAAGTCTATAAGGCGCATGAAATTGAACCTACTTTATGTGCTAAGGTTGCAAAAAAAACCAAGAAGTGCCGCATTTACTCATTAACTTTGAATGCAACGGCATTTGAACCCAGATCATGGCCCCTGGTGCACCAGATCTCATCCACTAGACCAGAGGTGGCGAACAAGTTTGACACAAAGAGCCGAAATTTTCAACCGTGAGAGTCAAAGAGCCACACCACGCACTGACCGGCATTAGACGTAACCTACACACATGATTGGCAGTCAGTTATGTGTCCGGAGCAGCCTAAAATCAACAAATCTGTTAAATTAATTTCAAAATATTATTTATTACTTGTTATTAACTCTGATGGATTCAAGTGTGTTTTAAGAGGGGGAAAAAAACTAAACATGAAACGAGGCAAAGAGCAACAGTATATCGAAAATATCATGAGGCAAAGAGCCGAATTCTTTTTGGCCAAGAGTTGCATGCGGCTCTAGAGCCGCCTGTTCGCCACCCCTGCACTAGACCCTAGGGATGCAGACAACACATGTAAAGGCATTAGGTATTATCTCATCATCTCACTGTTTTTAGTCACAGTGCCAAATTGTTGGTGTTATTATTAAACCGGGCCGTAAGATCATTGTCAGAAATTAAACTTGTCCGCTGTTCCGCCTAGATTCTGCACTATAAGGGTCTTGTGGGAAGTCATTCAGTTGTCCAGAACTGAATGAAGTGAACAGCATTGTGGGAAGTAATTTGGTCGTCCTGAAATATATCAAACACATGGCTGCTTTCAATCAAAACGTCTGACACTTACAATGCTTGGTTAGACCTGAGAAAAAGTGAAACAACATTCTTTCTAACATATTTGGTGACCTGACCAAAAATAGAGTGATAATGAGATGAGAGCTAATGCCTTTTTATGTGTCATATGTTTCGTTAGAGGTCTAGTGCAGTAGTTTTCAACTGGCCGGACTTGAGGACCCACAATTCCACTGTAATGACAAGCTGCGACCCAAATTGAGAAGAATTGTCCACTTCTCAAATTTACCAATTATAAGAATTGTGCAGTTTAAAGCAGTTATAGTATAATACAATCACATTTGTTCATACATACAGTATGTCACAAATGTGAATACAGCCCTCACATTTCTGCTGAGATTTCATTATGATGTTAATGAAACAACACTGAAGAAACATCGCTTTGACACAATGAAAGGCTTTCTGTGTAAAGCTTATATAGCGGTGTACATTTATTTTCCCCTTCCAAAAACCCAAAATATAGCAATTAGTAGCTAAACCCCTGGTAATAAAAGTGAATACAACCTAAAATTAAAGTTCCTGAAGTTAAATATTTTGTGTGGTTACCATGAGAACCACTTCAATTCTCCTGGCCATGGATTTCACCAGAGCCTCACAAATTGCCACTGGAGTGCTCTCACACTCTTCTATGACAACTTGAAAGAGCTGGGGGATATTTGAGGTCTTGTGCTTCTCCAACTTCTGCTTGAGGATGCCCCAAAGATGTTCTATTGGATTTAGATCTAGGGACATGCTTGCCAGTCCATCCCCTTTACCCTTAGCCCCTTAGAAAAGCCTTAAATGTGTATTTGGGGTCATTGTCAGCCCAGAACATTGCCCCTGCGACCCAGTTTCTGGAGGGAGGGGATCATTCCTTGCTCCAGTATTTCACAGTACATGCTTAAGTTCACGGTTTCCTCAATGAAAAGCAACTCCCCAACTCCAGTTGCCCTCATGCGGCCCCAAACCATGACATTCCCAACACCATGCTTGACTTTAGACACGACACAAACATGATTGTACTCTTCACCTGGTTCCAAATAAATGAATCGTTGTCTCATTAGACCAGAGGATATTTTTACAGTAAGCCATGGTCTTTGTTGACATACTTCTTGTGTTATATTAAAAATTATCACAAAATATTTGCAGTAATTTGAGTGGTGTACTCATTTTTGTGACATACAGTACTTAAATATAAGCCTACATTGCATATAAGCGACCCTCTAAAACTGCTTTGAAATAGCCACATACTTAAATAAGTCTGTACTCAAAATATTAAAATATGTATTTAAACAACAATAATTACTTGTGAAGATAATAAAGACCAATATACCTGTAAACAAGCTTGAAATATAACATTTTTAAACCATTTACTGTACCATCAAGCAGTGTTTCAATGGCTGACACTCATACAATATTCGTATATTTTGCAATCATTTCCTTCTTTGATTTGTTCGTTGTTGTCAATTTTATATTACTGTTTTTATTTGGACTGATTATTATGGGTAGAAATCGGGAATAAAACAAAATCACAATAAAATGAGATGTTGTCCCTTTCAAAGCGCTGATTGACTGAACAGGAAGAAGAGATCAAGCAGGGCATTATAGCCATCTACAGTTAAGGAGTCTAATTTACCCTTGTTTATTTTGTTCTGATAAAATATAAAAACCTGTTTAAAACAACAATTTTGGGTCCCAACCCACCAGTTGAGAAACACAGTAGTGGATGGTAACCGGCGCATTCAACACTGCCATCTGGGTTTGATTCTTGTTTTGCAATTGTGAACAATCGCCCATCTCCCTAGTGCATTACCTGGGCACTCCTGTCCTTGAAGGACACATCTCCTCCCCGGTTTTTGATGTTTCTCTGCTCCAGTACAGGTGATCCCCAGCTCCTGTGAGCTTGCTAACAAGCAGATAATCTGTATCACCTGAGTTGAAGAAGAAAAACCGCCAAAATATTGCAGGACATTCGGCCCTCGAGGTCTATTATGCCCAGGTCTGCCCTAATTGGTGCTGTTACCATTGCCATCTAGTACAATCCATTTGCCACTATTGCTGTGCAATTGTGGTCAATGATATAATCAGGGATGTGATTTTTCCGCTAATTCGCGGAATTCCGCTTTTTTTATCTCCAAAAATAAAATTTTAAAATTTCCGGTGTTTTAATTGGTAAAAAAAAACGATTTCGTCTCGACAGCATGCCATTTGAGTGTTTCCGTAACTGAAATGAAACGTACTTGCGATTGGTTGAAGTCTCGTGTTGACCAATAAACGCGCTTGTTATAGGAGTGTGCCATTGTTCATTTCTCACACGTTTTTGCCGGGTGTTTAAAGAAAGATGTCCGTGATCGAACGCAAAGATGCTCCCTTATCGTGGTGGGGCACTTTGCGCGTCTCCATGACCCCCAGAGCTATGTCAGCGGGAGTCTCGTACTCCTGGTAGGGTTACCCAAGCCGAACAGGTCGAAGGGTAGAGTCCAGACTAAGAGTGATCCCAAAAGCTGGTGGCGGCACGCTTTGAGGCGGTTTCCTACAGACCTGGATCCCGTTAGCCGCCTGCAGTTGTAGAAAGATGCCGGTCGTCTAGGGTCTCCCTTGCCACTGGAACCATCTTCTTTACAATTAAGATAGTGGCGTTGGGGAAATGTTTTTTAATGTGACTGATTTTGAGTTGACTTAAACTGTAATTTTATATGGGATAGTTCAATATACATTGAAAATTTATGCTGTTGTCTTGTCTATTTCTTTGTCATCTGAGTGCATTGAAAGTACTTAAAAAAACCCATGAGCTCCGGGGGGGGGCTTCGCCCCACTTTTCCCCCCACCAGGGCACTGCCCTGGTCCTACCTGGTTTCCCCCCCCCCCCCCCCCCCCCAGCTAGCAATCACCCCCCCCCCCCCCCCCCGCTAATTTTCAGATAATTTCACTTTGGTCAAATCACATCCCTGTATAATTTAGAGACTGATTAATAAATGCAGATTAAATATATTTAGAAGTAAGTTATATTGGCTCAGATGCAGCCGAGCCTCTCTCTCCCTCCTTCTGTTTCTATTGCTACCCACCCCGCGCCTTCTTATTGGAGAAGCGACTGGGTGCAGAACCACTGAACCAGGAAGAATAATATTAGAGCGGAGTAATCAGAAGCAGCTCTGCTAACTTCTGTGTCCCAACATGCCTATGAATCAAGACTGCTGATAATATTGAGGTTTTAATAAGTCCATAGTAGAGAAGCATGTGTGCGATAGTGTAAAAAGTGTAGGTAACTTGTTTTAGGGAAGCACGTTCAAGTGGAGACTGATAAATTAGCTCCTATTATAACATGATTTCGTCAATCAAGTGTGTGTGTTTGTGATTGAGAGAGAGCATGAAAAGTTGAAGGCTGAGTGATTAGCTGTTACCATAACATTAGTGCCCACACTTTTCAATTTGCAAGCTCCGTTGATATTTCGATGCACTTTTTGGTTTAAGTTCATTTCAGTCATGTAGGTTGAATTTACATTTTTATTTTTTAATGGTGAAAAAAAAATCGGGAAGCTAAGTTTTTATGTATCTTCATAGGAGTAGCTCCTGAGCCTAATTTTACTTCCTGTATTGTTAGTTTTTGTTTTGAGTGAATGCATGAATTGCAGGTGTTGTTGGAGGTGCTGACTGGTCGAAGAGCTGTGGAGAAAGACAAAAAGTCTGGAGATATATACCTGGTTTGAACTCTTACTGCCACATGAGCTTGCGTGGGCACCTACACACACTCATTTCATAAACGTTCTTGTGGATCTGCAGAAGGATTCAGTGAAAGAGATTCAGGAGGACCCGAAAGCTTCTTTTTTAATGGCCTGGAGCAAACAGCTTGACCGGAAGCTGCTCACAGGTCAGTGTTTTCCCATTCGGCTGTCTTCTAGACTTTGAGTCTTTTCTCACGTTGCTTGTGGCATCTGCAGTGGGCACGAAAGAGCTTGACGGGAGCATGGAGATGGTTTCTCTGGCCTACAGATGTCTAAGCAGAAGTTCGAAGAAGAGGCCCAACATGACTGAGGTTTTTTTATTGTATTATGTGTATTACCGTAAATTCCGGACTATAGAGCGCACCTGATTATAAGCCACACCCACCACATTTTAAGAGGATAACCGCTTTTGTACTTACACAAGCCGCACCCGTATATAAGCCGCATGCGCCCACATTAAAATATGTAACACAATCACAAAATTAACCCAGACCCTACTTTGGGTCCCGCGATTTTAACTGAACATAAAGTACACAGTTTAAAAACCACAGCCGGCAAAATGAACGGAAAATGATACCGGTAGTTAAAATTGGTGCAGACCTGCAGATGTCCGGGTCCCGTTAAAAGTAATCCAAGGAAAAAAAGTGTATATTTCCAAAAGTAAGGGTGGGAAAAATATATATCCACTATTGTCTGCCGTGTCCACAAACACTCACCTTTACCGGTCCCCACTTCCCGTCATCCCCCGCGTCTGTTACGCCCCTTCCTTTTAATTGGTCAGTGCAAGACTTATCAGAATAAGTGTCCAAAATAAATACATTACAAAAATATACAGTTGCAAATACATATTATACATGGTTACACATATTTACAAATAGTTTTCAAAGCTTTAATAATAATATTATAACTTTCATCCCAAACCGTGAAGGGTAGCAAAACGCTACTAACAACACGCTCGCAATACAGTTATCGGGCCTGTTAAAATAAACATACCGTGCATGTAGAAATCACGGTAAACCGTTCTCATCTTCCTCCCTATAACTGACGTCATCAAAGTTGACCTCCTTAAGTATGGGAAAGAGACTTTGCCATATAGACTTTGTCCCACGCTCCCTTATTTAAAAACACGCTAGCAACACGCTCGTAAGTTAAAGTTTTCGTGCAGTAGCTCAGTTTCCTTCTTTATCGGACTGCTCTATTACGTTTAGCTTGTAAGCTGCGTCATGTGCCTTGAACTCGAGCGCCGCTGGCGGCTGTTAGAGAAATTGCATAAATTAGCCGCATCACTGAATAAGCCGCAGGGTTGAACGTTTGGGAAAAAAGTAGCGGCTTATAGT
This sequence comes from Urocampus carinirostris, assembly GCF_059441175.1. Lineage (NCBI taxonomy): Eukaryota > Metazoa > Chordata > Actinopteri > Syngnathiformes > Syngnathidae > Urocampus > Urocampus carinirostris. Next base: position 9,801,743 of record NC_142351.1, on the reverse strand, counting down.
CCGGAATTTACGGTATATGTTTTATGTGTGGTGATTACTAATAAGAACACCAGCTGCAAGCAGACAGACCAGGGGATAGCTCTACATAGGAGATTACCCGGACTACAAGCTTTTTTGCTACATATTGAACACTGCGGCTTTAAACATGGTGCGCTTTAATCACAGAACACCGTTGTGACGTCTGGAAACATTTATAAACCCTTTCGAGTGAAATTAGTCCGTTTTTGCCAACATTATTCATATAATACCAGATCAAAACAGTAGTTTTAGCAGTACTTTATCCTATATTTACTAAATTTGAGAGAGAAAAGGATGAATTGTTTCTGCAGCATGACAAAAATCTTCTCAGCGAGATGCAGAAGAACACAGAGCAGGTGTACGGTCACATATGAATCGGCCAATCGGCATCGCAGATTTTATGTCAAGAAGTGCTAGCCAATTACCGTGAATCTCGGCTGTCCAAAACGTTACTCCGGGGTGCAGGAAGCATTTGTTGATTTATTAATTCAATGTTTTTCTTAATTTAAAAAAAAAATTCACAAAGGGAAGAATCAGCGATAACTGAAGCGTAAACTAGTGAGCGATTTCTGTACAGTAGTAAGATAATCCGAGTGCAGCAGCAGGGTGCAGACCTTCGTCATGTCGTCCGCTCTATGTTGCAGGGCATCTAAAAACAATTCACATTTAACATCTACACTAAATATAAGTTTAAACAGAAATCATGCAAAAAGTTGACCGCAACGATAGGCTTCTTATCATCACTCATAAGCTGTAGAATAGAAGTGAGTCTTAAGTCTAGATTTAAACACTTCCACTGAGGTTGCAGATCTTATTCCGGAGGGCAGAGCCTCTTGTGGCTCTGCTCTGCCATTGCATTTCTACCCTCGTGATTAACGGCAGCCGGCATTAGTTTGTATGGCATTGTCCCATGAAATGTGTATTCGTGCAAGGATTGTATATCAATTGTGGATATTTATTACGGGCCATGCAAAAAATGAAGGTACCGTTTCCCTGTAGTAAATAGTAATGGGAAGAACTTCCTGCACCTGAAAATGTAAACTATATATTACCATTATTTCTACCAAAGAGAGTTGTTTTAAAATATTTGCACACGTAGTGTTCAGATCCATAAATATATGTCTTGATAAATGCAAACGCAAGATTAAAAACCTCATATGTAAAACGCAGATATAGTTGCAAAATGCATGATTCTCTCCAGACTTTCTTTTAATGGTACTGGAAAATCGGCTTAGAAAGTCCTTAAAATTAATTTGGCCATAAAAAGGGTGCACCAACTTTGATAAATGCTGGAAATATAATCCTGACATATTTTTTTACCTACTTCCAGGTGGTTAGCAAACTTCAGGATATCAATGACTTGGCGAAGAAGAGCGACATCCCACCCTCTCCTCATTGTGTTTCCCTCGGATCTCATCACTCTTTAGACTCAAGTGTGGGAGTTTTAACTGGGCAATTGTGCAAACTGGGACCCCTAGAGGACACTTATCAGTTATCCACATGCTCCCTCCCCCATTTTACTTCCTCTACTGGTCATTCTGCAATGCATACTCCCAACGTCCCCGTTTACTACTCGTCTCTACCACCTCACCCCTCTTCACTCCATCCTACTCCTTCCTTCCCTTCTCTCAATCCCCCTCTCCATGCGTCCTCCTCGTTTGAGGATCCGTGCGAAACAGATGAGAGTCGGGGATTCTCCCAATACGATCTTTCCGCCAAAAGTCAGTTCAACTCTAAATTGTTCTCCACACAATCCAGAGACCAATTTCTAAATCAAAGTGGGCCCACAAAGTCACAGTCCAGCGAGCCTTCTGAGGATCAGTACAACTTTTGTGACAGGAGGGGATCTGATTCCTCTCACCTGCCCTGTGGTGACCCTCACATTGGAGCAGAAGCAGAATTTTCCTCTCCTGTTGGTCTTCTCCAGTCACTATATACCCAGCGCTTAGGTAAGATTACAAAGATTCTCTGAAATGATATGCATTAGGGCTGCAACAACGAATCGATACAATTGTTTTAAGTCAATTATTAAAAGCGTCAATGAATTTCAGCATCGATTTGTTGTGTCCCGCGCAGTGTTCCCTCTAAGCTGCGCGCGTGCGCAATTGCGCACTGCTCGCACATTCTCAGCGCTCAAGAAAATCTAGCCGGCCCACAAAAATGAGGGCTCAAAATTACTAATTAAGAAGCGACTTAAGTCAAAGTTACAGTGCATGAAGGTAAAAATACACGGGTTCCCCTGACGCTGTGTCCTAAATGCGGTATTTTGAAGTCAAGTCGAAGTAGAACCAAGTTGAGTAAAGTTAGTAGAGTTTGTCGAGAACCGGCTTCTTCGGCTCGGCTCACTAAAAGGAACTGGCTTTTCCGGGTCCTAAAAGGCTCTTCGGGTTGTTTTTGCTTCTTTAATCCCAACATGACCAAATATTAAGTAAAATTATGCACAAAATGACTTAAAGGAATGGGGAATAGGACAAAAAAGAAAAAAATACCAAAATGAAAAAGTAGTGAAAAGCTGAGAAAAAAGAAACCAAAGGAAGAGAAAAAAGAAGGAAAAATTTAGAAAAAAGCCAGAAAAAAAGAAAAGAAAGAAATGTAGGAAAAAAAAGTAAATAGAGAACAAAAAGAAAAAAGTAACATCTCGGAAAAAATAAACACAATGAGATTTTTTTTAAAGGAACTTTTAAAAAAATAGAAAAAAAAAAACACGGAAAAAAGAAGAAAAAGTTGCAAAAAAATTCAAATAATTTCCAATGATATCAAGTGAATCTTGTTGCCAAAATTGTACTTCCACTAAAAAATGTGATTAAGTACAGTTCTGTATCTTACAACCGACTCAATAAGCCCGCAAAAATGTTAATATTATGCGACAAAATATATCAGGAAATAAAAAGAAATGGATATCTTGTGAAAGAATTGTAAGAACAAACGACGTTTGTAGGCCGTACAACCTTTGCAATAGTACATGAGTCAATTCATTCAAAAGAGAAAAATAATTTTGCATTGCCGGAAACTCAGCAAAATGTAACTTGATGTCAAGATTTGGACATGTTTGATCATTAATTATCTTGCCACACTTGGGATTATGGTTGCTCACCGACTTTGTGTGAACGCTCAGACCCGTAAGGAAAATTTATAGGGAACATTGGTCCCGCGATTCATACAGCACTCCGCACATTAATCCTATGCAATTAAGAGCTCTTGATCCGGCAATGAACTTCTAGTAACACTTGGTCCGACGAAGGGCAACCTGGGGATTTTGGTGGACGAGGCTCTCTTGATCCAAATCTAAATGTTGTACTTCAGGTTTGAATGGAATTGTCTTTGTTATTATTTATCATTGATATCAATGTTGTGAAACTTGGTATGCAACAAGATTAGACATGGCACTCCAGGTTAAACCTTTGACAAGGACTAAAGAGAAAAAAGAGAAAAGACTGTCAGGATAAATAGGCAAAACTATTTACAACCAAGTGCTCAGAGACTAGCCTAAGTTATAACCAGGGTTGGGTAGGGTTACTTTAACTGGATTACTTTCAATGACTTTTGGATTACTCTAATACCAAATACGCTAATAAAAGACAAAAGAAACTAAATATGAATCAAATGATGACTCACAACACGTGGTAAGCTTTATCTCCTGCCTTTGATCTCTTTGATCTCCGGCAAAACTAACATCAAATGCGACAGAAACAAAATGAAAATAAATCCAAACAGCGTGCCAACATCATTTTTGCCATTCCATGTATTCCGTTATTCACCAAGCCTGCACAAAATTTAGTAATTTGATTCATATTTAGTTTCTTTTGTCTTTTATTAGCATATTTGGTATTGGAGTAATCCAAAAGTCATTGAAAGTAATCCAGTTAAAGTAACCCTACCCAACCCTGGTTATAACAATAGTGCAATGAAAAGAAGTGAAATAATTTTAAGAAGCAGTAAAAATCCCTAAATAAATCACAAGGTATATATTTTCACAGTTTTGTGCAATAACATTTAGCGCTCAGGAAAGTCCGGAAGCTATTTGATGCAGAATTCTGATTGGCTGCCGAGTATACAAACGAACCGAAATTTTCAAACCGAACGAATATTTCGAAATTGGAATAAAGCAAACGTTTGATTTGAAAAAAAAAATTTTCGTTTTTTTCTTCTTTTTTTCTTGGAAAAAGTTGTCTGGCACCTGACCGGAGACGTTTTGTACGTGGTACGCCCAACTTAAAAGATGCTTGCTCCGGGTGTCCGGGCAGACGTTATTTCAGACACTAGTAATAAGAAAGCTTGATGCGGTTGAGAAAATGGTCGGAACGGTTTTTTTCGGCCACTTTCTACCACTGAGGAGGATGTCGCCTAACTCGTTAAGCTCATCTTCTAAAAGTAAGTTAAACTCAACTTTATCTGTATAGCGCATATTATTTTATACAGGTCACTTATACAAGCCTTAAACATACAAAATATTGCACTAAAGCAACTTACCAACAAATTCAACATACGAACGATCGTCCGGTTCTTAAGTAGGGCAGCGTCTGTACTCTCTTTCGTTGTTCCCTCTTATTTTGCGCTAAAAAATATATATATTTGCAGGTGTGTCGAATACATTTGTATGTATTTTTGTATATTGTTAGCCTATTTGAGAAACTGTTTTTTTCTTGTTTTATATTCTAGAATATGCCTTATTTTTTATCTGTCCAAAACGTTAACATTTGAATAGAAAAGGAATTTTTCCATTGATGAATCAAAAGAAAGAGTCATCGATGATTCAATTATCGTTAGTTGCAGCCCTAATATCCATCAGTACTTGCCTCACAATATACCCTGCCATGTTTTGCTCTCTACTCTTCAGATGGCACGTGGCCTCGCCAGGAGTTCAGTGGTCCAGAGGAGAGCGATGAGCTGGAATATCTTGCAGCCTCAAAAACTTGACCGTGCAAGGAAATGTTGGAAAAACTGGTGTGCCAGTGGAGCATCTTGCTGTAACCGTGATTACTCCATGTTACACTCTTGAACCACTCATCACTACATGCCTGGATTTCTAAAATCGCCCAAAAATGATCGCGGAAAGCTCAAAAAGGGAGTTGGATTTTACTGTTTTCCAGGTTTTGAGGGATGATGCCAAACAGAAACAGTTACCCGAATGTCTTTAGTCTTGTCCCATTGTCAAAGGATGGTAAAATCGTGGATATCTTCCAGTATTTAGACAGCTGACATACCTATATCCGGGGTTGTTACTGAAAACAGTAATTACAGTTACTAGTTACTTAATTTGAAAAGTAATTCAGTTACTACCGCGCCTCCCGGATTACTGACACCTAAAATGGATCGCGTTACTCTGAAATCTACTAATTACCGAAAATAATCGCACAGAAGCCGACCCTTTAATAGTACTTTAAAACAACTTCATAATTACCGTAAATTCCGGACTATAGACCGCACCTGATTATAAGCCGCACCCACCACGTTTTAAGAGGATAACCGCTTTTGTACTTACACAAGCCGCACCTGTATATAAGCCGCATGCGCCCACATTAATACATGCAACACAATCACAAAAGTAACCCAAATCCGGTGTTAGGTCCCGCTATTGTAACTGAATATAAAGTACACAGTCCAAAATTTACAGGCGGCAAAATGAACAGAAAATGATACCGGTAGTTAAGGTTTGATGCAGACCTGCAGAGTCCAGCTCCCGTTGAAAGTAATCCAAGGAAAAAAAGTCTATATTTCCAAAGGTAAGGGTGGGAAAAATATACATCCACTATTGTCTGCTGCGTCCAAAAACACGTCTCACCTTTACTCCACTTCCCGTCAGCCCGCGTTTGCCCCGCCCCTTCTTTTTCATTTGCTCGTGCAAAACATATCAGAATAAGTTTCTTAAATAAATACATTACAAAAATATACAGTTGCAAATACATATTATACATGGTTACACATATTTACAAAGAGACGGTACACCGAGAGAGTTTTCAAAGCTTTGATAATAATAATATAACTTTCATCCCAAACCGTGACTGTGACAGGTAGCAACACGCTACTAGGAACACGCTCGCAACTCAGTAAACAGGTCTGTTAAGAAAATGTACCGTACTTGATAAAATCACGGTAAACCAACCTCATTTTCCTCCTTATAACTGACGCCATCAAAGTCGCCTTCCTCAGTATCGGAAAGAAACTTTGTCATATGGACGTCATCCCACGTTCCCTTATTCCAAAACACGCTAGCAACACGCTCACTAAGTAAAGATTACGTGCAATAGCTCTGTTTCCTTCTTTATCGGATTGCTTGATTGCTTTTAGCTTGAAAGCTGCGTAATTTGCCTTTGTTTTTGCAATTTGCATGATGAGGGTAAGTTTACGCTAAATTAATTTGTGCACAAGCTAAGAAGTTACAGTCTTCCTCGGCGCATATATTCCAGCGGTCTAAATCTTACCTTTTGTACTCGAGCGCCGCTGGCGGCCGTTAGAAAAGTTACATAAATTGGCCGCATCACTGAATAAGCCGCAGGGTTGAACGTTTGGGAAAAAAGTAGCGGCTTATATTCCGGAATTTACGGTAAATAAACATACAAAAACTTCATATTTATTAACTTGTGCAAACTTGAGAGCTTGCAAACTAACACTTCATATCTATTTCGTTTCTGGGCTTCAAACCACTTAAGGAAGTTTAACAGGTCATGGTCTATTGCAAAAGTAATTGTACAAATAAAAGGACCCAAATGCAGCACACTTATTGTAAACAAGCATAATGGCCCAGCGTTGCCTGTTGGGTTGCTGGGCATTCTACTTGAGCGAGGTTGTCGGGGCTGCAGTTTGTTGAAAATGCTCCAGGGAGCAACTAGGGAATGCCGAAGAGCAGTGTGAGTGCATGCAGCTCCAGAGTCGCTTGTACACGAAAGCGGAAGTTTATTGATTTTGTTGGTTTATTCTGGGTGCCTTGACAGGAAACCTTGCTAAAAACGACAGGTTTTTGGTTGGTTGTTTTTTGATTGTTCTAGTAAGAAATATATACTAATGAAACTTGGATTGTATGCAAAAAATGTGTATTTTCTCACATTTTATGCGATAACAATGTACTATTTTCTCACATTTTGCATCTTTTAGAGTATGGGTATACCTTAAAAGACCCTAGCATTGTCAACTACATGAGCAGGGTACTGCAACCTTTTTCAAGACGAGAGCTACTTTTTTGTTACTAATCAACACAAAGTGCAACCAGTTTGATATGCATTTCTAAAATGACAGCTTTTCACGTTATTAATATGTCATTACCGGGTTAATTCTTGGAAGAAGGCTTTAAATGAACTCAGTCAACCACTAAAAAAAAAATCATTTCACTAGAAAATCCACAATAACCTAGCACTGATGAGCTATTTTCATAACAATTCTGCCGGTACCTCAGCTGGCCTTTGGGGGCCCCCTGGTGCCCGCAGGCAACACGTTGAAGACCCTTGTACTTGAGTTTCTTACAATGGCCGAAAAAACTGCGTGAAGCCAAACTTAATTCGACCCTCAAGCTTTGAAATATTGAATTTATTCATATCTATTTTTCCAGAGATTAAGAGTGTAGTCAAACTTTTTAATACACTGCTTTGGTAGTTGATTGTACTTAGCCAGCATTTCAATTGTTTTCATAAGGGTACTTCAAATCCTTGAAAATGCTTGAATTTGAATGTGTTTTCAAGGATTTTAAAAGTTCCCGAATTTGGGGTGAAGTGCTTGTCAATGCTTGAAATCGTTGCTCAACAAATCTGCTTAAAAACGACGGGGTCACTGCTCTCTCGTGGCTTTGCTTCGCCATTGCATTTCTTCTTCCCTCGTGATTAACGCCATCTGGCATGAGTTTGTATGGCATTGTCCTATGAAGCGTCATTGCGCCCGAGCTGCATGCTACGCCTAAACGGGGCACCATGAAATGGGAATTAGTGCAAGGATTACATATGCGTTTCCCCGTGGTAAATAATAATTGCAAGAACTTCCTGCAACTGAAAATGTAAGCCATTTTAAGGAACATCTATAGGGGGGAGAGATTTGTTTCACATGTTCAGATCCTCCACAAAAATATATTTAAGATTTTTAAAATAAATGCCAACGCAAAATTTACAATTGCACAGGTGAACCGCTGATATATTCATAAATCTGCAAAATACATGATTTCTTCTTTTAATGGTACTGGAGAAATTGGAAAATTGTCTTAAGTCTTTAAAAAATGCTTGAATTTGTCCATGAAAATGGTGTACGGACTTGGAATAAATGCGTGTTTTGTATGTTATCTAATGTCTTCCACAACGGAATAACAACGATTGGAGAAGAGGCTAAGCCAGGGGTTGGGAACCTATGGCCCACGACCCATATATGGCTCTTTTTATGAGGACATATTTCTTGTAGATAAACTGGAACGTGTGCAACAAATTTTAACTACAGTTTACAGTTCAAGCTGTCACATCACAGACATTGTTGTGCCTTTAAATCGCTAAATATTCTTTTCATTGGAAAGTCATTAAACAATATGTGTTCATTGTTGATACAGTTAATGATGACAAGCCACAGAACAAACCCTAACCCGGAAAAAGAGTTTAACCTAGAAGCTCTAGCAAAGCACCTTGAGCAATTCGATTGGGTGAGTGTGAAAATGGGCGGAGTTATACACAGGGTGCATGCACTCTGCCCAGCGTAAAAATGTCTGTATCCTTGTTTGCAGTATTTCTAGACATTCTTACAAAAGAACTTTGCTTGCACCTTGTTTTGAAACCAGTTGGCTAAAATTTTAAGTGTTATTTTTATGTGGGAAAAGTGTTCTGGGATATTTATTTCACAGATTCTATCAAATCATTTAACGTCACACAGTGAAATAAAATGTGCCGGAAAATCAGCTTTTGTCTGGAAAAGAGTTTAGACGGTTTTGTTTAATTTTGTCTTTAAAAAATCAAAATATTTGTGCTTTTATGGCTGTTTAGTTCAAAAAGGTTCCCGACCTCTGGGCAAAGAAATATGTAGGAAATTCACAATGTGTTGATTTCCTTATGCTAGCCACAATCACCCCCTTTCCTCAGTGTCTGCCATTCATAGCCCTGATTCTGAGCGTTCGTATGGGTGCTTGAAATCCTCAAATTGTCTATTTTTAATGTTATTTTTTTAAGGTTTGAAAAGTGCTTGAATTTTAAGTGAAGCACTTGTAAATGCTTAAAATTGTTGCCATTATTCACAAGGGCGGGGTGTTTAGTCTGAGGTGTCTTTAAAGACGAGGGTATGAGAGTGATTTCACGCACATGCTTGTGGTTTTTCTTTTATTGTAGGATGAAAATGGTGAAAGTAAGAGACAGTGTCAAATACAGTCCGAATGCCAACCCAAACCTCTTAAGGGAAAGGGTTTATTGGAGCACATCTAAGAATTTCACATACAAAAGCTTGACAGAGGCTGCAATGATGATTTCATCCAGAGGATGGCGTCAGCAAGTAGAATGTTTTGAAGTTTTGGACACCACTTTAGAAATTACATGTTCATAAAAGCGTTTTAAACTTAGTTTATGGTTCAATACACGATTGGGGCTAGGATTAGACAGGTTTAAGATCCTTATTAGTGTATTATATTTAGATTAGGGTTACAGTTGGACTTAGATGTAGGTTTAGGATTGGCAGCAAGGGTTTAAGCTCCATATTAGGGTTCCAAAATGGGTTTAAAGCAAGTGTTACGGTTTGAATCAGGATTAGGGCTTAGGGTTAGGTTTAGGAGCTAGAGATTGGACTTTAAATTAGGGTTTTAAACAATGTTAGGGTTCTATTTCTGTGTTCTTCCACCTCTGATTGCTGAATGTTAATAACACTTGCAGTGATTATTTCAGTTTGGGACAAAATTTCAGAGTCTTACCTGTCAGAAGAGACTAAAACCATCCATATTCTCTAAATGGTTCAGGAACAGCATTTAGTTTACTTTGGGTAGGTCTTGGTTTAGGATTTTTGACGAATTTTACAGGAAGGTTAATGGGTTGAATTCTTAAATACGAAAGCACACATCTGGAAGCAACACAACAAGAGAGAAGCAATGAAAGATAACTGACAGACAATTTGGATTTTTTTTAATTAGTATTGAGAAACAAAATACAATTCAAGTCAAGTCACTTCCATCAGAAGATATAGTTGAGTGTCATCTGCGTAGCAATGAAAACTGATATACTTGCGAATAATATCACCTAATTGAAGCATGTAAATGCTGAAAAGAAGGGGGCCAAGCACTGAACCCTGCGGAACACCCCAGGTAACACTAAAGGGCTCAGATGTCATTTCACCCTATTTAACACAGTGCGTACTATCTGAGAGGTAGGATTTGAACCATAAGAGGACGGTTCCTGAGAGACCAATCCATTTTTCCAACCGTTCCAGTAAGATATTATGGCCCACAGTGTCAAAGGCAGCACTAAGGTCCAGCAGCAGCAAGAGTGATGAAGTGCCGGAGTCCATTGCTAGTAGAAGATCATTGGTTACCGTATTTTCCGCACTATAGGGCGCACCGGGTTATAGGGCGCACCTCCAAAAAATAGTTTTTGGTCCTATATCTTCCATACATAAGGCCCACCGGATTATAAGGCGCTACAATGGGAACGTCGACAAAACAGTCAGATAGTTCAGTCCAACTGATAACATTCCCAAAGCTTGCAAAGAAGCAAATACGTGTCATAGACACGTGCGGATGCGGTGTCCGTACGATGTCACTCAAATGCATCGTTCCAAATATCATTCGGAAGGTTAAAGTCTTGGGATTCAAGAAATGCCAACCATTCCTTAGTTTCTATTTTCTTTTTCGCTCGCAGCTTTACTGTGCATATGACAATAAACACTTGGAATTGAGTTTAATTTGAAAATAGACTCATCACAGAAACATCGAGATGAGTCTGAAACAAGATACTGGGAAAATATATAGCCGGAGTAGCTCACCGAAGTCGTTGTCGTTCAAAAATAATGTGCAACCATGGTCCTCTTATATCCGTGAGTGTAGTAAATCCAGGAGAGTAAAATATTTACAAATACAGAATGGTAAAACATGTTTGCTCTATGCCGTAGACAACCAAACTTGCTATTCAAATTCATCTTTTTGGGCCAATTGCAGGCTTTGTTTTGCCCCTTTAGCCTATGCGAGCCTGGAAATGATAAAAGGGATCCGCCCCCTTTACCTCCGAATAACTTTAGCCAATAGTGATCGATTCAAATGATGATTGACACATTGGCTGGGAAATGAAACGCCGGCATATGTATCCCAGCATACACCGCGGACCACATCGCCTACGAGGAAAAATCTAGTCGGCGGCTGCTTGCCTTTGTTGCGAGACCTTGAGACTTAATATTGATCCATATACAAGGCGCACTGTATTATAAGGCGCATGGTCAGCTTTTGAAAAAAATAAAGGCTTTTAGGTGCGCCTTATAGTGCGGAAAATACGGTACTTTCATAATCACATGATTCAGATATTTTTAGGCCAGCAGAGAAGGCCTTGCATACCCGGACGACCTACTACGGATTAAAAAGGTAGTTTATTCTGATATCCTGAGAAGATAAAAGATGAAGCAACCTTCTTTCACGCGCCATTTCTTTTAGCAGTGAAATACTTTCATCCATACCCACATGACTCTTCTCTCGCCTCCGATGACGTCTCGAGAACTGCGCTGATTTCTCCACGAGTGGTTTCTGGGGGAGTTTGCCGGTTCCTCTTCTGCTTCTGCTCAAGACCGCTTAAAAGCCCATTCGGGTTTTCACTGTGCAGGCAGATTTTATCCTTCTCGCATGATGGCAACCACACGTTACTGGATGTTCTTCGCGTTGGCCATCAACATCCAGGCCACGGACCTGATGCCAAGCGGTGCCGGTGAGTCCAACTTTGAAGTCTGCTTTCTGTTTTTTTTTTTTAAATGCGCAGTTAACTTCACATTAATCGCAGTTAAAACGGAGAATGTTGCTTCTAAAAGGATGAGATCGGATCCCTCAACCACGTCAGTGGTAGGGCTACCGTTTGGTGTGTCTAAGACAAGTACAGCCAAGCTGTTTTGGGGGGGTTGGGACCCCACATGGAAACCAGTAGCTGGAGAAGTTTATTTGTGACGCCCTTAATCACAAGGAGTCTCAAAGACCACAGACTATTGCAAACTACGGACTATTACTCCACCATCCCCTGATCTAAAACCTACATGAGGGCAAAGTTGCAGCTCAATTTCACTCCACGAATGAAGTTTTTTTCTTATTACATTTAATATGCTGGAAGTGTGAATTTCCCTATGGGGATGAATAAAGTATCTATCTATCTATCTATGGTATATATCTATCTTTCCATCTATTTATCTATGGTGTATATATATATATATATATATATATATATATATATATATATATATATCTCTATCTCTATCTATGGTATATATATCTTCCTATCTCTATCTATGGTATATATATCTTCCTATCTCTATCCATGATATTTATATATCTACCTATCTCTATCTATGTATCTATGATATATATATCCGTCTATCTATCTCTATATATCTATCTATGGTATATCTATCTATCTATCTATGGTATATATATCTATCTATCTCTATCTATGGTATATATCTATCTATCTCTATAGTATATATATATATATATATATATATATATATATATATATATATCTCTATAGAATATCTATTTATCTCTCTCTATCTATGGTATATCTATCTCTATAGTATATCTATGGTATATCTATCTATCTCTATAGTATATATATCTATCTCTATGGTATATCTATCTCTATCTATCTATGGTATATCTATGTATCTCTATCTATGGTATGTATATCTCTATCTCTATTTATCTATGGTATATCTATCTATCTCTATCCATAGTATATATATCTATCTCCATCTATAGTATATCTATCTCTATCTATCTATGGTATATCTATCTATCTCTATCTATGGTATATCTATCTCTATCTATCTATATATGGTATATATATATCTATCTCCATCTATAGTATATCTATCTCTATCTATCTAGGGTATATCTATCTATCTCTATCTATGGTATATCTATCTCTATCTATCTATATATGGTATATATATCTATCTCTATCTATATCTATCTATGGTATATCTATCTATCTCTCTCTATCTATGGTATATGAAATGAAATGATCTGCATTTCTATAGCGCTTTTCAAGTCAGTGACTTCCCAAAGCGCTTTACAGTGTGCTTCACATTTCCCAATAGCGGCCTTGCAGCCATGTAAGGCGCTAACCTGCTTATTGGGGGTATTAGGGGTTCAGTGTCTTACCCAAGGACACTTCGACATGTAACACGGACGAGCCGGGATTCGAACCGGGATCCCTTGATCCCAAGACAAGCGCTCTACCTCCTGAGCTACTGCCACTATAGATATATATATATATATATATATAGATATATATAAATCTATGGTATCTATCTGTCTGTATGTCTGTCTGTCTATTTGTCTATCGTTTAACAAAAAAGACTTTTTTGAAAGGACAATGGGAGAGAGTGCGACGCGTGTCTCTCTCGTCCGAAACCGTTTTCATTATTTTGAAAAGGAAATCGAAAAGCGACTCACTCCGAAAAGACCCTCATTGCTCAACTCGCTTCCGTAAATGTGCGGGAACGATGTCATCATTCAACCAACAAGTAGGAGTCTCTAAGGCAGGGGTGTCGGACTCCTTTTGGCTCAGGGGCCCCGCGGTAGAAGAAAACATCATCTCGAGGGCCGGACTAGTAGGTTAGAGAGAAAGAAAGAAGAAAAAAGAATTAATTGAAAGCGAGAGAGAATGAAAGAGGGATAAATAATTCAAGAGGGAGAGAAAAGGAAATGAAGAAAAACAAAGAAAGAGAAAAAGAGAGAATCAGTCAAAGACCCTTCTTCTTTGACTGTTGCTCTCTCTTTGTTAAAGAAAAGAGAAAAGAGGACAAGGAAAAGAAAAAAAAAAGTCACAGAGAAAAAAATATAAAGAAAGAGAATAAGGGGGAAAAAGTGAGAGTAGTAAGAGAAAAAAAGGAGAAAAACAGGGAGGGTAAAAAAGAAGAACAGGAGATAGAAGAGAAAGAGAGACAGTCAAAGAGAGGGAAAGAAATAGAGCAAAGTGAGAAAATAGGAGAAAGTGACAGAGAAACAAAGAGAGAGTGATAAAGAGAATATGAAAAACACCAAGAAAAAGAGAGAAAATGGGGAGAGTAAAAAAAGAACAAGAGATAGACAGAAAAAAAGAGACAAGAGAGAACAAAAAAGGAGAAACAGTCAAAGAGTGAGGGAAAGAAATAGAGAAAAGAGAAGAAAATGACAGACAGAGAGTGATAAACAGAAAGAAAAAGAGATAAAATAGGGATAGTAAAAAAACCAAGAAAAAGAGAGAGAGAAAGAGAGAGACAGGGAGAAACAGTCAGAGGGAGAGTGAAAGAAATAGAAAAAAAGATAGAAAAGAGGAAGGAAAAAGAGAAAAAAATAGAGTGACAGAGAAACAAAGAAAGATAAAGAAAAAGAATGACAGGAAAAATTAGTGAGCGGAGCAAAAGAAAAAAAAACAAAGAAAAAGAGAGAAAATAGAAAGATTAAAAAGAGAAGAACAAGAGATAGTCACAAAGAGAGAAAAAAGAAGTTGATAAAGAGAGAAGAAAGAGAAAAAGAGAGATTAAGAAAGAAAATGAGTAAAAATAGTGAGATAAGAAAGAGAAAAAAAACTGAAAAAATAGGGAGCATAAAACAGAGAAGAACAAGAGACAGACAGAAAAACAGAGAAAGAGAGTAAGAAATACAACTACAGCATCTTTGTGAGCGACATCAAGTGTACATATTTCTACTTGCACCTTGTAAAAAACTATTATAATCCTCCGAGATCTTATTATTCAACTTATTATATCTATCTTCTTCCGCCCAAATTTAACGGGTATCTCCTCCCAGAGCTTTTGGAGTAACCCAACGATTCATGTACCAAAAATTCCGGCCCGACCGGGACTCTTGTGGGTTGTCTTTTGACAGCGATACGAGTCACCGGGGACCCGCAAGGGGCCCCGGAGACAAAAAAAAAAGTCCCCATCCGCTCTAATGTATTTTGAGAGTCTCCCATCCGGAATACATGGGCCCATTTAATATAATGGGGAGCCATGGTAAACAAGGCTTTTCCCAAGGGTAGTCATAGGAACCAGGGACTGTCCAGGGTGGCTTGAGGGGGCCCGACCCCACATTACTCTGAACATGGGTAAATGGTGAATTCCAAAGAGTGGATGCTAGCGATAGGATGCTAACAGCTATGCTAACGTTTTCATGCTAAAAAATTTGGTAATGGCTATATTTTAACGAATTCATATTTACAATTTATGCGAACAGCCTCATGTTGATGAGTTATGCTAATAGATACATACTAAAAAGTGATGCTATCAGCTAAATGCTAACGCCTTCTTGTTAAAATTTTTTGGTAATGGCTATATTTTAACGACTTCATATTTACAAATTATGCTAATGGGCTCATGTTGATGAGTTATGCTAAGGGGTACATGTTAAAAAGTGATGCTAACGGCTAAAGGCTAACTTCATGCTAAAACATTTTGGTAAAGGCAATATTGTAAAGACTTCATAACTACAAATTATGCTAATGGGCTCATGTTGATGAGTTATGCTAATGGGTACATGCTAAAAAGTGATGCTAACAGCTAAATGCTAACTGTTTCATGCTAAAAAAAATTGGTAATGGCTATATTTTAACGACTTCATATTTACAAATTATGCTAATGGCCTCATGTTGATGAGTTATGCTGATGGGTACATGCTAAAAAGTGATGCTAACGGCTAAATGCTAACTTTTTCATGCTAAAAAATTTTGGTAATGGCAATATTGTTACGACGTCGTATTTACAAATTATGCTAATGGGTTCATGTTGATGAGTTATGCTAAGGGGTACATGTTAAAAAGTGATGCTAACGGCTAAATGCTAACTTCATGCTAAAACATTTTGGTAAAGGCAATATTGTAAAGACTTCATAACTACAAATTATGCTAATTGCCTCATGTTGATGAGTTTTACGCTAATTGATACATGCTAAAAAGTGATTCTAACAGCTAAATGCTAACTGTTTCATGCTAAAAAAATTCCCCCCACAGAACCAAGTTCTCTCGCTCTCTCTCTCTTGCTTATTTCTTTCTCTACTCTCTCTCTCTCTCTCTCTCTCTCTCTCTCTCTCTCTCTCTCTCTCTCGCTTTTTGCTTTCTTGCTTTCCCCTCTCTCTCGCTCTCGGTTTCCCTCCCCCACCCCTCTCTCTCTGTCTCTCTCGCTTTTTGCTTTCTCTCTCTCTCTCGCTTGCTTTCTGCTTTCACTCTCTCTCCCTCTCTCTTTCACTCGCTCTCTCAGTCTGTCCTTCACTCGCTTTTCTCTCCCTCTCTCTTTTTTTCTCCCGCTTTTCGTTCTTTTTTGCTTTTCGCTCTCTCACCCTATTTACTCTTTCTCACTTTCGGTTTTCACTTTCTTTCGCTCTCGCTTTTCGCTCTCTCTCTCTTGCTTAATTCTTTCTCTGCTCTCTCTTCCTCTCTCTCTCTCTCGCTTTTTGCTTTCTTGCTTTCCCCTCTCTCTCGGTTTCCCTCCCCCACCCCTCTCTCTCTGTACCTCTCGCTTTTTGCTTTCTCTCTCTCCCGCTTGCTTTCTGCTTTCTCTCTCTCTCTCTCTCTCTCTCTCTCTCTCTCTCTCTCTCTCTCTCCCCCCCCCTCTCTTTCACTCGCTTTTCTCTCCCTCTCTCTTTATTTCTCCCGCATTTCGCTCTGTTTTGCTTTTCGCTCTCTCACCCTATTTACTCTTTCTCACTTTCGGTTTTCACTTTCTTTTGCTCTCGCTTTTCGCTGTCTCTCTCTTGCTTATTTCTTTCTCTACTCTCTCTCTCTCTCTCTTTTTGCTTTCTTGCTTTCCCCTCTCTCTCGCTCTCGCTTCCCCTCCCCCACCCCCTCTCTCTGTCTCTCGCTTTTTGCTTCCTCTCTCTCTCGCTTGCTTCTTGCTTTCTCTCTCTCTCTCTCTCTCTCTTTCACTCGCTCTCTCAGTCTCTCCTTCACTCGCTTTTCTCTCCCTCTCTCTTTTCCCCCGCTTTTCGCTCTTTTTTGCTTTTCGCGCTCTCACCCTATTTACTCTTTCTCACTTTCTTTCGCTCTTGTTTTTCGTTCTCTCTCTCTTGCTTATTTCTTTCTCTACTCTCTCTCTCTCGCTTTTTGCTTTCTTGCTTTCCCCTCTCTCTCGCTTTCCCCCCTCCTCTCTCTCCCTCTCTCTCTCTCTCTCTCTCGCTTTTTGCTTTCTTGCTTTCCCCTCTCTCTCGCTTTCGCTTTCCCCCCTCCTCTCTCTCCCTCTCTCTCTCTCTCTCTCTCTCTCGCTTTTTGCTTTCTTGCTTTCCCCTCTCTCTCGCTTTCGCTTTCCCCCCTCCTCTCTCTCCCTCTCTCTCTCTCTCTCTCTCTCGCTTTTTGCTTTCTTGCTTTCCCCTCTCTCTCGCTTTCCACCCTCCTCTCTCTCTCTCTCTCTCGCTCTCTCTCTCTCTCTCTCTCTTGTTTTCTCCTTCTCTCTTTCTCTCTAATCGACTAGTCCAGCCCCCAAGAGAATGTTATTTGTATTTTTTTGGCCCCCGAGTAAAAATGACTTTAGACGATACAGTCCCGTCTTGAACTCGTTTTGTCATGAACTTGAGTTGACGATTTAATATTCCTCCCTCAGATTCGCCCGTTATTCCAAGCGTCGGTTGCCGGTGTGCCAGTTATCCCAACGTCACCTTCTGTTCCTGGGTGGAACCTGCAAACTCCGAACCTCTGAGCTACATCGCTTCCTACAGGTAAATTCTCAAGCCGCGGCAGCGTCCCCTTCCGAGGTGCCGGGGTAGTATCTAAGCCGAAAAAAAAGAGAGAATCAGTCAAAGACCCTTCTTCTTTGACTGTTGCTCTCTCTTTGTTAAAGAAAAGAGAGAAAAGAGGAGAAGGAAAGAGGAAAAAAGCAAGAGTCACAGAGAAAAAACGGGGATAAAGAAAGGGAATAAGGGAAAAAATAGTGAGAGGAGTAAGAGAAAAAAACAAAGAAAAAAACAGAGAAAGACAGAAAACGGGAGGAGAGAGAAAGAAAAAGGAGGAACATTTAAAGAGAGAGGGAAAGAAAACAGAGAAAAGAGGAGAAAGTGACAGAGAAACAAAGAGAGAGCAGTAAAGAAAGAGAATATGAAAAACACAAAAAGGAAATATGGAGAGCAAAAAAAGAACAAGAGATAGACAGAAAAAAAGAGGGAGAAAAGAGAGACAGAGATAAACAGTCAAAGAGAGAGAGGGAAAGATATAGAAAAAAGAGAGAAAAGAGAAAGGAAAAAGAAAAAACAGAGGGATAAATAAAGAGAATAAGGGGAAAAAATAGTGAGAGGAGTTAGAGAAATAAACAAACAGAAAAACAGACTAAAAAAGAGAGTAGAAAAGAAGAATAAGATAGATAGACAGAAAAAGGGAGGAGAGAGAAAGAAAAAGGAGGAACAGTCAAAGAGAGAGGGAAAGAAAACAGAGAAAAGAGGAGAAAGTGACAGAGAAACAAAGGGAGAGCAATAAAGAAAGAGAATATGAAAAACACAAAGAGGAAATATGTAGAGCAAAAAAAGAACAAGAGATAGACAGAAAAAGAGAGAGAGAAAAGAGAGACAGAGAGAAACAGTCAAAGAGAGAGAGGGAAAGAAATAGAAAAAAGAGAGAAAAGAGAAAGGAAAAAGAAAAAAAATTAGAGTGACAGCGAAACAGAGATAAGAAAGAGAATGAGTGGAAAAATTAGTGAGTGCAAAAGAAAAAAAAACAAAGATAAAGAGAGAAATTAGGGGGATTAAAAAAGAAAGAACAAGAGATAGACAAACTGCGGCTCTTTAGCGCCGCCCAGTGGCTCCCTGGCGCTTTTCCATAAATCTTTTGCTCATTGAAAAAGATCGTCGAGGGGAAATATAATTTTCTTTCGAAATGGTTTCTGTAAGAACAATTTCCAGCGCAATAAAAACGTGTAAGATACGTATTACGTTTCAACAACTTCGGCGCGTCTCTCCTCTGCTTGCTTTTCCCTTTCAACTCGCAAGCTCCGCCCCTTTTAAAGGGGCAGCGTTACAATATAACTCCACCTCTCGTTACGTCACACTAAACAAGTAAGAACCTGATCCTGTCATGGGAATTTGTAGATAGATAGATAGATAGATACTTTATTCATCCCCGAAGGGAAATTCACACTTCCGGCAGTATCCTTTTGTTGTTCATTAACAGATTACCAGGATGGCCTCAGGGTGCTGTGTTGTAGTTTAGCAACAGCAGAGTGAATGACGTCGCACGCTAGGCCAAAAGTTCGACGTCCCTGCAGCAGATGGAAATCTTTGTGCCCAGGGTTACACCACCTCGTGTTCACGTAGATAGCGAGTCCGCCTCCTCTCCGCTTCCCGCAGGCTTTTGTGTCTCTGTCTGCCCGAACAGTGCTACAGCCGAGTAGCTCCACGTTAGCGTCCGGGATGCTAGACGTGAGCCACGTTTCCGTAAAACACAGCAAACTGCACTCCCTGTACGCTTTGATGTTTTTCACCAGAACAGCCAGTTCGTCGGTCTTATTTGGTAGAGAATTCACATTTACCATGATTACGGACGATACCGAAGCCTTATAACGCCGCTAGCCGCTTAGCCTTAGCTCCGGCTCTGCAGCCACAATACGGCCCCCTTATCACGCCGGTTCGAGAATTCTTCAGGGCAAGGAGTTGATTCCTCGAATAAACACATTTTTAGCAATAGCGGAGTGGATGACGTCACATGCTAGGCCAAAAGTTCGACGTCCCTGCAGCAGATGGGAATCTTTGTGCCCAGGGTTACACCACCTCGTGTTCACGTAGAAAGCGAGTCCGCCTCCTCTCCGCTTCCCGCAGGCTTCTGTGTCTCTGTCTGTCCTAACCGCGCTGAAGCCGGGTAGCTCCACGTTAGCGTCCGGGATGCTAGACGCTAGTAACAAAGTGATTTCTGATTTTTGTCAAGGGAAAATTTTGAATGACACTTGGGGATATTATTGATGTTTTGTTGCTCAAGCCCTAGGATGGGTGCTTTGCTTCGGTATCTCTTAGGTTTAGTACCTTACATCTCTGAAAAAAACACACGAAGAGACAAGTGACGTCAATATTTTCTCATGAGGAGCTGCTTCACAGTCAAAGACTAATTCACATCCGACTAGAATGGCAACAGCTCCCCTATTTTATTACAAACAATTGAGTCACAGGGTCGATGGGGGAGAAGAGTTTAACATAGCCTGAGGACGCCACCGTAAAACAAGAAACATCAAACAGACCGGAGAAAAATATGACAATGCAGCAGCTTCTCCTCTCAAGCGAATGGTTGAGTAGTTCACAAGGTGATGAAATTCTTTGAAGCAAGGAAAACATTTTACTTAATTGGAGGAACCCTATATAATTCAAACAATTCTAATTCCAATCGGGACATGATGCGCATTCCTTTTTTTTGTTTTTTCAAATTGTTCGGTCTAAAAACGACCATTTACATGTGGGAGAGCTAAAAATGGGCTAACTCTAGAAAGTACACCAGGCATGAGACTTTTTGAGTTTTCTTAACAACTGTAGCTGGAGAAAGAAAGAAGATCAGAAGAGCAAGGATTTTACCTGCTTTCAGCTCGCTAACCCAACTCTTTCCGACCCCCCCCCCCCTCCTTCTGCACTGTGTTTTATTGAAGTCACAAGGGTGAAAAAGTACTGAGACAAAGAGAATTTACCATTCCCCCTGGAACAGTACACTTTTAAACAAAGACAGGAAAACTAAGAGATGCCAAAAAGGGCCAACAGATTAGAAATACACACTTTTGAGCAAATACGTTTAAGCCTACTCGACACAAATCCTCGAAACAAAAAAAATGGATTTCTTCATTGCATTTCTTTTTTTTGATCAAAGCAATGAAATAATGTAATTGATTTAATATTGTAATGAAGTTAAATTTGGGGAGGTATTCTACAATAGAGTAGTCATGCGGTGCTTCATTCTCCACAGAATTAGTCGATTAGCTAGTAGGCTAATATAGCTATTACCGCAGTGCTTCTCAATTATTTTCTATCACGCCCCCCCTTGAAAGAAGAAATCCCCCGTCCCCCACTCCCCAGGAAGTCAGTCTCCTCATCTGGTTTAATTATTTTTTTATGGTGTCACTTGAGGGTCTGCCCACTCTATGCTATCTGGACAGCGTGGACGTTAAATGTAAAGAAAACATTGCTAATGAGCGCGCCACTGCACCCTAGTGTAATGGAGGTGCAAGTGCAAGGGTTTTGCCCCACTATTTGACTACCACTGTTTTATAAATACATAAAGCAGTTGCTGCATTCATTGTAAGGCTTATATAAAGCCTTAATTTTTCTGCAGCTCCAAACAAATTAATTTTTGTTTTTCTTAGTCCAGTATGGCTCTTTCGACATTTCGGGTTTCCGACCCTTACTCTAAGCATTTAGTAAGTTTTCATGTGTGAATCCTTTCTTATCTGTACCTTTCAGTGAGAGACGCCACCCGGAAATCAGCAAGCCCTGCCACCTCAACGCTTCCGCCACCTCGATTTCTGAAAGGGTAACAACCTTTTATTTCATTTTTGGGGAAGAGAGGAGGAAGGTTATCTGGAACGGGCAGTGGGGTACCGTGCATTTCACACCTAGGCCTTCAGACTTAGTTTAAATTAGTGAAGCGTCATTCGCAAATGAAACGGCTCTATGAGCTGGCTCTTAGAGGGGACATTTTACCATTTGTGAGGACTTGAGTGGAAGAGAGCTGGTTTGGGTTGACCCCGCCCCCGCCAGGGCGGACTCTTGACACTTGACAAGCCTGTCTTCAGTTACAAAATCTAAGTTGAGAAAGTCAAGTCAAGTCATTTTTATGTGTATAGCCCTTAATCACAAAGAGTCTCAAAGGGCTTCACAGGTTATTACACAGACTATTTTTTAAGACTATTATTACACCATCCCCTGATCTAGAACCTACATGAGGGCAAGGGAAAACTCAAAAACCTCAAGTCAAGTCAAGTCATGTTTATTTGTGACGCCCTTAATCACAAGGAGTCTCAAGGGGCTGCACAGACCACAGACTATTACAAACTACAGACTATTATGACACCATCCCCTGATCTAAAACCTACACGAGGGCAAGGGAAAACTCAAAAACCTCAAGTCAAGTCAAGTCATGTTTATTTGTGACGCCCTTAATCACAAGGAGTCTCAAGGGGCTGCACAAACTACAGACTATTACAAACTACAGACTATTATTACACCATCCCCTGATCTAAAACCAAATGAGGGCAAGGAAAAACTCAAAAACCTCAAGTCAAGAAATGTTTATTTGTAAAGCCCTTTATCACAAGGAGTCTCAAAGGGCTGCACAGACTATTGCAACCACTATTATGACACCATCCCCTGATCTAAAACCTACATGAGGGCTAGGAAAAACTCAAACATCAACATGAAGAAAATGAAGAAACCTCTCACCTGTGGATTTCTTCTTGGCTCTTGGGATCACTAGTAGACCATAGCATTTTCAGAGCGAAGGCTCCTGACCGGCGAAATTAAATCTTATCTTTCTTTTTTCTTTTGTATATGTAGTATGGAGTATCTTACTTATTTGCAGGTATATGGAATACATTTGAATGTTTTTTTTCGTTAAGCTATTTGACAAACACTTGGATTTTTGCTCTACTTTTATATCATAGAACATTCTTTTGTTTTGTGCACTATTTTTCTATCCGTCTAAAACTGTAATATTTAAAACAGAGTAGGATTTTCTGGATCATCATTTAATTGACCGACTCATCAAATATGAAAATAATCATCAGTTTTAACACAACTCTAGACGCAATGATGTAAACCAATTTCCCATTTACCGTAAATTCCGGACTATAAGCCGCTATTTTTTTCCCAAACGTTCAACCCTGCGGCTTATTCAGTGATGCGGCCAATTTATGTAATGTTTCTAACAGCCGCCAGCGGTGCTTGAGTACAAATGGTAAGATTTAGACCGGTGGAATATATGCACCGAGGAAGACTGCAACTTCTTAGCTTGTGCACAAATTAAATTAGCGTAGACATATCCTCATCATGCAAATTGCAAAAAAGAAAGGCACATGACGCAACCTTCAAGTTGAACGCAATCGAGCAGTCCGATATAGAAGGAAACAGAGCTACCGCACGCAATCTTTACTTTGCGAGCGTGATGCTAGCGTATTTTTGAATAAGGAAGCGTGGGACGACGTCTATGTGACAAAGTCTCCTTCCCATACTGAAGGAAGACGACTTTGATGACGTCGGTTAAAAGGAGGAAGATGAGGATGGTTTACCGTGATTTCTACATGTACGGTATGTTTTTTTAACAGACCCAATTACTGTGTTGCGAGCGTGTTGCTAGTAGCGTTTTGCTACCCTTCACAGGCACGGTTTGGGATGAAAGTTATAATATTATTATTAAAGCTTTGAAAACTCTCTCGGTGAACCATCTTTGTAAATATGTGTAACCATGTATAATATGTATTTGCAACTGTATATTTTTGTAATGTATTCATTTTAGAAACTTATTCTGATATGTTTTGTACGAGCAAATGAGAAAGAAGGGGCGGGGCAAAGGCGGGCTGACGGGAAGTGGAGTAAAGGTGAAACGTGTTTGTGGACGCGGCCGACAATAGTGGATATATATTTTTCCCACCCTTACCTTTGTAAATATACACTTTTTTCCTTGGATTACTTTCAACTAGCACCTGGACTCTGCAGGTCTGCATTAAATCTTAAGTACCGGTATCATTTTCCGTTTAATTTGCCGGCTGTGTTTTATGGACTTTATCGGGTATGGGTTAATTTTGTGTTTGAATTGCGTTTATTCAATGTGGGCGCATGCGGCTAATATATAGGTGCGGCTTGTGTATGTACAAAATCGGTTTTCCTCCCGAAATGTGGTGGGTGCGGCTTATAATCAGGTGCGCTCTATAGTCCGGAATTTACGGTATGTGAAATTGAAGCTGCATAAAGGAATAGTCTGACTGTTGAAATACTGTACTCCCCCCCTTATTTCCAGCTTTGGCAATGCCAGATGACTGACCTGAAGCTACTGACTGATTACATCATTAACGTGACCGCATTGTCTCCAACTGGAATCAGCAGCTCTCGTCTCAGCAGCTTCATGCTGGAGGACATCGGTAAGTGCTAGCTCTGCAAAATTTATTCTTTGGAATTCACTGATCCTCATATACAAGGTTATAATGCATTCGAGATCAACAGCTTAGATCAGGGGTGTCAAACTCATTTGAACTCGGGGGCCACACGATAGAACACACATTCGGTCGGGGGCCGGACTAGTAGATTCAAGAGAAAGAAAAAGAGAGATAAAGAAATAAGAGAAAGAGGGAGGGAAAAGGAGAGAGGGCGGGACAAAGAAAGAGAAAGAGAGAGAGAGGGAGAGAGCGTGAGAAACAAAAGAGATAAAAAGAGAAGTCATGAGAGAGGGGGAAATGACGGGAGAGGAAGAAAGAAATCCCAAGAGAAATAGAAAGACAGAAGGAGAGAAAAGAGAAAAGAAAGGGCAAAGGGTAGGAAAAGAGAAAGAGAAAAGGAAAAAAGGAAGTTAGAGCAAACGAAGTTAAAAAGACACAGAGAGAGAAAGAGACAAAGAACAACAAAGGAAGAGACACGGAGAGAGAAAGAGACAAAGAACAACAAAGGAAGAGACACACAGACAGAGAGAGAGAGAGCGATAGAGAGAAAGAGGGAGAGAGAAACAAAAGAGATAAAAAGAGAAGTCATGAGAGAGGGGGAAAGAAAGGGAGAGGAAGGAAGAAATCCAAAGAGAAATAGAAAAAGAGAGAAGGAAAGAAAAGAGAAGAGAAAGATAAGGGGAGGTAGAGAGAAAGAGAAAAGGAAAAGAGGAAGTTGGAGCAGAGAGAGAGAGAGAGAGAGAGAGATGCAAAGGTGGTCCAAGTAGCTATTAGGTTTAGGGGGCAATTACTTTTTTGCATGGGGCCAGATAGGTTTTGATCTTTTTAATACCTTAATAAATAAACTCAATATTTCAAAACTGCATTTTGTGTATCCTTGGATTGTCTCTGTGTGATCTTTAAATTGATTTGATAATCTGAAACCTATGTGAGTGATAAATATGCCACAGACACAGAAATCAGAAAGGGGCAAATACTTTATCATGGCACTGTAGATGCTAGTACCGTATTTTCCGCGCTATAAGGCGCACCGGGTTATAGGGCGCACCCCGAAAAAATCGTTTTTGGTCCTATTTTTGACATACATAAGACGCACCAGATTATAAGGCGCTACAATGGGAACGTCGACAAAACAGTCAGATGGTTCAGTCCAATTTATTACCCCCTTAACATTCCCAAAGCTTGCAAAGACGCAAATACGTGTCGAGAACACGTGCAGATGTGGTGTCCTTCGATGTCACTCAAATGCATCGTTCCAGCCTTCGGAAAGTTAAAGTCTTGGGATTCAAGAAATGCCAACCATTCCTTAGTTTCTATTTTCTTTTTCGCTCGCAACTTTACCGTGCATGTGACAATAAACACTTGGAATTGAGTTGAATTTAAAAATAGACACTCCATTCCATCCATTATCTGCACCGCTTATCACAGAAACATCGAGTTCAGTCTGAAACAAGATACAGGGACAATATAAAACCCGGAGTAGCTCACCGAAGTCGTTGTGTTCATAATAATGTTCAGCCAATGTCCTCTTATATCTGTGAGTGCAGTAAATCCAGGAGAATAAAATATTTACGAATACAGAATAGTAAAAAAATGCTTTCTGTGTGCCATCAGCCACGTGCTATACGCATTCATCTTTTTCGGCCAATTGCAGGCTTTGTTTTACCGTTTAAGCCAATGCCAGCCTGTAAATGATAAAAAGGATCCGCCCCTTGACCTCTGAATAACTTTAGCCAATAGTGATTGATTCAAATGATGATTGACACATTGGTTAGCCAATGAAACGCCGGTAAATAAATCCCAGCATACACCGCGTACTACTTGGCGTTCGGGGGAAAATCTAGTCGGCGGCTGCAAGTTAGTTGGAAAACTTAATATTGATCCATATATAAGGCGCACTGTATTATAAGGCGCATGGTCAGCTTTTGAAAAAATAAAGGCTTTTAGGTGCGCCTTGTAGTGCGGAAAATACGGTACCTTATAATACTTAATATAGGTCCCACCAACACTGATATTCCATAACTGTGTTTTACAGTGAAACCTGACCAACCTGAGGAAGTCACTGTGTCACCACGCCATAACAGGACTATATTGATGGAGTGGTCAGCCCCCCAGACATGGAGCCACCTTCGTATGGCCCCCCTCAAGTACAAGATCACATACAAGTGGAACCAGAGAGGCCGAACCAAGTCCGTCAATGTATGTCCCAAGTCTATCCGTCCATTATCTTCCGCTTATCCGGGGTCAGGTTGTGGGGGCAGTAGCATCGGCAAGAATGTCCAGACACCTCAAACCCCAGCCACCTTATCCGACAGTATCCTGAGGCATTCCCAGGACAACTTAGAGACATGTCCTGGGTCGCTCCAGTGCATTCTACCTGTGAGACATGACCGTGGCACCTCCTGAGGGAGGGTTCCAGGAGGCATCCTTATCAGACAGCTGAGCCACCTCAACTGGTTTCTCAGTGGCTCTAAAAACGGAGTCCCTCCTGGATGATTGAGCTTCTCACCCAATCTCTAAGGGAGAGCCTGCGGAGGAAACTCATTTCAGTCACTTGTATCTGGGATCTTGTTCTTTCCATCATGACCCACAGTTCATGACCATAGGGTAGGATGGTAGATCGACTGGTAAGACGAGAGCTGTGCCTTTTGGCCTGGTTCCTTCCTCACCCCAACGGATCGGAACAGGGTCACCTGACGGCAGACACTGCGCCGATCTATCTGCCAATCTCCAATTCCATCTTTCCCCCGCCCTTGAGCAAGACTCAGAGATCAATTGAATTCCTCCACTTGGGACAGGATGTCATCCCTGACCCGGAAAGACATTGCCACCCCTTTCCAGCTGAGAACCAAGGTCTCAGACTTGGAGGTTCTGATCTTCATCGAGTTCATTCATAGAGTTGAAGATCAGGGATTGAGGAGGACAGCAGTACCACATCATCTGCAAAAAGGCAGAGTCGCAGTTCTGAGGCCCCCAAACCAGACCCATTCCCGCCAAGGCTGCTCCTAGAATTCTGTCCTTTAAGTAACAGAATCCGTCACAAAGGGTAGACTTGGCGTTGTCCAACTTCCATTGTGTTCCAAGTCCATGCTTACATTTTAAACACGAGCATTAGTGTAGGACCATCACCTTTTATCATCTAAACCAGTGTTTGTCAACTGTTGGGCTGGGACCCAAAATTGGGTCCTGGACCAGTTTTCAGTGGGTCGTGGGCCTTTGCATAGGCTAAATAATGCCAAGTAAATGATTGAGGGTCTATTCGACCTCACAACACAAGATGGTAATAATACCCTGCAAATGCAAATTGACACCCGTCACTTAACACCGCAAAAAAACACCGGTAGAGTTTGTCTACACATGTTTAGCATAACCAAACAGTGGAGAATATATTCGATTTGAACACTAGATGGCGCTGTAGTGCAACCAAAAACCACAAGGAAGAACACAAACTACAGATACTCAAAGTGACCAAACGGTACTTTTATTATATTCTCATCTCATCTCATTAGCCATACCGCTTATCCTCATTAGGGTCGCGGGGGGGATGGAGCCCATCCCAGCCATCTCTGGGCAGTGGGCAGAGGACACCCTGAACTGGTTGCCAGCCAATCGCAGGGCTATTATATTTTGATTCTCAATTTTTTACCAGGCTTTTTGCAACTCTCCTGTTTTTTTTCTTCGTGTACCTGTAGCAGCAAGATGGCAGACTATTATGGTGAGGCTCGTATTATGTCAAATAAATGAACATTTCTCAACCAATTAGTGGTTGGTTTGTTGGATCCCTCAACCGCACAGGTCGTAGTAGCACCGTTTTCTGTGGTGTGTCTTGGGCAAATGCAGCCTGGTGGTGCCCATCCCTTCAAATACAGTCCAAATGCCAACCCAAACCCCAAAAAAGATGAAAAAACAAGAGTTTATTGGAGTGTGTCTAATAATTTCACTTACTTGCACGCGCAACAAAGGAAGCTTGACAGAGGCTGCAATGATGATTTCAGCCAAAAGATGGCATCGGCAAGTTCTCATTCTCACCGGTTATCCTCAGTAGGGTCGCGGGGGTGCTGGAGCCCATCCCAGCAATCATCGGGCAGTGGGCAGGGGACACCCTGAACTGGTTGCCAGCCAATCGCAGGGCACACAGGGACAGACAACACGCTCGCTCATTCACACCTAGGGACAATTTGGACCGGGCAATCCACCTGAAATGCATGTCTTTGGAATGTGGGAGGAAACGGGGAGAACATACAAACTCCGCACAGTAATTCCGGTAGCTGGATTTGAACCCACACAGGACGTTCCCAAGACCTTAGAACTGTGCCTGCACACGCGCTAACCACTGCGCCGCCGTGCTGCCCCATCGGCAAGTTGAATATACAAAACATACGTGAAGCACCGCAACAAACTAATGCGACCAGAAAACTGAGCTGTTTGTTGATGAACCTTGCTGATTTGGATCTTGTGCTTCCTGCAGCTTGGTCCATTAGAAAGAACCAGCATGGAGCTGAAGGGTCTACGCCCGGGACTGAAGTATGTGTTCCAGGTCTGCGCTATGGACGTCCTGGGTCTGGGCCAGTGGAGTCCCTGGAGTCAACCTGTCACTGTCACTTTACCCAGAAACAAAATGTTATAAGTCATATTTTGTCTCACTCTATTTATTTTCAAAAATAGCTCTTTCAGATACACGTTTACCGTAAAATCCGGACCATAGAGCGCACCTGATTATAAGCCGCACCCACTACATTTTAGGGGGATTACCGCTTTTGTACTCACACGAGCCGCACCTGTATATAAGCCGCATGTGCCCGCATTAAATCATATAATTCCATCACAAATTTAACCCAAGCCTGACTTTGGGTCCCGCGATTGTGACTCAAAATGTAGTACACAATCCCAACACAACAATCGGCAACATAACGGAAAATTATATCGGTACTTAAGATTTGATGCAGACCTGTAGAGTCCGGGTCCCGTTGAAAGTAATCCAAGGGAAAAAAATGTATATTTCCAAAGTTAAGGGTGGGAAAAATATATATCCACTATTGTCCGCCGCGACAACAAACAGATTTAACTCAGCTTTACCCCACTTCCCGTCAGCCTGCGTTTGCTCCGCCCCTTCTTTTTGATTCGCCGTCGAAAACATATCAGAATAAGTCTCTAAAACAAATACATGACAAAAATATACAGTTGCAAATACATATTATACATGGTTACACATATTTACAAAGAAAAACGGTACACCGAGAGAGTTTTCAAAGGTTTAATATTAATAATATAGCTTTCATCCCAAACCGTGCCTGTGAAGGGTAGCAAAACGCTACTAGCAACACGCTCGCAACGCATCAAACGTGTCTGTAAAAAAAGAACATACCGTAATTGTGAAATTCACTGTAAATCGTCCTCATCTTCATCCTTGTAACTGTCGCTATCAAAGGCGTCTCCCTCATTAACGGAAAGAACCTTTGTCATCCAGACAATTTGAATTAAATTGGCCGCTTCACTGAATAAGCCGCAGGGCTGAACGTTTGGGAAAAAAGTAGCGGCTTATAGTCCGGAATTTACGGTAATTGGTTCTTAGTGGGGCCATGATCATAATTTAAAGCACTTGTATTTATAATATAAGGCCATGAGTGCTGCTATTTACTATACTGCTACACATACCATCATTTCCAGCAGCTCCGTGTTATTTCGCTCTTTTTGTGATTTATCGTTTTAAGTGTGCTTCTATCCTCAGTGTTTTTCGTCCCATTTGACAACTACACTTTGGATTACTTTCTATCCTATGGTTATGGGTTTTAACGCACAAAAATGCGTTTATTCGAGGAATCAACTCCTTGCCCTGAAGAATTCTCGTTCTGGCGTGATGAGGGGGCCCTATCGTGGATGCAGAGCCGGAGCTAACGTGAAGGCTAAGTGGCTAGCGGCGTTATAAGTCTTTGGTACCGTCCGTAA
The DNA here is from genome assembly GCF_059441175.1 of Urocampus carinirostris. Lineage (NCBI taxonomy): Eukaryota > Metazoa > Chordata > Actinopteri > Syngnathiformes > Syngnathidae > Urocampus > Urocampus carinirostris. The sequence continues at coordinate 9,771,575 of NC_142351.1, read as the reverse complement.
ACATGGTAAATGTGAACTCTCTACCAAATAAGACCGACAAACTGGCTGTGCTGGTGAAAAAAACATCAAAGTGTACAGGGAGTGCAGTTTGCTGTGTTTTACGGAAACGTGGCTCACGTCTAGCATCCCGGACGCTAACGTGGAGCTACCCGGCTTCAGCGCTGTTAGGACAGAGACACAAAAGCCTGCGGGAAGCGGAGAGGAGGCGGACTCGCTATCTACTTGAACACGAGGTGGTGTAACCCTGGGCACAAAGATTTCCATCTGCCGCAGGGACGTCGAACTTTTGGCCTAGCGTGTGATGTCAACCACTCCGCTGTTGCTAAACTACAACACAGCACCCCGAGGCTATCCTGTTAATAAACAACAAAAGGATACTGCTGGAGGTGTGAATTTCCCTACAGGGATTAATAAAGTATCTATCTATCTATCTATTTATTTGCCCTTTGTTTCCTGCAACAAATTCGATGCAGTGCTTAAAGCTTAAATCCTTTCGATTGATGGCACATAAATAATAAAGATATTTGAGAACATAAGAATGTTTTGGTTGCGATTTGTGGTGGACCCAAACGCAGGAAGCATTGCAAGGTGCTCCAAAATGATGGTATTTAATCACAAATTCCTCAACAAAAAAACAAACGGTCAAAAAGAACAATAAAACTGCCTGAACTAGAAAACAAAGAAAACTCACAAACCAAGATGGAACTGGAAAAAGGTGATGATGGTATGGATGTAGATCAGGGGTGTCGAACTCAATTTACCTCGAGGGCCACAGAAAAGAACAAACATTCTCTCGGGGGCCGGACTAGTAGATTAGAGAGAAAGAAAGAGAGAAAGAAATTAGACAAAGCTGAGGAGAGAAAAAGAGGGTGGGACAAAGAAAGAGAGAAAGAGAGAAAAAAGAGAGAGAGTGAACGTGAAATGTGAGAAACAAGAGATAAAGACAAATGATGAGAGAAAGAGAGAGAAATAAAGATATCCAAAGAGAAATAAAAAGAAAGAAGGAGAGAAAAAAAGAAGGAGAGAAAGAGAGAATGGGAGAAGAAGAGAACGGGAAAGCAAGAGAGAGAAAGAGACAAGAGAGAGAAGGGAAAATGGAAGAGAGAGCTAAATAAGGTAAAAAGACAAAGAGAGAGAGAGAAAGAGACAAAGAGAAACAAAGAAAGAGAAGAAGAGGGACACAGAAAGTGAAAGAGAGAGACAACGAGAGAGAGAAAAGGGGAGGGGATAAAAGGAGCGAGATAGAGGTAGAGAGAGAGAGAAATACAAGTCTTTGTTCGGGGCCCCTGGTTTTGGCAACCTCAAGTGGACATATTTCAACCTGCAGCTCGTTTTTCTCTTGCGCTTCTCTGAGCGTTGTCTCGCGGGCCGGATTCAATCCCTTAGCGGGCCTGATCTGGCCCCCGGGCCGCATGTTTGACACCCCTGATGTAGATGGTATAAAAAAATAAGAGTGACCTTACAACGGGCTCTGTCCAAAATGTCCTTATGAGGCTTTGGGTAATTAGGGACAGGTTTATGAAGATTGGACATACCTGTCCCAATTCCAAACCCATTTAGTTCCACCGGAGTAAAGGGCGCATCAGACCCCAACATAACCTCCCCCTTAATGGTCCAAAGGCCCAAAAATAAAAATAACAGAATATAATAGGATATACCTTTATTATCTCATCTCATCAGCCGTACCGCTTATCCTCATTAGGGTCGCGGGGGGGCTGGAGCCCATCCCAGCCATCTCCGGGCAGTGGGCGGGGGACACCCTGAACTGGTTGCCAGCCAATCGCAGGGCACACAGGGACAGACAACTCATTCGCTCATTCACACCCAGGGACAATTTGGACCCGGAGGAAACCCACGCAAGCACGAGGAGAACATACAAACTCCGCACAGGAAGTCTGGAGCTGGATTTGAACCCACGACAGGTTCCCATGACATGAACTGTGCCGCACAAGCGCTAACCACTGCGCCGCCGTGCTGCCCACCTTTATTATCATTGTTACAAAATGGATCGAACATTGTGACAATGAAATTGGACGTGGCACTCTAGTTTCACATTTTACTGAGAGGATTAAAAAAAAGATAATTTACACAAGAAGGTGTGGGCATGTAGAGGCAGAATATATTTACACTGGGTGTTTACATTCAGTTTTGGGATCGTATTAGTGCAACATGCAGGAGTGCAAAAATAGTCAACATTGTGCAAAGTAAGCAAAGGCATGAATACAATTATACAACTATGAGGTAGTGTGTTTGCAAGAGTTTATTTTTTTGTGCAGTGTGTGTTAAGGGTGGTGATGGCTTTGGGGAAGAAACTCTGAGTCTGTTTTTGTTTTGTGTGACTTGCAGTGTTCCCTCTAAGCTGCGCGCATGCGCAATTGCGCACTGCTCGCACATTCTCGGCGCACAAGAAAATCGAGCCGGCGCACAAAAATGAGGGCTCAAAATTACTAATTAGGAAGCGACTTAAGTCAAAGTTACAGTGCATGAAGGTAAAAATACACGGGTCCCCCTGACGTTGTGTCCTAAATGCGGTATTTTGAAGTCGAGTCAAAGTAGAATGAAGTTGAAAAGTAAAGTCAGTAGAGTTAGTAGAGAACCGGCTTCTTCGGCTCAGCTCACGAACAGGAACCGGCTCTTTCAGGTCCTAAACGACTCTTCAGGTTGTTTTTGCTTCTTTGATCCCAACATGACCAAATATTAAGTACAATGATGCACAAAATAACTTAAAGGAATGGGGGAATAGAACAAAAAAGAAAAAAATACCAAAATGAAAAAGTAGTAAATAGCTGACAAAAAAAGAAACAAAAGGAAGAGAAAAAAAAGAAGGAAAAATTTAGAAAAAAAAGCCAGAAAAAAAGAAAAGAAAGAAATGTAGGAAAAAAGTAAATAGAGAACAAAAATAGAAAAATGAAAAAGCTCGGAAAAAATAAACACAATAAGATATTTTTGAAAGGAATTTTTAAAAAAGTAGAAAAAAAACACGAAAAAAAGAAGAAAAAGTTTGTCTCATCTCATTAGCTGCACCGCTTATCCTCAGTAGGGTCGCGGGGAAAAAAGTTTGTGTTGCATTCACGAACGTGTAAGTACAACCTTTGCAATAGTACACAAGTCAATTCATTCAAAAGAGAAAAATAATTTTGCATTGCCGGAAACTCCGCAAAATGTAACATGATGTCAAGTTTTGGACATGTTGCATAATGACTTAGTTGCCACACTTGGGATTATGGTTGCTCACTGTTGTTTCAAGCGTTGCTCACCGACTTTGTGTGAACGCTCAGACCCCTGGACAATTACAGGGAACATTGGTGACCTGTAGCGTCTACCAAAAGGCAGCAGGTCAAAGAGGTGGTGGCCGGGGTGAGAAAAGTCCTCGATGATGTTTTCTTCTCTGCTGAGGTAGCGAGAGCAAGCAATGTCCTCCAGACTGGGTAGAGAGCAACCAACGATTCTCTGGGCTGTGTTGATGACCCTCTGAAGCGTTTTCCTGTCTGCTGCCGTGCACCCAGCATGCCACACCGTAATGCAGTACAGTGGGACCTCGCTACTTCGCGGTTCCACATTCGCGGGTTCAGAGCTTTGCGGATCAAAAATAATAATAATAATAATAATAATAAAATTATTAATAAATTATTATTTTTAATTTTTATTTTTTAAGCATTTTTGAAGGGGCGTCGCTACTTCGCAGATTTTCACTTTTCGCGGGTTGTTTTGGTCCCCATTAACCGGGTCTAAAAAAATAATAAAATAAAAGAATTAAAAAAAAAAAAAAATTAAATTAAGCATTTTTGAAGGGGTGTCGCTACTTTGCGGATTTTCACTTTTCGCGGGTGGTTTTGGTCCCAATTAACCGCGATAATCGAGGGATTACTGTATGTCAAAATGCTCTCCACTGTGGCTCTGTAGAAGGACACCAGCAGCTGCTGTTTCACATGATTCTTCCTGAGCACTCTCAGGAAACTGAGTCGCTGCTGGGCCTTCCCTACCACCGCCCTGGTGTTTGCAGAGGTCATGGGAGATGTGCACACCCCGGAATTTGAAAGAGTGGACTCTCTCTACACAATCTCCTTTTAAAATGAGTGGTGCTGGGTTCCTGCCTTTTCTTTTACATATTGGAATCCTTACCTAGAGGACGCCGCGCTTGGCACTGGTTTTAGTTTGCATTACACAATACAGAGCCATCTAGTGGTCAAATATTACACACTGGGGCTTTTTAAGGCCTAAACTGTTGGAGGTCAGCCTGGTCTTCTCTCTGCTGACTTAAAAAAACATGTTCTTAAAAATGTATGCTAAAATGATGTTCACAGTTCACGGATGCCTTAACCGCATGGGTCATGGGGGCACTGCTTCCTGTCGTGTGTCTTGGGCAAGCACAGCCTGGCGATGCCGCTTCCTAGGATGTTTTTGGGGGGTATGAATTGGTTTGCTCCCCCACATGAAACAGTACTGGTTTCCATGGTTTACAGAAGCAAGAGAAGCCTCCTGATCTAACTCCGATACAGCACCTTCATCATCTGGTCCCCGTTGCTTTTTTTAGGTGTACAGCGTCATCCTGCTCTTCATAGATGAGCTGTACCTCAGCAGTAGTCTGTCATCTTGCTGCTACGGGTATGCGAAGAAAAAACGAGAATAAAGGTCTAATAAAAGGGCCGTTTGGTACTTTGAGTCTCTGTAGTTTGTGCTCTTGTGCTTTTTTTTGGAATCAGGAGGAAAAAATATTGAGTTTTCTTACTTCAATAACCTGAAATGATGGAATTTAGTTTTGGGGTGCCACCCAAATATTTTAAAGTGGCCCCCACCCTATGAACCATTTCTGGAGACGACACTGCATTGCGAACATTCGAGTTACGAAAAAACGCGAGATCCGAAAAAAAAATTCGGGATGTCGAAAAATACCTGGAAGTTACGTTTTGTATTGTGCACCTTTTTCCGAGTACAGGACGTTTCTGTAGTGCTTCTTTCCGCCACTATCGGCGTGTGGTGGCGCTGTGAGAGCTCACCCAGCCTTGAAGAAGAAATCCAGCTTCCTCTTCCCAGTTTGTGTGTAAACATACTATACTGTATCTCCAGCGCGCTAAGAACTTTGATATTTTAATCGTTTAATATCTCTTGCATCCATTCAATATGGTTGGTGTAAAAGAAGAGATGAGCCGTTTCTTTTGAAATGAAAGTGGAATAAGAAAGCTTGATGTGGTTGACAAAATGGTCGCTTGGCTTTTTTAGGCAACTTTATACCAGTCTTGAAGTTTATCTTCCAAAAGTAAGTTCAACTTAACGTTATTTATCTTTATAGAGCAGTGTTTTTCAACCTTTTTTAAGCCAGGGCATGTGTTTTACGTTGGAAAAATTTTGCGGCACACCACTAACCAAAAATGTAATAAAATGACACTGAACAGCATGTTTAACTGCAATATAATTTATAATGCCCCCAGTTTTTACAGCACAGACACAGGGTTGGGTAGGGTTACTTTAACTGGATTACTTTCAATGACTTTTGGATTACTCCAATACCAAATATAATAATAATAATAATAATAATAATTTCCTTGTATTGTCATTCTGTGTAACAATGTACACAGAACGAAATGTCGATTGCACCTGACCCGTTGTAGCGAGCCGATGCAGCCGCAGCCAACAGAGGGCGCCGCCGACCACTTTTTAAGTCTTAGGAATGACTCGGCCGGGGCGCGAACCACCGACCTCCCAGTCTCAAAGCGGGCGCCTATGCTAATAAAAGACAAAAGAAACTAAATATGAATAAAATGACAAAATTTTGTGCAGGCTTGGGGAGTAATGGAGTACATGGAACCGCAAAAATGATATTGGCAAGCTGTTTGGATTTATTTTCAATTTTTTTTTTGTCACATTTGATGTTAGTTTTGCCGGAGATCAAAAAGATCCAAGCCAGGAGAGAAAGCTTACCACGTGTTGTGAGTCATCATTTTATTCTTTTATTAGCATATTTGGTATTGGAGTAATCCAAAAGTCATTGAAAATAATCAAGTTAAAGTAACCCTACCCAACCCTGGTCGCGGCACTGTGGTTAAAAATCACTGTTATAGAGCATATTATTTTATGAAATGTTACTTATACAAGCTTTAAACATACTTATATAAACCTTAAACATACAAAATATAGCACAGAAGAAACTTACGAACTCATTCAACTTATGAACAATCTCGTTCGTAAGTTGGGTAGCATCTGTATTTGCTTTTATTTTGAAATCGTCCCAATCACTTCCTGTTTGACAGTACATCCGGATCTAGCGGTGACCATCACAGTCGCAACTCGACTGTCGGAAAAGGAACACTTCAATGTCGCTTTTTGCTCAAAACCATTAATTTTATTCATCGTTATTACGGAGAAAAACACGGCGTGAAGGGAGACACATTCAACGCTATTCTTCAATGTGTTAAGAATGAGGAGAAAGTTTTAAACAATTAAGATTCCGACGGCGGGGATAAAGAGGAAGGAAATCTTGAGGTTTTTCGGCTGCGCGTGATCTTTTTAAAGGTGAGTGATTGGTTCCTCATTGCGTTAGCATGGAAGCTAACACGACATTACAAGCCTTTCGGGATTAGTGAGCTCGCTAATGCTAGCTTGATAATGTCCGCTAACCAGAACGCGGATAAAGTCGCTGGAGATTATCCGCTCTCAAGAGCACCGTCGTGTACCTGGCTTGTGTGATAACGCCATTCGCTTCAAATGTCAGCCGAACCCTTGTAATATCCGGAACTCGTATTTGGATGTTCTTCAATGGAGGAACTCGAGTACAGGACAGGGTTGATGATACTGTTAATTGAAAGGGTGTTCGATAGTATTTCATGTTAAGCCTGTCTAGTGGATCGCTCAAATCTGCTTCTATTTTTGGTCACTCTAAGGCTAAGCTATTAGAAACACTGTAGAGTCTACAGTGTAGACTGACCAACAAGTGGTCAAGATCAGGGATCTCCAATCTTTTGTTACTTATAAGTGCATTGTTATTATTAGGAGTAGTGATATGCATTTGTACAGGGTGACTCAAAAAGATGCTTACCCTTATTTTTTTTGATAAAAAAATCTATTTTTAAGGAATGTCTCAGTGTTCATTTTACCTGTGAAAAGTGATGGGTCCCGGGGACTCGGATGTTCAAAAATCTATGGGTCCCAACAGAGATCTATGGGTCCCCAAAATTTACTGTTATCGCGGCTGAAATTGTAAATCGGCGACAAATATATACCGTATTTTCTGCGCTATAAGGCGCACCGGGTTATAGGGCGCACCCCGAAAAAAATAGTTTTTGGTCCTATATTTGACATACATAAGACGCACCGGATTATAAGCCGCGACAATGGGAACGTCCACAAAACAGTCAGATAGTTCAGTCCAACTTATTACCCCCTTAACATTCCCAAAGCTTGCAAAGACGCAAATACGTGTCGAGAACCCGTGCGGATGCGGTGTCCGTACGATGTCACTCAAATGCATCGTTCCATCATTTGGAAGGTTAAAGTCTTGGGATTCAAGAAATGCCAACCATTTTTTTTCGCTCGCAACTTTACTGTGCATATGACAATAAACACTTGGAATTGAGTTTAATTTAAAAATAGACACTCCATTCCATCCATTATCTGCACCGCTTATCACAGAAACATCGAGTTCAGTCTGAAACAAAATACAGGGATAATATATAGCCGGAGTAGCTCACTGAAGTCGTTGTGTTCATAATAATGTGCAGCCAATGTCCTCTTATATATGTGAGTGTAGTAAATCCAGGAGAATAAAATATTTATTTAATATTTACAGTATAGTAAATAATGCTTTTTGTATGCCGTCAACCACGTGCTATACACATTCATCTTTTTCGGCCAATTGCAGGCTTTGTTTTGCAGTTTAAGCCAATGCCAGCCTGTAAATGATAAAAAGGATCCGCCTCTTGACCTCCGAATAACTTTAGCCAATAGTGATCGATTCAAATGATGATTGACACATTGGTTAGGAAATGAAACGCCGGTAAATAAATCCCAGCATACACCGCGGACTACTTGGCGTTCGGGGGAAAATCTAGTCGGCGGCTGCAAGTTAGTTGGAAGACTTAGTGACTTAATGTTGATCCATAAATAAGGCGCACTGTATTATAATGCGCATGGTCAGCTTTTGAAAAAAATAAAGGCTTTTAGGTGCGCCTTATAGTGCGGAAAATACGGTACGTACCGTAAAATCCAGACTATAGAGCGCACCTGATTATAATCCGCACCCATCACTTTTTAAGTGATTTGCCGATTTTGTACTTACACAAGCCGCACCTCTGTACAAGCCGCAGGCGCACGCATTAAAACCTGTGACACAATCACAAGTTTAACCAAGACCAGGCTGTAAGTTCCGCTATTGTTACTGAGGTTTGAACAATTTTATTGACACTTTTAACAGCAAATAAACAATGTGAGGTTTGAACAATTTTTCTCGACACTTAACAGCAATTAAACATATTCACAATTTCATTATATCATTTTCTAACAATATAATAATATAATAATAATAATAATAATTTCCTTGTATTGTCATTCTGTGTAACAATGTACACAGAACGAAATGTCGATTGCATCTGACCCGATGCAGCCGCAGCCAAGAGAGGGCGCCGCCGACCACTTTTTAAGTCTTAGGAATGACTCGGCCGGGGCGCGAACCCGAACCTCCCAGTCTCAAAGCGGGCGCCTTACCATCTAGGCTACTGAGCTGGTATATGAGGTTTGAACAATTTTTGTCGACATTTTTAACAGCAATTAAACACATTCACAATTTCATTATATCATATTCTAACAATATGAGGTTTTATCGACACTTTTAACAGCAATTAAATACATTCACAATTTCATTATATCATATTCCAACAATATCAGGTTTGAACAAATTTTTTTTAGTTTGAACAATTTTATTGACACTTTTAACAGCATATAAACAATGTGAGGTGGGGGGGGTGTAAGGTTTATTGTTCTATATTCTTCATCAATTATCCGTTATCGGTCAAATCATAATACGCTACAAAGGGGCCTAGACAAGAGTCCGAGTCAAGGTCCTAGCCACAGAGCCAGCGATCAGTGCGAATGCACCGTTCCCGGAGATTTTAATACATAGGAGTCAATCTTAGTACCACAATCGGCATCATGAATGGAAATTGATACCCGTAATTAACGTATGATGCAGACTTGTAAAGTCCGGGTCCCGTTGAAAGAAATCCAAGGAAACAAAATGTATATTTCCAAAGTTAAGGGTGGGAAAAATATATATCCACTATTGTCCGCTGCGACAACAGACAGATCTACCGGTAACTCGGCTTTACCCCACTTCCCATCAGCCCGCGTTTGCTCCGCCCCTTCTTTTTGATTCGCTCGTAGAACACATAACAGAATAAATCCCTAAAATAAATACATTACAAAAATATACAGTTGCAAATACATATTATACATGGTGACACATATTTACGAAGAAAGACGGTACACCGAGAGAGTTTTCAAAGCTTTAATAATAATATTATAACTTTCATCCCAAACCGATCCTTTGAAAGGTACCAACACGCTAGTAGGATCACGCTCGCAATGCATCAAACGTGTCTGTCAAAAGAAAGCATCCCGTAATTGTGAAATCCATGGTAGATCGTCCTCAACTTCCTCCTCATAACTATCGCCATCAAGGGCGTCTTCCTCATTATCAGAACGTACCTTTCCTTTACAGACAATGTATGCACATACTTACAGGTTGCAGTCTTTCTTGGCGCACATATTCTACCTTTTATACTCCAACGCCGCTGGTGGCCGTTAGAAAAATGACATAAATTGGCCGCTTCACTGAATAAGCCGCAGGGCTGAACATTTGGGGAAAAAGTAGCGGCTTATAGTCCGGAATTTACGGTAATATGTTTGAAAAGGGGTAGTCCGAAGCAAATGCTTATATTCCCTACCCCTCTATCTTCCTTATGAAACACACCAATTATATAACAATTGTAATACTATTAATAATAAGTTATGGTATAACAACAGCAACAATAACACAAAGTTAATCATAGTTCTATACCACAGGTGTCAAACAGGCGGCCCGTGGGCCGGATCAGGCCCGCTAAGGGATTGAATCCGGCCCGCGAGACAACAATCAGAGAAGCGCAAGGGAAAAACAAGTTACAGGTTGAAATATGTCAACTTGATGTTGCCAAAGCCAGGTGCCTCTCGCAAAGACACTGTACTTGTATTTATTTATCTCTCTCTCTCTCTCTCTCTCTCTCTCTCTCTCTGTCTCTCTCTCTCTCTCTCTCTCATTCTCTCTTTCTCTCTCTTTTCCACCCCTTTTCTCCCACTCTGTCTGTGTCCCTTTCTTTTTCTCTCTGTGTCTTTTAATCTCTTTTGCTCTAACTTCCTTTTTTCCTTTTCTCTCTTTTGTCTTTCTCCCTACCCTTCGCCCTTTCTTTTCTCTTTTCTCTCCTTCTGTCTTTCTATTTCTCTATTTTATCTATTTTCTCTTTCTTTCTTCCTCTCCCTTTCTTTTCCCCCTCTCTCACGTTTTTTTATCATTTGTATCTCACGCTCTCTTCCTCTCTCTCTTTTTCTTTCTTTGTCCCACCCTCTCTCTTTTTCCCGCTATCTTTATCTCTCTTTTTCTTTTTCTTTAATCTACTAGTCCGGCCCCCGACAGAATGTTTGTTCTATCGTGTGGCCCCCGGGTTAAAATGAGTTTGACACCCCTGTTCTAGACGCACTCGTATCACTCATACCCGATTTTCTTCATCCCTGTATTCCACCAGGAATGTATTTTTTGTATTTAAATTTGAACACGTGAATAGTTGGACATTGTTTGATCTCATCTTGCAAACCATTCCAGAGCTTGACTCCACACACAGACACACACATACTTTTCCTGGTGGTTCTCACCTTTAAGATTTTGAATTTACTACAGCCCCTTAAGTTATAATTTCCTTCTTTTCGAATGAATAATTTATGGATGTTTTCTGGCACTATGTTTTTGTTGACTTTAAATAGCAGTTGTGCAGTGACAATTTTTTTTCGAAATCATCTAATTTTAATCGTTTGGACTGCAGGAATAAAATATTAGTATGATTTCGATATCCTACCCTGTGTATAGTTCTAATTGCACGTTTTTGGAGGATAAAAAGGGCCTGTAGTGAACTTTTGTAATGATTGCCCCAGACTTCTGCACAATATGTTAAGTATGGCAGAACTAGAGAACAATATGATAAATACAATGCGTTATAGTTTAAAACAAATTTGGCTTTATTAATTATTGAAATGCTTTTAGATACTTAATTTTGTATGTGTCTGATCTGTGTACTTATAAGTGCATTGTTATTAGTAGTAGTAGTGATATGCATTTGTATAATAACTTGTTATTACTATGTTGTTACTTTGATTATATTGTAAGTAGGATTTAATAAACCCATCCATCCATTATCTGCACTGCCTATCCTCAGTAGGGTCACAGGGGTGCTGGAGCCCATCCCAGCTATCTCCGGAAAGTGGGCAGGGGACACCCTGAACTGGTTGCCAACCAGTCGCTGGGATTTAATAAACCCAGTCAACCACTAAAACCATCATTTAACTAGAACTGGTGAGCTGTGAGCACCGATGCATGCTTTCACAAATTCTCGTTTCGATTATTGTAATGCCCTGATTAACGACCCTCAATCATGCGCGACACAAGGGTTCACGGTCCCTCGGTTTATTGCCTGCATTCAGTAAACAAAACGATACAAAGAAGTCAGGGCTTCTGTGCAAGACTGCATACGTCTTCAGCACGAGGTGATTGAGCTGAATGTACGCCAAGCAGACAACATGCGAGCACATTAATAATGAAAGCTTAATAATAACAATGAACATAGCTTTCCCACGTACCTGCATTCAATAAATGGTTAATGGTCTGCATTTCTATAGCGCTTTTCAAGTCAATGAAGACCTCCCAAAGCGCTTTACAATGTGCTTCACACGTACCCATTAGCACACACACACCAATAGGGAGTCAGCCATGCAAGGCGCCTACCTGCTTATTGGAGGCATTAGGGATTCGGTGTCTTGCCCAAGGACACTTCGACATATAACACGCAGGAGCTGGGAATCAAACCTGCGACCCTCTTGATCCCAAAACGAGCGTTTTCAGACTAAAAGCATAGCAGCGGTTTAAACAAAAACACAGGTTATTTGCTGAGTGCTTCATGATATTGACTAGTCTAAGCCTTTCTCTGCCTCACCCAAAATCATGTTAATTTTCATGAAATTGCCATTTTCACTTTTTTTAGGCTACAGCACACAATGTCATTGTGAAAAAAATTATGATATGTAATTTGGCAAGCTTTTTTTGTACAATATAGTTTTGTATTTTGTTTTGTATATGGGGGGAAAAAAGAAAATTGCAATGTTTTAAGTCATTGTTATAATTTTGTTTGCAGCACACAAATACATAGATTAAAATTGCTTAACAGTGCTTTTGTGATCGGAATCCTTAAAAAAATGCTTGGATTTTAATGTTGTGTATAATGATCGAAACGTGCTTGAACTCTGGCTGAAGTACCTGTAAATTCCCGAAATTGTTGCCATGTTTCCCAACAAAATAATAACATAAACAATACAAATATGTCAGGGCGTCTTTGCACGACTGCATACATCTAAAACATTAGTAAAAATACAAAAACGGGACATCACTCAAAATTCCGCACATAATGGAGTGGTTGAATTGAAACATGTTGCATCACAGTAATCATCGTTTCAAGCTGCATTACATTTAATTAGTGCTTTTTTTTTTTTATATATACATCATTTAGCACAACCTTTATACATTTACATACAAAAATAGTTCGTGAAAGCAGCTCCTATATTTAGCAAAATATGCATTCTTACCCAAACTGATATTGGGCACGGCTTACCTTCAGCACGAGGTGATTGAGCTGAAGGTACGGCAAGCGCAGAAGCCCATAAAGTGCCAAACGAAAAAGACAGTCGCACACGCCCATGGCTTAACAAATGAATGCGCAGGGTTGGGTAGGGTTACTTTAACTTGATTACTTTCAATTACTTTTGGATTACTCCAATACCAAATATGCTAATAAAAGACAAAATAAACTAAATATGAATATGTTGGCAAGCTGTTTGGATTTATTTTCATTTTGTTTCTGTCGCATTTGATGTTAGTTTTGCCGGAGATCAAAGAGATCAAAGCCAGGAGAGAAAGCTTACCATGTGCTGTGAGTCATCATTTTATTCATATTTAGTTTCTTTTGTCTTTTATTAACATATTTGGTATTGGAGTCATCCAAAAGTCATTGAAAGTAATCAAGTTAAAGTAACACTACCCAACCCTGTGAATGCGGTTACCAGAGTTTTAACAGTAATGCAACAAAAACACAGATTTTGTGAGAATTAAAAAAAAAACTCAAAACAATCAAATTTCAACTCTGTTACACCTGCTCTTCGGTTTTCCCAAAAAGAGCATTGCTAGCTTGTTCATCTCATCTCATCTCATCAGCTGCACTGCTTATCCTCAGTAGGGTCGCGGGGATGCTGGAGTCCATCCCAGCAATCATCGGGCATCATTGGTTGCCAGCCAATCGCAGGACACACGAGGACAGACAACTCACTCGCTCAGTCACACCTAGTGACAATTTGGACCGGCCAGTTCACCTGAAATGCATGTTTTTGGAATGTGGGAGGAAACCGGAGTGCCCGGAGGAAACCCACGCAAGCACGGGGAGAACGTACAAACTCCGCACAGTAAAGCCGGGAGCTGGATTTGAACCCACTCAGGAGGTTCCCACGACCTCAGAACTATGCCGCACACGTGCTAACCACTGCGCCATGCTGCCCTGCTAGCTTGTTGCTATGACAAAACTCAGCAGCACAGGTGCTTACGGGGAATGAGGGGAAGGATCACAACATCAGTTTTGAAAACTGCTGCATTGGCTCCCTCTGCGTCTCAGGCTCAATTTGAAGCTGCTTTTACTAGTTTTTCGGTCTTGGGCCATCCTATCTTTTATTATAATAGCCGTTGCGGTCCCTGAGGACCAAAATCAACCAACTGTGAAGCAGCGTTCATTCGGTCCTCACCTATGGAACAGTCTGCCGGAGGACATCAGGTCTGCAGGGACCCTTGCAATTTTTAGGGAGTGGCTCAAGACCAACGTTCCCTCTAAGCTGCGCACTGCCCGCACATTCTCAGCGCACAAGAAAATCTAGCAAGCGCAATGTTCCTTCTAAGCTGCGTGTGTGCGCAATTGCGCACTACCCAGAGCTTTTCCGCGCACAAGAAAATCTAGCCAGCTCACAAAAATCAGGGCTCGAAATTGCTCATTAAGAAGCGAATTCAGTCAAAGTTGCAGTGCATGAAGGTAAAAATACACGGGTTCCCCTGACGTTGTGTTCTAAACGCGGTATTTGGAAGTCAAGGTCGAAGTTGAGTAAAGTCAGTAGAGATTTTCGAGAACCGGCTTCTTCGGCTCGGCTCACTAAAAGGAACCGGCTCTTTCGGGTCCTAAACGGCTCTTCAGGTTGTGTTGGCTTCTTTCATCCCTAAATGACCAAATATTATGTAAAATTATGCACAAAATGACTTAAAGGAAGGGGGAATAGAACAAAAAAAAATACCAAAATGAAAAAGTAGTGAAAAGCTGAGGGAAAAAAAGAAACAAAAGGAAGAGAAAAAAAAAGGAAAAATTCAGAAAAAAGCTAGAAAAAAAAGTAAATGGAGAACAAAAAGAAAAAAGTAACAGCTAGGAAAAAATAAACACAATGAGATTTTTTTAAAGGAATTAAAACAAAAATAGAAAAAAAAACAGGGAAAAAGAAGAAAAAGTTTGTGTTGCATTGAAATAATTTCCAATCATACCAAGTCAATCTTGTTGCCAACATTGTACTTCCACAAAAAAAATGTGATTAAATACAGGTGTGTATCGTACTACTAATGACTTAGTTGCCACACATGGGGTTGCTGTTGCTCACTGTTGTTTCAAGCGTTGCTCACCGACTTTGTGTGAACGCTCAGACCCGTGAAAAATTAGAGGGAACATTGCTCAAGACCCACTTTTTTAATATGGCTTTTAATTGATCAGTTTTATTATGTTTTGTTCTGTGTAACTTCTAATCTTTTACTTTGTTTTTTTATTTCAGTTCGCAGTTATTGTTTTTTTTATATATTTCAGTGTTTCATCATTTGGGGGGGAACATTTGTGGTTCAATGGCTGAAAATTCTGAAGCCACCTGCTGCCATCCCAATTAGTGTGGATAAACCTCCCTCAGGTTCCTTTCCTCACATGGTTATTCTGTGCTTTTCCATATTCATGTTTGTATTAATATTTTAGTTTTCATTGTATTTTAACCATTACCTGTGTTTGATGTGTTTAAGGTTTATGGCTCTTTCTATGAGTACCTGTGGCTCAGAGACAAATTTGATTGCATGCAAATTTTCTTCATCTCGTTCAAAACTCGAGCCATTATAATCCTGTTCAGTTACACGCAAAGCCAAACCAAAGCTGAAATACCAAGCAGTACTTCGCAGAATATATAGGGCACGTTTTTCACTACAATTTACAGTCAAGGTGTCACACCAAAAAAACGCTAAAGAATCCTTTATATAAAAGCTCACTATATAATCTGTGTTCAGTGTTCAGATACCTTATGATAAAATCCACAGAACAAACTGTAAATACGCCAAAACACCGGAAGAGAACTTAGTTATTTGATTGGGTGAGTGGGAGGGATGGGTGGAGCTATGCATAAAGTGCAAGCTCTCCCTCCCATCTCTCGCCCTACTCCGTCTGCGCCAAAGGTAAGCACATCAGGCTCCCTGTTTGCAGAATGTTGTGACGTTTTTTACAAAATAACTGCTTGCATCTGGTTTTGAAACCAATATGTATGAAAAAAAGGGTCAAAATGAGTTTAACCGATCTTGAGTCATTGCAAGAAAGAGACAAGTTTAAAGTGGTATGTTTGTTGATTTTAGGACACGGGCTCTGGCATTATTCTCTTTTCATAATTTTGATCAAAAATAAACGTGCTGAAGATTAAGCTTTTGTCTGGTGCGCGAGTTTAGCAATTTAGTCAATTTGTCTCATAATATATGGTGTGGCTCTTTCCCAAAATGAAATTACTATATTTTGCTTTTATGGCTCTTTGAGTCAAAAAGGTTCCCGACCCCTGGTTTAAGGGATTGGGGATTTTATTGTCTTGTATGCTGAATGTTATACTTTTTTTGCCTGAAAAGTACATTACACATCAATTAGATTTGATTTTCAGAACAGGTCCTAGGGCACGTGAGCGACCTGGTGCCCACGGGCACCACATTGGAGACCCCTAGTCAAGAGGATGTGACCATTTAAGATATCATGATCGTTAATGTTTCCAAAGTCCACGATTTTATAACATTAATGTTTCATACCCAGCTCAATCATTTACTGGAGTAAACTTAATGCTTCCCTGTGTTTTAACCGCACAGTTGTTATGGAAACTGTAGTGGATTCGATTTTCCAATTTGAATTTGTTCCCTATTGGAAACACTGGAAACACCACAAATTGTACATTAATTACTTGCATTTTTTTAAATAGACGATAATGCAGGTTAAAAGAAGTAATCAGGTGTAGCGTCGATATGGTTTGACCTTTGATTGTGAATTTCCCTGCGGGGATGAATAAAGTATCCATCTATCTATCTATCTACTTTTGGCATTTTATTTATACTTACCTACAGGCATATAAAACACTGCAGTGGGCTGTGCATATTACTCCTAAGCCTTCAGCTCCAATCTGAATTAGTGATGTCGTTCCCGAACGACCCATCTGTATGAGCCGGCTTTTGGAAGTGAAATTTCCTATTTTATTTGTGAGGACTCCGGCGGAGGAGAGTTGATTTGAGCCGAGGCTGGCCCCCGCCATGCGCCTAGTTCACTGGGTCGCTATCTCCGCCGAGCGGCGCGACACGTAAAGCCTGCCTTTTGTAACAAAATCTAAGTAAAACTAGGCTTTATGAACAAGAGACACAGAAAAACAAAGACGAGCGATTAAAAACAAAAGTCAGCAAGTGAGAAGCTTGGCCCAACCTGAATGTAATGATTGACATTTTTGCACTCGGGTAGAAAAAAAAACGTTATTTGTATTGGTCTCTAATATATATGTCCCGACGGATCACCACCTTATCGTGGTGGGGCACTTTGCGCGTCTCCATGACCCCTAGAGCTATGTCGGCGGGAGTCTCGTACTCCTGGTAGGGTTACCCAAGCCGAACAGGTCGAAGGGTAGAGTCCAGACTAAGAGTGATCCCAAAAGCTGGTGGCGGCACGCTTTGAGGCGGTTTCCTACAGACAGGCCTGCAGTTGTAGAAAGATGCCGGTCGTCTAGGGTCTCCCTTGCCACTGGAACCATCTCCTTTACAATCAAGATAGTGGCGTTGGGGAAAGCGCACCCCTTACGTTACTTTAAAAAACGTCATTGCGCAGGTATCCTCTTTTACCTGAGTCTCCGACCACAATCCAGGATCGGACTGTTCAAACATCAGCAGACTCAGAAATAAAAGAAGATAGTCATCAGCGAATCGATGGACAACCCCAACGAATATAAGGATTTTTATTGGTTATCTAAAAGAAAAAAAGTTATTGTGCATCCCCCATATTTTTCACACATTTTAAATCCTGAATTGTTTAGATTAAAATATTTAGCTACTAATAACTATGATAAAACACTTCTGATTTTGGGTGTCTTCTTGAAGTCTAAAAGATCTTTTTTTTCCTCTCTAGGTAAATGCAATGGAGCAGCAGCGCCAGAGAGCTCTATCCACGTCAGGAGAATCACTGTACCTTGTACTGGGAGTGGAAAAGAACGCTACGTCAGAAGAAATAAAAAAATGTTACAGGTAATCTGGGCACTTCTTTATTTTGACCTCGCTCAAAAATGGGGTATACTTTATAATATTCTGCTACTAACATCTCAGGTAGAGGTTCCACTCCCCACTTCATTACAGTGATACAAAAAAGTATTTTTCCTCTTCTTGATTTCTGTGTGTTTTGCTTATTTATCACTCACAAAGGTTTCAGATCCTCGAACCAATTTATTATCACACCGAGGCAACCCAAGGAAATGCAAAATGTACCGTATTTTCCGCACTATAGGGCGCACAGGGTTATAAGTCGTACCCCCAAAAAGTAGTTTTTGGTCCTATATCTTCCATAGATAAGGCGCACCGGATTATAAGGCGCTACAATGGGAACGTGGACAAAACAGTCAGATAGTTCAGTCAAACTTATTACCCCCTTAACATTCCCAAAGCTTGCAAAGAAGCAAATACGTGTCGTAGACACGTGCGGATGCGGAGCCCGTTCGATGTCACACAAATGCATCATTTCAAATATCCTTCGGAAGGTTAAAGTCTTGGGATTCAAGAAATGCCAACCATTCCTTAGTTTCTATTTTCTTTTTCGCTCGCAACTTTACTGTGCATATGACAATAAACACTTGGAATTGAGTTTAATTCACTCAACTCATCACAGCAACATCAAGATCGTTCTAAAACAAGACACCGGGAAAATATAAAGCCGCATAGCTCACCTAAGTTCTCACGTTCAATAATGATACGCAATCATGGTCTTCTTACAACCGTGAGTGAAGTAAATCCAGGAGAGTAAAATATTTACAAGTACAGACTAACGAAACATGTTTCTTTATGGCGTAGTTTAGCAAGCTTGCTATTCAGTCATCTTTTTCGGCCAATTGCAGGGTTTGTTTTGGCCCTCTAGCCTATCCGAGGCTCCGAATAACTTCAGCCAATAGCGATCGATTTAACGGATGATTGACACATCTTTTTCGGCCAATTGCAGGGTTTGTTTTGGCCCTCTAGCCTATCCGAGGCTCCGAATAACTTTAGCCAATAGCGATCGATTCAAATGATGATTGACACATTGGTTAGCCAATGAAACGCCGGTATATAAATCCCAGCATACATCGCGGACTACTCCACGTTCGGGGGGAAAATTGAGTCGGCGGCTGTTGCGTAAGTTGCGAGACCTTGCGATTTAATATTGAGCCATATATAAGGCGCACTGTATTATAAGGCGCATGGTCAGCTTTTGAAAAAAATTAAGACTTTTAGGTGCGCCTCATAGTGCGGAAAATACGGTAATTTTGAAATGTTGATTCCATTTATTAGGGCACCCAAAAATAAATCAAATAAATCAACCTATCTGGCCCTATGTGAAAAAATAGTTGTCCCCTGAACCTGATAGCGAGTTGCGCCACCTTTGGCAGTGATAACAGATATCAAACGTTTTCGATAACAACGCTGTGAAGTTATTTTAGCCCACTCTTCTTTGCAAAATTGCTTTAAATCTACCATTTTTGGAGGGTTTTCAGCAAAAACTGCACGTTTAAGGTCACACCACAGGATCTCAATTGAATTTAAATCCGGACTTTGACTTGGACACTCCAGAACCTTCATTTGGTTTTTTTCAGCTGTTCTGTGGTGGACTTGCTGGTGTGTTTCTCATCGCTGTCCTGCTGCAAGAGCACTTGATGGCTGGATGTTCTTCTTCATTATTTTCTGGTAAACACCAGAATTCATTAGTCCGTCTACCACAGCAAGTTGTCCTAGTCCTGAGGTAGCAAAGCAGCCTTAGACCACAATACCGCCACCACAATGCTTGACTGTTGTACGTTTCTCAAAGTCTTGAGGATAGTAAAAATGCTTTTTGGCAAACACGAGACGACTCTTTTTATTATTTTGTGACGGTAGTGGTTTTCGCCTGGGAACTCATAGATGCCATTTTTGGCCCATGTCTTTTTTATTGGGAAGTCGTGAACACTGACTTTAACTGAGGCCAATGAGGCCTGCAGTTCCTTGGATGTTTTCCGAGTTTTTTTGTCACCTCTTGGATGAGCCATTGTAAAACTCTTGGAGTAATCTTATTTGGTAGACCACTCCTAGGAAGGTTTGTTTCCAGTCTTCTCCATTTGTGGATAATAGCTCCATCAGTGGTTTGCTGGAGTCCTACAGCC
Source organism: Urocampus carinirostris (assembly GCF_059441175.1). Classification (NCBI taxonomy): domain Eukaryota; kingdom Metazoa; phylum Chordata; class Actinopteri; order Syngnathiformes; family Syngnathidae; genus Urocampus; species Urocampus carinirostris. Next base: position 9,751,571 of record NC_142351.1, on the reverse strand, counting down.
TTGGAAATTGCTTTGTGACATTTTTTGGACTGATTGATTTCAGTCACTTTTTCTTTCATTTTTCTCTGGAATTTCTTCGGATTGTTGGATGTCAATTGTGTTCTTGAGATTTTGTTGCCTACTTCACTTTTTCTAACATTCAATTTAAGGGATTTCTTGATTCAACACCGGTGATGGCAATTAATTTTGGGAGAGGCCTGTGAGACAGAACTCAGCTCTCCCAAAACTGGGGTTAGTCACAGTTACTTTATTCAAGTTTTTCACCCAGAGGAAGATAGGCCTGGATTATTTTTTTTTTGCAAATGAGTGTGTAGGCGGCCCCATGTTCTTGCAAACTCCTCAACATAGCGTATTAATTTGAAAAAAAGATTACTTAGCCCCCCTTCGTCATTGTCTGGTCAAAGAGGAATGCAAATCATGCACATCTGCAGGAACAGGGTCGCTATGGTGACCGAGATTACTGGAAACATCAGGCGTTGAAAGGTTATGGCAAAGTACATAAGTACAGTGTTTTGCAAGCAAATTGCACTTGTGTTTATGAAAATCATTGTTTAGATAGTGGAGGCATACCAAATGCAAAAAAAAAGGATTTTAAAGATGATTATACTTTTAGCTTTAGTTGGCCCAGCATAGACGTTCGATCTGGTGTACTGCTCAGTAGCCTAGATGGTAAGGCGCCCGCTTTGAGACTGGGAGGTCGGTGGTTCGCGCCCCGGCCGAGTCATTCCTAAGACTTAAAAAGTGGTCGGCGGCGCCCTCTGTTGGCTGCGGCTGCATCGGCTCGCTACAACGGGTCAGGTGCAATCGACATTTCGTTCTGTGTACATTGTTACACAGAATGACAATACAAGGAAATTATTATTATTATTATTATTCAATCTTATTGCCTATGCACTGCTAAAACATTAATTTTGCACTTATTTTTATTCATTTCCAACCCATAGGACAATTGAAGCAAAAATATTTATTTCATAGCTCCCACTTGAGTTTCTATAGCGTGGTGAGTAGGTTCAGGTCTAAAACTGCATTCTCTCTATTGGAAATTTCTTTGTTCCTATTTTGAAAAAATATGCCATCCTTGGAAAAGATCCCTTGTCATCCATGATTATATGTAGGGTAGTTATCTAAAGTAGACTACATTATAAAGAATAATACTGAAAAACTATACTAAGCTAAACATTTTAAGTTGAAATACTTTTACTGACGCTGCCCGCCTAAAAAAAGACAATCTGGATTCAGACTCGGAGCCACATTAAGTTTGACATCCCTTAATTAAAGATTGCTTGGGGAAAACATAACTCTTCATGTTGAATATGTATTTTTCATCTGAACGTCGCCATCCAACTGCGACGTTAAAAACAAAATTGGTCGGTGCAAATGGAAAAAAACATCCGAACCAAAGTGTCCATTTTTGAAACTGTCCTGTCCTCTGAGTATTGTTTGTGCAGGTGCTTGAAATCCTGGTAAATGCTTTCATTTAATGTTGTGTTTTCAAGGATTAATATGTCCCTGAATTTTGGGTAAGGTGCTTGTAAATTGCTAGAAATTTTTGACGTGTTTCACAACAAGTCTGCTTAAAACTGATGCAGACACTGCTCTCTGGTGGATTCGCTTTGCCTTTACATTTCTTCCTTCATGATAAACGGCAGAATGTATTCGTTTTTTATGGCATTGTCTTGTGAAGCGTCATCGCCCCCTATGGGTTGTGCTTAAGGGGACAGGTGCATGCTTAACATTAATGGGGCACAGTCAGGTTAATTGGCCGGTCCAAATTGTCCCTAGGTGTGATTGAGCAAGTGAGTTGTCCATCTTTGTGTGCCCTGTAACTGGCTGGTAACCGGTTCAGGGTGTCCCCTGCCCACTGCCCGGAGATTGCTTGGATGGGCTCCAGCACCCCCGCGACCCTGCTGAGGATAAGTGGTGCAGGTATACCAATATATTTGCGATTTAGTCATGATCTAGAAATCATACGTCTTGACAAATGCTCATGCTCAAATTGGAGATAGCGGACATATTATTTGTAGATCTGCAAAATACATGATTCACACTCGATTTCTTCTTTTAATGGTACTTGCGAAATTGAAAAATTTGCTTTGAAAGTCCTTGAGAGGTGCTTAAATTGGCCGTGTTAGACTATGCTTATGGTGCATTCAAACTATGTCGAAAATGTCCTAGATTTGACTGAATTTTTCACTTTGCTTTGCAGGAAACTGGCGTTAAAGTTTCATCCAGATAAAAATCCGGACAATCCAGACGCAGCCGAGAAGTTCAAAGAGATAAATAACGCTCACTCGATCTTGAGCGACGGCACTAAGAAGAACATCTACGACAAGTATGGCTCCCTGGGCCTCTATGTGGCGGAGCAGTTTGGAGAGGAGAACGTCAATACTTACTTTGTTCTGTCCAGCTGGTGGGCCAAGGTGAAAACCAAATTGTTTTTTATCACTTCCACGTTGAGTTATTTTGGTTGTACAACAATACTCGGGTGCATTTTCTGAACATCCGTCTCGACTTCTATCTATTCGTTCTAGACTATTTTATAAATCCTGATTTGCGTGCTTGTGTGTGGGTTTTATCTGTGGCTTATAGGCGTCAAAACGGCTAAACCGATTTTTGGAAAAAATTACATAGTACTTCAGGCCTCCAGGATTGTCTTTGGATGGTTTCATGCTAATAAATACCAACAAAATCGATAAACACCTGCTTTCGTGTACAAGCTGTTCTGGAGCTGCATCTGGTCAAACTGCTCTTTGGCACTCCCTAGTGGCTCCTTGTAGCTTTTTCAAAAAACCCACGGCCCCAACAACCTCGCTCAAGTAGAATGCCCGGCAACACCAGGTCATTAAACTTGAAGTTTGTAATACAGACTAAGATTCGTCTGATAAGGGTTTCTTCAGAGCCAAAACCATTCATCCATCCATCCATCCATCATCTGCACCGCTTATCCTCAGTAGGGTCGCGGGGGTAATGGAGCCAATCCAAGCTATCTTTGGCAGTGGGCAGGGGACACCCTCAACTACTTGCCAGCCAGTCGCTGGAGACACAAAGACAGACAACTCACTCGCTCATTCATTCCTAGGGACAATTTGGACTGGTCGATTTACCCGACATGCATGTTTTTGGAATGTGGGAGGAAACCGGAGTGCCCGGAAGAAACCCATGCAAGCACGGGGAGAACATGCAAACTCCACACAGGAAGGTTCGATCTCATCACCTCAGAACTGTGTCGCACACGCGATAACCACTACGCTACCGTGCTGCCTAGAGCCAATACCAATTATTAGGATTAAGAGAAGGCCAATAATGGATATTTGGAGCCGATATTCATTTGCTGTTAAAGCTTCAAAAACAATGTAAGACATTTTTAATAATGCGGAAAGAAACAAATAATTTTTTTTTTTTAACAATTTGAATAAAACTTTAACTGCTCTCTGAAACCTTATAGAGTAAATAAACTAGAAGTTCAACACAACTAACTTGACTAATCTTTTACTTAAACCAAAAACTAACAGTGCAGGAAATAAAATTTGGCTTATGGGCAACTTGAATAAAGGTACATAACAACTTTAAGAGGTCCTTAATCCTATTTACTAAAAATGAGTAAAAATGTCACAACCAACATGACTTAAATTACCTTCAAACAAAAAGTGCATCAATATTTCAACTCGGCTCGCAAATTGAAAACTGTATGCACTCCTGTTTTAAAGCCAGATCAACAAACTAAAGTTATGGTAACAGCTAATCATTTAGCCTTCCACTTGAGCGTGCTTTTTATGTTCTCAATCACAAACACACTCGCTTGATTGACGAACCTATGTTATGATAATAGCTAATATATCAGTCTCCACCTGAACTTCCTTCCCTAACTACACTTTTTATGCTATCTCTTAGTCACACACAGACTTTCCTACGACATACTTTTAAAATCAATAGTATCAGCGGTCTTGATTCACAAGCATGCCGTGGGAGTTAGCAGAGCTGCCACTGTTTACTTTGCTCTAACGTTATTCCTCCTGCTTTATTGGAAGCACCCCTGGTCGCTTATCCAATCAGAAGGTGCAGGGTGGGTAGCGTCCGAGATAGAAGGCCGAAGGTGGGGAGAGTGAGGCTCGGCTGCATCTGAGCCTAAATAACCCAGTTTTAAATATATTGAATCAACCGGTGTAATACATCAAAACGCTGATATTGATACCCGTCAAATTCCCAAATATCAGGGCCGATATTCAGTCGATCGCTAATACAGCCTATGAATATTTTCTGTATACAGTAACCTGTTACAACAACTTATGATCCTACTAAATAAAATAGAGCAAATCTGTAGTAACCTTGTTTCCTTGGAGACCTTTTTCACATTCGATTGAAATGATTTCTGGTGCGTTTCTCCCCCTGTGCGCCTGTGCAGGAGTTTCTTGTTCCTTTCTCTGCCATCGATACTTAAATGAAAGATCTCAGTGGGACATCAGTGTATGATTTTCAAGTCCAGAACAACATTTCAAAGCTAATAACATGTAATGTGGACTCAATAGCAACAATCATAAACGTTTAATTTCTCTTACCTGATATGAAGTGTGTGCTGCAAACCTGAGCATTTTTTGATGAGTGCCTCAGTCCAATCTTTTCACTTTAGTGCTTTTAACCAGAATTCTCTTCAGGAGTGGTCCGCTGGGATCCTGTAAAACTTTAATTTACAATCAGTAACGTATTTTCTGCAATTCTGGCACCTAAACTCAAAACATGATGACCTTTTAACAGCTGAGTAGCAGCAACGACACCCTTCTTTTTCTCAGTCTTTTGACCGGCGCGGTGTCTTGTTTTGCCTCCACCTTCAGCTGTGACGTCAAAGCCATCCATTTTGATGATACAAAGCGTACGCTTGTTGACACATGGTCTTGCTCTCACTTTTTGCCTCCGGGCTAAGCCTCACCCACCGGATACGTCACAGTGTTTACAAACAAAGTCACTATTGTGTCCCCACAGGCCTTGTTTGTCTTCTGCTGCTTGTCCACCGGTTGTTATTGCTGCTGTTGCCTGTGTTGCTGTTGTAACTGCTGCTGCGGCAAATGTAAACCGCGGCCGCCCATGGACCAGGAGCCCGATTTCTACGTGTCCCCCGAGGATTTAGAAGCCCAGATGTCGGCCGATGAGAAAGGTGCGCCGTGTCGATAATACTTTGAAAAGAAAAGAAAAAGACTCACTGCATTCAGCGTTTATCTGTGTGTTTATTGTCTTGTAGATGGGACCAAGGAGCCAATCATGACACAGCCGTCCTCTGCCACGGAAACCACACAACTCACAGCTGAGGCCCACCAAAGCTACCGGACTGACACATACTAGAAAGATGCAAACACACACATCCCCCTGTACCTACAATGCCGTGAAAAAGTATTTGCCCCCTTTCTGTTTTTTTTTTTTTTTTTTTTTTTTTATATTTATCTCTCACAGAAGTTTCGGATCATCAAACCAATTGTATATCACACAGACAACCCACAGAAATACAAAATCTAGATTACAAATGGTGATTCCATTTATTAAAGCACAAAAACAAAGTTAAACCCCTAACCGCCTGGAATAGCGGTCGTCCCACTCTTGGAGTAGAGGTAAGATCTTTGGGCTTAAAATGTCAATCATTAAGTTCTCTCTTTGTTTTTTTTTCCCTTCTTGGAAGATCTGCACAGCATGCACTTACTTTTACTCAAGTACTTATTTAGATAAAGAAGATGCTTACCTAACTCCCACATAAACTCTAAATCACTAAATCCAAAGAAATTTTCATCAAGTGTTGGGGTACAATACGCGCCGCTTCCTCCTTCCACCTCCCTCACGTCAAGATGTTATTTCCGCTTTTCGCCAATAGTTTACAAGCTTAACAAAAATTTTCTCTGCTTTTCGGCCAAATATTTCACTATTTGCAGCTCGTAATCTGCAGAATATGATTTCCTATTTGGTGCACTTTTGTTCAGTTTCACTTTTGTTCACCAAGTAAACCCTAAGCTACATAGTTCAGATGAAACGCACAATCCAGTGCTGGGGCGGCAGTAGCTCAGGAGGTAAAGCGATCGTTTTAGGATTAAGGGATCCCAGTTCAAATCCCGGCTTGTCCGTGTTACATGTCAAAGTGTCCTTGGGTAAGACACTGAACCCCCAATAAGCAGGTCAGCGCCTTACATGGCTGCACAGATCACGGCAGCTATTGGGAAATGTGAAGCACAATGTAAAGCGCTTTGGGAAGTCATTGACTTGAAAAGCGCTATATAAATGCAGATCATTTCAAGTACACACAAAAAGAGCTTCGTGTTTACTTTGGCGTAGAATTAAAGTTTATGGTTTATTTTGGGCTCGGTTTTCAAATAATGTTAATCCGTCAGGTTTGGGCAGGTTCGGGTTTATATACCCGCGGCTCGGGATGGGCTAATTTTTTTTAGACCCAATATAACCGTATTCTCGGAGTAATCTTAGTTGGTCAACTCTCCTTTTCCGAGTTTTCTCCATTTGTGCATAATGGTTCTGACAGTGGTTCGCTGGAGCCCTATACCCTTTGAATAGGCTTTAAGACCATTTCCAGACTGGTTTTAATCACTTTTTTGTAATATTTTTTCTAGAATTTCTTTGGATCGTGGCATGTCAAATGAGTTCCTGACATTTTGTAGCTTACTTCACTTTGTGTAACAGATTCAATTTAAGTGATTTCTGGATTTTAAAATTTATTTTGGCAATCCATTTTTGGTGTGGTCTGTGGAATTGAACTAAGCTTTCCCAAAACTGGTTAATTACAGTTACTTTGTGATTTACTTTGTGCCTTTAATTGAATCAACATTTTAAAACTGCCTTCAGTGTTTCCTTGGGTTATATTGCAATCGGTTTGATGATCTAAAACCTTTATGAGTGAGAAATATGCAAAAAACACAGAATTCAGAATGGTGGCAAATAATATTACACGGCACTGTAGTTCTACCTCCATGATTTCTTCCTGTCTTCTAATTCCGTTTACCGTCATAGTAACCATGTTCACCAGAAAATCAAAGAAACAAGATGGTTTTTGATCATTTTTGCGGGGGTTTAAATTGACCTGAAAAACTACCCGAAGGGAGTTTAATTTTAGTATTTGTTCAAGTTTATGCAAACGAAAGCTTTATTGAAAAGAACATCAGTCAAAATCCATTACTTTATTAGCCACCATAATTGGTCCCTGGACACAGACTTTATTATTTTCTTTTTTTCTTCATTAGGGGACTGTTTGGAACCCTAAAAGTATGGTTGGGACGAAGTCATTCGTGTTGCAATACTTGCTGTGGCGATTCACTGAATCAGTCCTCGAAATAGTCACTTTTGTTACCCGGAAATTATCAACAAAGGGCTACAAACCGTCACATGGTTTAGGGACTGCAGTAATCCCCTGTTTTTCGCAGGGGTTTCATTCCAAAAAGGTCCTGCCATCGTCAAAACCTGCAAACTAGAAACGTTGTTTTATTAGATATGAGTTACTTATATATTGACCACTGTAAGAAAAAAACAACTATAGATCTAGAGATGGAAACACAGAACACAAAATTGCATTTAAGGGATTTAAATGCTCCTCTGTTTACATGCATGTGCCTCTCAAAGGAAGACGATTGACAGCGATTCGAGATGAGATTGATCAAAACATTGAATACGGTTTCCACTCTTTCTCTTCAAAATCTAGAGCAGTGGTTCTTAAACTCGGTGGAGCAACCGAACCCCTCTAATTTTATCTGCGCATTCACTGAACCCCTACTTTAGTGTAATATGATTTATTTACAGTATTTATTTTAAGACTAATATTCCCTTTAAGCTCAGTGTCTGCACAGTTGGGTGACCTGCACTACACAGCACTGAGTAAGAGTCCCGGCTCCTAGGCTTTGTAGCGTATTATGAACTGACCGATAACAGATAATGGATAATGAATAAAGAAGATAGAACAATAACCCTTAAAAATCCCCCCCACACAGCACTGACATTGTGCATTGCCTGGTTTACATGTACATGCATCAGTGCTCGTACGGGTGCTTGAAATCCTTGAAAATAATTGATTTTTAGTGATCTGTTTTCAAGGTCAGGAAAAGGCTTGAATTTTGGGAGACGTGATTGAAAACGCTTAGGATTGTTGCCATTGCCTTGTTTATTGGCAGTCTGACTCTATTCATTAAATGTAGATTTTGTTTTTTTTTAAATGACTGCGACACTCCTGCTCGGGTGGTTTGTCATTATGGCGTCGTCACGTGAAGCGTCACCGCCCTCTACTGGTCGCACCCAAGAAGACAAAACTCTCTTTTGGCTCAGTTAACTGAGATAAGCCAGCACTTCTGGCTCCCTAACGGCTCCTCAGATTTTGTTTTTATATTAATGATATATAATCGATGATAATAAAACACTATGCAATTAAGTAATAGAATAGAAGAATAGACTATACCTTTATTATCATTGTTACAGTTATGGGTTGAACATTGACCCATTTCTCTGTTTCTAAACGAGTGTGATGTAGCCAAGCTGCGCGTGCAGAATTGCAGAATTCATGTCAGTTTACAGCAGCCCATTGACACAAAAAGATCATAGATAGGAATAGCTCAAAATAGCACAAAGTATGTGCGAGCTGCAAGATTGCGACTTTAATTTAAAACCCAAAAAATAAAAAGCCGTTATTTTGATCGGTGCTGGTTTCTTCCTTTGAAGGTGCTGGAAAAATTGGCCTTGAAAGTGCTTGAAACGTGCAAGTTAGCAAGCTTTCAACAATGAAGTCACTAAAGCACAAATGCTAACCTCTTATGGCAAAACGAACAGGCGGCGACACATCCACTTACCAAGCCAAAGTAAAAAAATAAATGTGGTTTAAGATGGTAGTGGTTGTTGGAGTATGTGCAAATAATAAACCAAGCGATAAAAGTCAGTGATTCATTTTCAAGTGAGACGGTTTCTAGCAAACATGCAGCGAAGACAAACCAGTATTTAGTTTTCCAAGGAAGTTGGACTACCTTAAAGGTGGGGTGGATAGTTTGAGGTGTCCTTAAAAAGTTTAAAATGTAATATATTCTCTATTAAGTATGTTAACAATGCCCCACTGAGTTCAAAGAGTCTTAATATATTTCATTCCACCACGTCTATCTGATTTTATCTTACCTTCGAATGCATTACGCTAGAGAATGGGGGTAGGAGAGTGATTTCATACGCATGCTTGCAATTTTCCTTTCTTCTAAGATGAAAATGGTGAAAGTAAGAAAATGACCGTTTTCAAATACAGTCCAAACGGCAACCCAAACCTCTATAAAGACAAAAAAGAAATCTATACACGTCCTTGCACACGCAAGAAAAGGACCTTGACAGAGGCTGCATTTATGATTTTATCCAGAAGATGGCGTCAGCAAGTAGAATATTTTGAAGTTACGGATACCCCCTTTAAGTTAGGTGTTCAAATAAGATTTTTAAACTTATTTCGTGGTTCCAAAATAGAATTGGGGCTAGGATTAAATCTCGTATTAAAAAAAATCTCCGCCGAACCACTGAGACTCACTCTCCGAACCCCAAGGATTCGATCAAATCCAAGTTAAGAACCACTGATCTAAAGTCATTTCACAAAGAAGATTGAATGAGAAGTCTGTTAACCCTGGAATGAGGGAAACACTTATTTTCGCAATGCAGAGCTAACTTAATCCCAGAAGTTGGCAACCCACAATTAAAAGCTTCATATATAAGTCTTAAAAGACAGGTAACATGTACTGGAGTGTGTATATATATATATATATGTATATACTGTATGTATACATACTCTGTGTAGATCTTTATTGGAAATGTTAAAACTGACATTTTTGTCCTGTGCAAAGATAAGGAGAAAACGTGTGAGGGAGAGCCAAAGCATGCAAAAATATTATTCTTATACAATTTTTCAGTCCCTCAAGCACAATTTACTAATATGTGGGCATGGTAAATGGTCTGTATTTATTTACAGTAGCACTTATCAACTCACATCCGTTCACACACTGATAGCCAGAGGCAGCCATGCATCTCGGGATCATCAGGGATACACTTGGACATTTAACTCGAAGGAGCCGGGTATCGAACCTGCAAGACGAGCGCTCTACCTTCTGAGCTAAACATTTGGTTGTGACAGGATTCCAACCCAGGTCACAGAACTTGAACCGCTCGACCAGTAGTGAGACGAGACTGGGTTCACCATCGAGTATCCTTTCATCTTTACGTATTTCTGTCTTTCTCGGAGTTATGCCGTTCATACTACACCGACTTGAATAAACTCACTAAAATCCGAAAACAGAAAACTCAGTTTTCTATCTCAGGTGATCAGGATTCAATCCACCGCTTGTTGAACCTCCTGAGTGAAACGGACTTTTTGAAATACAGTGGAACCTCGGTTCTCGACCATAATCCGTTCCAGAACCCTGTTCGAAAACCGATTTGTTCCATCACCGAAATCATTTTTCCCATTAAAAATAATGTCAATCGTTTTAATCCGTTCCAACACCCTGAATGTTTAACGTAAACATAAAGCTAACCCAGGCTAATCGTACGTTCGCGTTATCGTAATCTTCCGTAAGAAAGATTACGCTAACATGAACGTGTAAAAATAAAAAAAAGGATAAAGAAAAGAACTATGAATAGGATTTCTTACCTTTGTGGTGGTCAGCAGAAGGCGCAGGTGGACGGTGGGGAGAGGAAATTCACCAAAAAATTTTCAACCTCTTCCAAAACTTGCGGCCGTTGCTTGCTTATAGCACTCACTCCCTTAGCCACATCATTAGATTTCACAGCCTCCTTATTCTTTAGTATCGTACTGATCGTAGATTTAGCCATGCTGTATTCCCTAGCAAGATCAGACACTCGCACACCTCCTTCATATTTTGCTGTTATTTATTTATTAAATGCAATAGTTGTACGCACTACTCTTCTTTTGTCACCTGTAGCAACTTTGCCGCTTGCACTGACTTTCTTCGGAGGCATAATAAGAGGCTAAAACACCCGTACGCCGCTCAGCATGGCACCCTAGCGTACGCACTCACGCATTAACCGGCGTTCGAACTCCGATTTTTTTGACCGAACAGCGAAGCAAGAATTTCTCGAAATTTTTGGTCCGACTCTGATTTGTTCGAACTGAGAGGCGTTCGAAAACCCAGGTTCCACTGTACAATGGCGCGTGTAAAACTGAGGAACAGCACTTATGTTCATAATTACGATAATACTGTAATTTGATTTTTAGATGTCACCGAAATGTGCATTGTGGTGGTTGTTACATCCTTTCTCTTCCCCCTGAAACTGTTGGAGGGCCCCAGATGCACTAAATTGAAGAGAAGGAGAACACACTAAGAAAATGCATGTATTATTTTGAGGTCTGCTAGGCACCTTATCTTACTCTGCATGTATAGCATACCACTGCATTCCCCGGCTCTTATTTGAGCCCTCTCATTTTTTTTTCATTGTGTGTCTAGGTGATTTCGTGAGAGCCAATCAGAAATATGCACACTCCTCTGTGTATACTTTGAATCTCACGGGATATGTCGTTGCCCATTCCCATTCCAGTGGTACCTCTACTTACGAATATAGTAGCTTCGTAACCTGAAAACGTTGTGAGTTGAAACGTATTTTGAATGTAAATGCGCTAATCCGTTCCAAGCCCCGCGAGAGTAATGTAGATTTTTTTAATAATTCATAAAACTGTGTAAGAACATGAAATAAATCCATGTTAAAATTAGATCACTGTACAATAAACAAAGAATTAAGGAAATAATAATATTTGTTTACCTTTTTGTATTACATTTCTTGAAGAACTGATCCAATGACGTCTGCTTTTGCCGGCTTTTGACAATTCGAGGTAAATGCAAGAGCCCAACTTGTCAACACTTTTCCCGGGCGATTCCTTCCCACAAATTCTGAGACTTCGTATTACTTAGCACGTCCCCCTCGCGATGACGCACGTGTTTATCTCCAAAAGCACGCTACCAGACAGAATGTTTTCGTCCTCTTTCCATTTTCCAGTTACACAATTTCCAATAACTCGTTGGGGTCGGCTTGACCGCATGTTCCACTGCCAAGAAGAATTTTATTACTTGGCAGCCCAAGGCGATTAATAATAACATTCGCTGACATTTACACTCGGGAGAAACAAGCCTGGAATTTCCTGTTTTATAAACTAATGTGTTCTCAAGCTCGACTCCAATAAACCACAACAGTACCCGATATCTGCGGTTTGTTAGACTAACAGCATACACCGGCCTATCACGGTCACGCCAACACAAACAGCCTGCCCCTGTGATAGCATTTGCTGTGTGCTGTCTGCTGCAGAACACAATGCCCGTTCCTTTTGATACCCATGACATTACAGTGATAGAGGGAGAGATTACGGCACTGTTTAACTTCTAAATCAAATAAGTTTCTGGGCATAGAAGAACTGCTCCTAAACTTTTTATTTTCCTCGATTTCCTGCAGACACCTCTCCTGCTGCTGTGCTTTTCCTCGTCTAATAGCCCCCCTACCCCCTGTAGGAATTGGTTCATTCCTTTTCAAGATCGCTTCTACCTAATCAGTAATATGGCGCTCCCAATCTGTCTTTGTGAACTGGGACTTTAATCCCTTACTCTTCAACCTCACTGTGCAGTTGAATGGGACTTTTTTGGGACCGCAGGGAAACGCGATTTGCTAGACTAAGGAGCAAGATTGAGGGAAAGGGGAACTATTGGGATTTGACCCCAAGTCTTATTTTTAACTGGGGAGAATTGAATATTTTCAGGGCAATTCTAAATGAAAATCAGTCCCGTTTCTACACCCTAAAAGGAATGTCCCCCAAAACAAGCTTGCGTTCTGTGTTCGTTTCCAAGAGAATTTAATTGTTGAAATATGAAAAAATATATATTGTTCCGCCTTTTTTTTTATTTAATGGCAAAAGTTGAAATTCTGACCATTGTCCAGTCCTATTATCCGTTCATTTCACATTTGCAAAAGATCTTTTCGGTGTAGTTGTGTTGTTTAGACCTTTGTTAGAATGATTTCTGCTAGGTGGTTTTCGTTTTTTTTTTCCATAGTAGAATGAGCTTCCCTGACGTGGTCTTTGAGCAATCGTGTTTTATATCTCAACGAGAAAATCAACAAAACTTTTTGATCGAGATGAATGCTGTTTGATCATGAGTGGATACAGAATTTTGTGGAAATGAGAACTTTTAGTCATGATCTCCATACACTAGGGGTGTCAAACGTGCAGATCGCGGGCCAGGGATTAAATCCGACCAGCCAGACAATACGGAGAGAAGTGCAAGAGAAAAATCCGCTATTTTTTTGTCTCTTTGACTCTTTTCCTCTCATTTTTTTCTTCATTTTTCTCTTTTTCCTTTATTTCTTTCTCTAATTATCTCTTTTTCTTTCTTTTTCTTTTTTCTAGCTTTTCTTTTTTGTCTTTTCCTCCATGTGTCTCTCCATTCCCTTTCTCTCCTTGTCTCTTTCTCATTCTCTGTTTCTTTTTATTTCCCATTCTGTCTTTTCTTTTTTGTCAGTTTCTCTCTTTCCCTCCATTTTTTTCTTGTCTATTTAGCTTTCTCTTTTCCTTTCTTTCTCTTTTTCTTTCTGTTCTCTAACTTTTTTCTTATTTGTAATTTCCTGTGTCTCTTTCTTTCTCCATTCCATTTTCTCTCTCACTTTCTCTTCCTGTCTCTTTTTCATTCTTTCTCTCTGTTTCTTTTTATTTCCCATTCTGTCTTTTCCTTTTTGTCTATCTTTCTCCCTTTCCCTACATCTTTTCTTTCTTGTCTATTTAGCTTTTTTCTTTTCCTTTATTTCTTTCTCTCTTTGACTTTTTTCTTTTCTCTAACTTTTTTCTTTTTTGTCTTTTCCTGTGTCTCTCTTTCTCCATTCCCTTTTCTCTCTTGCTTTCTCTCCCTGTCTCTTTCTCATTCTTTCTCTCTGCTTCTTTCCCATTCTTCTTTTTGTCTATCTTTCTCTTTCCTTCCATTTTTTCTTTCTTGTCTATTTAGCTTTCTCTCATTTACGCTCTTTGTTTCTCTATTTCTTTTTCTGTCTCTCTATCTTTCTTTCTCTGTCTCTCTTGCCATATTTTTCTCTTTTATTCTCATTCTTTCTCTCTTTTGTTTTCTTTCCCTTTTTCTTTCTCTATCCCTCTCTCTCTCTCGCTGTCTTTCTCTCTCTCTCTCTCTCTCTCTCTCTCTCTCTCTCTCCTTTTCTTTCTTTCTCTCCCTTTCCATCATTCTGTACCTATTTTTTTCTCCTTAATCTACTAATCCGGCCCCCGTGAGAGTGATTTCTTCCCCACCTTGTGGCCCCCGAGCTCGATCGAGTTTGACACCCCTGCCTCACACCATGGCAACATTAGGGTTCTTTCAAATGGTCCAGAATGAAAGAAATCAAGTTTAGACATAATGTATTTCAAATGTGGTCATAGAAAATATTTTGTTGTATTTATTTGGTTTGTGTGTTGGTAGAATGTTTGTAGAAGTCATGTTTGACTATGTGGGAGTCTCAATTCAAATGCAAAGAAGATTAAAACCTTTGACTTCTCTTTTGCTGTGTGGTTTTTGAACCAATATGTTTCTCATTTTACTTTAAAACAGGAAGGGCGCGAACTTAGTCTGCAGGGTTCCCTTGGGTTCCGAAATTTGGAAAAAGGGCCAGGCCAGTCGCTGCTATTTGTGAAAGATATACAGATGCTGCCCTACCGGACGGTCGTTCGTCAGTTGAATTTGTTGGTAAGTTGCTCCTTTGCTATATTTGGTATGTTTAAGGCTTGTATAAGTAATCTGTATTGTTTTGTACAAAAAAAATAAACATTTCATAAAATAATACATGTTCTATAAAGATAAAGTTGAATTGAACTTACTTTTGGAAGATAAGCTTCAAGAGGTCCTCCTGAGTGTTAGAGAGTGGCCAAAAAAAATGATCCAACCATTTTCTCAACCGCATCAGCTTTCTTATTCCACTTTCATTTCAAAAGAAACGGCTCGGCTCTTTACACTTTACACCAACCACATTGAATGGATGCACGAGATATAAAACAATAAAAATGTCAAA
Organism: Urocampus carinirostris; assembly: GCF_059441175.1. Classification (NCBI taxonomy): domain Eukaryota; kingdom Metazoa; phylum Chordata; class Actinopteri; order Syngnathiformes; family Syngnathidae; genus Urocampus; species Urocampus carinirostris. Next base: position 9,736,538 of record NC_142351.1, on the reverse strand, counting down.
GTTCTTATCGCGCTGGAGATACAGTATTAAATGTTTACACACGAACTAGAAAGAGGAAGTGGATTTCTTCTTCGGGGTGGATCCTGGGAGACCTCTGACAAACACCACACGCCGGTAGCAGCGGAATGAAGCACTACAGTAATGTCCTGTACTCGGAAAAAGGTGCACACAATACAAAATCTAACTTGCAATGTCCTGATATTTTTCGACATCCCGAAAAAAATGAATAAGAAAGCTTGATGCGGTTGAGACAATTGTTGGATCGCTTTTTTTCGGCCACACGGAGGAGGACCTCTTGAACCGTATCTTCCAAAATTAAGTTAAACTCAACTTTATCTTTATAGAGCATATATTATTTTATGAAATGTTAATTTTTTTAGTACAAAACAATACAGGTTACTTATACAAGCCTTAAACATACTTCTATAGACCTTAAACATACATTCCATACAAAATGTAACACAGAAGCAACTTACGAACAAATTCAACTTACGAACAATCGTCCGGAAGTAAGGCAGCGTCTGGATTTAAAAATTGTCGAATGTACTTCAGGAAAACCTGAGTACTACAAGCTTAAGAAACACAACACTGTACTAATTCCCCTGCAGCCTTTTTGTGAAATGTCAATCTTAAGGTTTAAAAAAGATTCTTAATTCCATCCATCCATCCATTGTCGTCCGCTTATCCGAGGTCGGCCACCTCCTCCAGCTCATCCGACGGGACCCCGAGGTTTTCCCAAGCCAGCCGAGAGACATACTCTCCAACGTGTCCTGGGGCGCCCCCGGGGCCTCCTGCCGGTGGGGCATGCCCGGAACACCTCCCGAGGGAGGCGTCCAGGAGGCATCCTTATTAGATGCCCGAGCCACCTCAACTGGCTCCTCTCAACGCGGAGGAGCAGTGGCTCTACACCGAGTCCCTCCCGGATGACTGAGCTTCTCACCTTATCTCTAAGGGAGAACCCAGCCACCCTGCGGAGGAAACTCATTTCGGCCACTTGTATCCGGGATCGAGTTCTTTCGGTCATGACCATAGGTGAGGGTAGGAACGTAGATCGACCGGAAGATCGAGAGCTTTGCCTTTCGGCTCAGCTCCCTCTTCACCACGACGGACCGGTACAGGGTCCGAATGACGGCAGACGCTGCACCGACCCGTCTGTCGATCTCCCGTTCCATCCTACCCTCACTCGTGAACAAGACCCCAAGATACTTGAACTCCTCCACTTGGGGCAAGACCTCCTCCCCGACCCGGAGGGAGCATACCACCCTTTTCCGACTGAGAACCATGGCCTCGGACTTGGAGGTGCTGATCCTCATCCCGGCCGCTTCACACTCGGCTGCGAATCGCTCCAGCGAGAGCTGAAGATCACGGCCTGAGGATTCTTAATTCATGTCGTTAATGACTTTTGGATGACTCCAATACCAAATATGCTAATAAAAGACAAAAACTAAATATGATGACTCACTACAGGTGGTAAGCTTTCTCTCCTGGCTTTGATCTCTTTGATCTCCGGCAAAACGAACATCAAATGCGACAGAAACAAAATGAAAAGAAATCCAACATCATTTTTGCCGTTCCATGTATTCCGTTACTCTCCAAGCCTGCACAAAATTCAGTCATTTTATTCAAATTTAGTTTCTTTTGTCTTTTATTAGCATATTTGGTATTGGAGTAATCCAAAAGTCATTGAAAGTAATCCAGTTAAAGTAACCCTACCCAACCCTGGTGATAATATACAGATCAAAGGACCCCCCCAATAAAAATGTATTATTTTCTTCTTTTTCCTTTTTTTTTTAAATACCCTTTTCCTCTTTTGTGTGTTTTTCCCTAGTTTTTTCCGTATTTTTTTGCTGCTTTTTTCTTCTTTTCGTTTTTATGTATAAAGTGCCTTTCTCTTTTATGTCTTTTTGCAATTGACAAATATATCTGCGGGCAGCACGGCGGCGCAGTGGTTAGCGCATGTGCGGCACAGTTCATGTCTTGGGAACCTCCTGCGTGGGTTCAAATCCAGCTCCAGACTTCCTGTGCGGAGTTTGTATGTTCTCCCCGTGCTTGGGTTTCCTCCGGGCACTCTGGTTTCCTCCCACATTCCAAAAAACATGCATTTCAGGTGAATTGGCCGGTCCAAATCGTCCCTAGGTGTGAATGAGCGAGCGAGTTGTCTGTCCCAGTGTGCCCTGTGATTGGCTGGCAACCAATCCAGGGTGTCCCCTGCCCACTGCCCGATGATTGCTGGGATGGGCTCCAGCAACCCCGCCACCCTACTGAGGATAAGCGGTGCAGCTAATGAGAGATGAGATGAGAGTGTCGTGGCAATTTTTGGGGACCTGGGGGGCGCTTAGTGGGGTCTCGCCCAGGGAGTCATTTACTGTAGAACCGCCACTGGCCGGAGTAGTTGAATTGAAAGAAAAAATAGATTTCCCTTTCCATTCTTTTTGCAATTTTTTAACATATTTGGGAAAATGCCAGGGAGAGACTCGGCAGCGATGAAGAGCCCCTGGGCTGCAGGTTGCCGACCCCCGGCCGACCCACTCTATCTGCACATAAGTATGTGCGTGTCAAATTTAGCTCAGTCACTGAAGTTGCAGATCACACTGTCACTCAGGAAGAGAGAGGACTTCCGAGGACTTCTAACCCGAAGACCTTTTCATGACATGGAAAGAGACGCAGCAGAACTTGAAATGCGTTGAATTTCCAAGTGGAGCAAAAACAGGAAAAGCAAAGGTACGTCCCGGCCTTCTATTATAGACCTGTTTTCATTGTGCCTCCGCAATCGTTGTGTTTCCCGACCCATGTTGTAAGCGTGTGGCTTTTTTTATGGCGTGAATTAATCCTTAAAGAGCAGTAGAACCAGGGCTGTTACCAGGGGAGGGGAGGGGGGCTGTGCCCACCAGCAGACAGGCAGTGTCCTCCCAGATTAAAGAACGAAAAGAAATACACATAATAAAGCAAAGAAGGAATAGGTTAAGATATATAAATTAAGGGAAAAACAACAAATGCAGTACGAAACTAGGAAAAATAAACAAAAGATGAAAAAAAGTAAAGAGCAAAATAAGAATAAAGCAAGAAAAAAAAGCTAGGGACAAAAAAAAGGAAAAGAAGAATAACTAAAAAAAAACAGGAGAGTAAAGAACAAATGAAGAGAAAAAGCAAGAAAAAGTAAACACCTCGGAAAACAAGGAGCAAAGATGAAAAAGAAGAAAAATAAACAAAACCAGGAATAAAGATGAAGAAAAAGTAAAGAGCAAAATAAGAAAAAAGCCAGAAAAAAAAGCTAGGGACAAAAAGAAGTAAAAGAAGAATAACTAAAGAAAACAGGAGAGTAGAGAACAAATGAAGAGAAAAAGCAAGAAAAAGTAAACACCTCGGAAAACAAGGAGCAAAGATAAAACAGAAGAAAAAATAAATAAAAAGCCAGAAAAAAAACAGAAATAGATGAAGGGAAAAAAAGAAAAATGAAGTTAAAAGCTAGGGAAAATAAGCAAAGCAAGAAAAAACATGAATAAAAAGCAAAGAGAAAAATAAGAATAAAGCAAGAAAAGAAAAAAGAAGAATAACAAAATCAAAACAGGAGAATAATAATAATAATAATAATAATTTCCTTTGTATTGTCATTCTTTGTAACAATGTACACAGAACGAAATGTCGATACACCTGACCCGTTGTAGCGAGCCGATGCAGCCGCAGCCAACAGAGGGCGCCGCCATTTTACCAATGTTATAAGTCTTAGGTATGACTCAGAGAACAAAAGAAGAGAAAAAGCAAAAAAAAAAGTAAACATCTAGGAAAACAAGAAGCAAAGGATGGAAAAAAAAAGAAAAAATGAATAAAAAGCAAGAAAAAAAGGAAATAAATAGATTAAAGGAAAAACAAGAAAAATGAAGTTAAAAGCTATAACTGACCAATTTATTTTCCACTATTCTTTTTCAACAACAAACTAAAAATGACTGTGAGCAACACATCCATGACTTCAACTATTCTTCATCAACAATGAACTACAATCAAAATCAAGTTATGTGGACTGCTACCATACCATTCATCAATAAAATCATATTTTAGAAACTATCAAAACTTGAAACACACACACACACACCTTTAATTGCCATCAGTAAGTGGTTTTCTGTGCTCTGCCATGCAGTGAGCAATGTGATAGCTTGCTTCAGTGGTGGTGTTTATAGCAGTGACAAATGTTTTCAGGGTCTGTGTTTGTTTGCTGTACCTGGACACAACACATTTTAATGTCTCCGCCTTTCTAGACTTGTCCTTGAATTCATGTTCATGTTTCGTCTCTTAATGACGCTTAACACTTGACGTGCGAGGTACAACGCTCTCGAGGCATAATGCACAAACGGCACGGTCCTTTTTTGCACAAACCCTCAGTCATCTGTCCACGCTGGCTGAAAAGAACGAGATTTTTTCACTGTAAGAGCTGTTGTGATTCGTTCATTTAGATAGATAGATAGATGGATACTTTCTTCATTCCTGTAGGGAAATTCACACTTCCAGCAGTCTCCTTTGTTGTTTATTAACAGATTAACAGGATGGCCTCAGGGTGCTGTGTTGTAGTTTAGCAACTGCGGAGTGAATGACGTCACACGCTAGTCCAAAAGTTCGACGTCCCTGCGGCAGATGGAAATCTTTGTGCCCAGGGTTACACCACCTTGTGTCCACGTAGATAGCGAGTCCGCCTCCTCTCCGCTTCCCAAAGGCTTATGTGTCTCTCTTTGTCTAACAGTGCTGAAGCTGGATAGCTCCAGTCCGGGTATCCCGCACCGGTGTTTATGTGGGTGGGTTAAGACACGGATCTTTCCTGCTCTGCGAGGCGCGGTGCAGACACGCTCACACACGCAGCAGAGGAGGACGGGCGCTACCGTAAAGCCTCTAAATAACACAGCGCGCAACTGAAAATGGCTAATGCCTAAAAAAAAAATGCTTGTGAAAAAAAATAAATAAATCTTATTTTGCCGTGCACTCGCGCGCCACTGGTTAACCCCACCGACTTGAGGCTAGATTTAAGACAGAATAACATGTCCAGGCTTAATGCCTTATCTTGGATTTGCGCAATATCCCCAAGGTGTATGTGTGTGTGGTGCCTCCTGCAGTTCACTGAAACACTGTATGGATAGACAGAGTTCAATATTTTTTGGGTTGTACAGGGTACCGGAACATATTACCTCCTCACCAATGTTCCCTCTAAGCTGCACATTCTCAGCGCACAAGAAAATCTTAAGAAGCGAATTAAGTCAAAGTTACAGTGCATGAAGGTAAAAATACAAGGGTTCCCCTGATGTTGTGTCCTAAATGCGGTATTTTCAAGTCGAGTCGAAGTAGCGCGAAGTTGAGTAAAGTTAGTAGAGTTTGTCGAGAATCGGCTTCTTCGGCTCACTAAAGAGAACCGGCTCTTTCGAGTCCCAAACGGCTCTTCGGGTTGTTTTTGCTTCTTTAATCCCAACATGACCAAATATTATGTAAAATTGTGCACAAAATGACTTAAAGGAAGGGGAGGAAATAGAACAAAAAAGCAAAAAATACCAAAATGAAAAAGTAGTGAAAAGCTGAGAAAAAAAGAAACAAAAGGAAGAGAAAAAAAGAAGGAAAAATTTAGAAAAAAAAGCCAGAAAAAAAGAAGTGAAAGAAATAAAGGAAAAAAGTAAATAGAACAAAAAGAAAAAAGTAACAGTTCGGAAAAAATAAACAAAATGAGATTTTTTAAAGGAATAAAAAAAAAATAGAAAAAAAACAGGGAAAAAGAAGAAAAAGTTTGTGTTGCATTCAAATCATTTCCAATGATACCAAGTCAATCTTGTTGCCAACATTGAACTTCCACTAAAAAAATGGGATTAAATACAGTTCTGTATCGTGCATAGTACATGAGTCAATTCATTCAAAAGAGAAAAATAATTTTGCATTGCCGGAAACTCAGCAAAATGTAACTTGATGTCAAGTTTTGGACACGTTTGATAATGATTTAGTTGCCACACTGGGGATTGCCGTTGCTCACTGTCGTTTTAAGCGTTGCTCACCGACTTTGTGTGAACGCTCAGACCCCTGGAAAATTACCGGGAACATTGCTCCTCACACTTCTCACCTTTATAACCTCTGACCACGCCTGCAGGTGGCGTTGCAACTCAATCCGGGGACAAAAGAAGACGAGAACTGGTCATGTCTATGAACCAGCTTCAAGGCGGCGGCAGTGGAGGTCTAGACTGGGACGGGAAGCTTGCCACTCTGGAGAAGTTGCTCATGTGTCCCATCTGCTTGGAGCTCCTCCACAAGCCCATCGTCATCTTGCCATGCCAGCACAACCTCTGTAGGAAGTGTGCTAATGAGATCTACCAGGTACTTTTTCATTTTTTTTCTACAGTGTCAGGAAGCCAGAGGCTGACGAGATCTATACCAGTTACACCAGTAGATACCGGACAGGATGTTTGAGATCGACATTATTAAGACTATTTGGTGGCTATATTTGCAGATAAAATACATGTACATAGTTTAATTCTACATGATGATGGTAGAAAAGAACTTCCGTCCGTCCTGGATGAAGTCCAAACGGAGAGACGGAGTGGTTTATTTTGCGTCAGAGGAATCAGTACACACAAGAACATGACTTCAAAATAAAAGAATACAAGATTGATAAACGTACAAGAGATATAATTACACTCATTGTTGAAACGTTACTTTATGTGTGTGTGTGTATGAGAAACATTGTTTTTATATTTAGTAATATCAAAACAAGCTAATGACCTTGAGACAGAAATTCAAGAGATTTACATTGAAAACCTGACAGTGCCTTGCATAATTATTGCCACATTTTAGGCTTCAAACTTAAAGCTGAAAAACAGAATTTTTTTGGGAGGAATCAGCAACATGTGAAATTGTATATTCTATACACACAACAACATAAAAGCAAAACAGGTTCAACCCAACACTCGTAACAAAAACCTGTATACAAAAAGGACACAGAGAATTGTGTTTGGTTTACTTGCAAGGGAAGCGAACGGAAAACTGCTTTTGGTTACAGTTCCTCCAACTCACTTCAAAGCAGCCTTCCCTCACCTTGCCTTTTATTCAGAAAAGGAACACCCTAGTTACAAGGTGGTTTCGACTGCTAAACAGAAGAATGCATTTGAAGGTTAAATTTCCAGTTGACACTTGTTATTTGAAATGTGACTGATTAACTCTCTTAAAGCAATACTCAAGAAAAGATCCTTGGCTTTTCGGGTCAAATCTGTAACTTATTCACACCATTGGTTCTCTCTAGAGCAGGGTTGTCAAACTCATTTTAACTGGGGGGGCCACACGATAGAACAAACATTCTCTCGGGGGCCGGACTAGTAAATTAGAGAGAAAGAAAAAGAGAGAAAGAAATAAGACAAAGCGAAGGAGAGAAAAGAGAGAGGGTGGGACAATGAAAGAGAGGAAGGGAGAAAGAGAGAGAGGGAGAGAGAATGTGAGAAACAAAAAAGATATAAAGAAATCGAGAGAAAGAATGGTATCCAAAGAGAAATAGAAAAGAGAGAAAGGGGGAAGGAGAGATAAGAGAAGGAGAGAAAGAGAGAATGGGAGAAGGAGAGAAGGGGAAAGCAGGAGAGAGCGAAAGAGAGAAAAGGAAAAATGGAAGAGCGAGCAAAAGAAGGTAAAAAGACACAGAGAGAGAAAGACACAAAGAACAACAAAGGAAGAGAGAGAGAGAGAGAGAGAGAGAGAGAGAGAGAGAGAGAGAGAGAGAGAGAGAGAGAGAGAGAGAGAGAGAGAGAGAGAGAGAGAGAGAGAGAGAGAGAGAGAGAGAGAGAGAGAGAGAGAGAGAGAGAGAGAGAGAGAGAGAGAGAGAGAGAGAGAGAGAGAGAGAGATACAAGTATAGTGTCTTTGTTCGAGGCACCTGGCTTTGGCAACATCAAGTGGACATATTTAGACCTTCAGCTCGTTTTTCTCTTGAGCTTCTCTGAGCGTTGTCTCGCGGGCCGGATTCAATCCCTTAGCGGGCCTGATCTAGCCCCCGGGCCGCACGTTTGACACACCTGCTCTAGAGTGCAGTGGAAAACTTTTGCTCGTGAGAACATCCTACTTCGTAAGCACAATATTTTAAGCAAACATATAACACACATAAATGATAGTAAAATTGAATAACTTATGTACATTATTCCAACAAAATATATCGACTTCCTTGTTCTCACCTCATCTAACTGACTCCAGAGGTTTTCTGACGACTTCTGTACAATCCGTAGTCGGCCTAAATGATTAAGACTGAAAGAGTGTCGTTAAGTCTCAGGTTGAATTCACCTGCTCAGTGATGGGCTTAGAGGTCTGTGAAAGGAGACACCGGAGAACAGACGGCATTATAAAGGCCAAAACAACCATCAGGCAGGTCCTGGATGAAGTTATGGAAAATTCAAAGCAGGAATGGGATACAAGTCTATTTAGATAGATGAATAGATAGATACTTTACTCCTTGTGTTGAAAGATAAAATAATAAAAGATATAGAATACAAAAATACCCAATATAAGTGTTGATATAGAGTATTTAAATGGTGCTACGGAAAATACACACTGTAATAAAAATAGGGTCATATGCAAATCTGGGGGTGGGGTTTCATGTGGGCTTTTACTCTCCTGGGTGGAGTTAAAGAGCCTCATGGCATGAGGAAGAAATTAGGTTAGGTTAAGGTACAGGTGTCAAACAGGCGGCCCGCGGCCCAGTTTAGGCCCGCCAAGGGATTGAATCCGGCCTGCGAGACGACAATCAGAGAAGCACAAGAGAAAAACAAGCTGCAGGTTGAAATATGTCAACTGGATGTTGCCAAAGCCAGGTGCCTCGAACAAAGACACTGTACTTTATTTCTCTCTCTCTCTCTCTCTTTTCCACCCATTTTCTCCCACTCTTTGTCTCTTTCTCTCTGTGTGTCTTTAAACCTCTTTTGCTCTAACTTCCTTTTTTCCTTTTCTCTCTTTTTTCTTTCTCTCTTCATACCCTTTGCACTTTCTTTTCTCTTTTCTCTCCTTCTGTCTTTCTATTTCTCTTTGCATTTCTTTTTTTCCTTTCCCTTTCTTTTCCCCCTCTCTCACGGCTTTTTATCTTTTCTTTCTCATGCTCTCTCCCTCTCTCTCTCTCTTTTCCACCCCTTTTCTCCCACTCTTTGTCTCTTTCTCTCTGTGTGTCTTTTAACCTCTTTTGCTCTAACTTCCTTTTTTCCTTTTCTCTCTTCCTACCCTTTGTGCTTTTTTTTTTCTCTTTTCTCTCCTTCTGTCTTTCTATTTCTCTTTGCATTTCTTTTTTCCTCTCCCTTTCTTTTCCCCCTCTCTCGCGGCTTTTTATCTTTTGTTTCTCACACTCTCTTCCTCTCTCTCTTTTTCTTTCTTTGTCCCGCCCTCTCTCCTTTTCCCTTTCTTTATCTCTTTTTCTTTTTCTTTAATCTACTCGTCCGGCCCCCGACAGAATGTTTGTTCTATCGTGTGGCCCCCGAGTTCAAATGAGTTTGACACCCCTGGGTTAAGGGTTAGGTTAAGGCAGCAATGACTTTTTCACGTAGGGGCCAGATAGATTAATTTGTTGTGCCACAATAAACGGAATCAACATTTTCAAACTGCATTTTCTATTTCCTTGGGTTTTCTCTGTGTGATATAGAAATTGGTTTGATGATCTAAAACACAGGCGGCCCGCGGGCCAGATCAGGCCCGCCAATGGTTTAAATCCGGCCCGCAAGACAACAGTGAGAGAAGCGCAAGAGGAAAATGAGCTGTAGTTTTAAATATTTCCACCGGATGTCAACAAAGCCGGTTAACAATTGCGAAAGAATTGTGGTAGTATTTCTCCATTTCTCTCTGACTCACTTCTTTTTTTATTTATTTCTCCCTCTTTTTCTTTCTCCTGTTCACTCTCTTTTTCTCTATTTCTCTCTCACTCCCTAACTCTTTCTTTTTCTCTGTCTTGCTCTCTTTCTATTTTCTCTCTCTAATTTACACTTGAATTCTCTTTCTTTCTTTCTCACCCTCTTTCTTTCCCTTTTTCGACCTGTCTCTCCCCTCACTTTGTCTCTTTTTCTCCTGCTGACTCTTTCTCTTTCTGTCGTTTCACTTCTCTTATTCTTTTTATCTTTCTCTTTTTTCACTTTCTTTTTCTCTCTATATTCATTTCCCCCTTCTCCATTCATATCTCTATTCTGCTCTCTCTTGTTCTCTCACTGTTACTCTGTCTCCCTTGTTCTCCCTTTCTGTTTATCACTCTCTCTTTACCTCCCTCTCTTTTTCCCCCTCTCTCTTTCTGTTAGACTTACTAGTCCGGCCCCCGTGAGATTTTGTTTTAGCATTTGTGGCCCCACGGCTAAAAGGACTTTGACACCCCTGATCTAAAACCTTTGTGAGTGATAAAAACGCGAAAAAAAAACACAGAAATCGGGAGCGGGGGAAATACTATTTCACGGCACTGTAGGTCAGTAGAAGTTTATGACTTTGGTCTGCCATCTGCAGCTGAGCCCAAAGCTAAACTGACAACGGCATTCCCATTTTGAGCTGTTGATCCTTCCAGGAGGCTCAGCTGCAACAGCTGACGTTTCATCAAAACTATTCGAAGGCAGTCCCTGTTCGCTTTGGTCTTTTCTTGGATTTTCCTCAAATACTTTTCTCATATCTGCCACAATGTTCCCTGGAATTTTGCAGGGGTCTGAGCGTTCACACAAAGTCGGTGAGCAACGCTTGAAACAACAGTGAGCAACGGCAATCCCAAGTGTGGCAACTGAGTCATTATCAAACATGTCCAAAACTTGATATCACGTTACGTTTTGCGGAGTTTCCAGCAATGCAAAAAAAAATTTCTCTTTTGAATGAATTGACTAAAAGGTTGTACGGCCTACAAACGTCGTTTGTTCTTGCAATTCTTTCACAAGATATCCATTTCTTTTTTTTCCTGGTATATTTTGTCGCATAATATTAACATTTTTGAGGGCTTATTGAGTCGGTGGCAAGATACAGAACTGTATTTAATAACATTTTTTAGTGGAAGTACAATGTTGGCAACAAGATTGGCTTGGTATAATTGGAAATTATTTGAATGCAATACACATTTTTCTTCTTTCTGTGTTTTTTTTCTACTTTTTTTTAAATTCCTTTAAAAAAAATCTCATTGTGTTTATTTTTTCCGAGCTGTTACTTTTTTCTTTTTTGTTCTCTATTTACTTTTTTTTCCTACATTTCTTTCTTTTCTTTTTTTTCTGGCTTTTTCCTAAATGTTTCTTTCTTTTTTTTCTCTTTCTTTTTTTCCTCAGCTTTTCACTACTTTTTCATTTTTCCTTTTTTTTCCTATTCCCCCCTTCCTTTAAGTCATTTTGTGCATAATTTTACATCATATTTGGTCATGTTGGGATGAAAGAAGCAAAAACAACCCGAAGAGCCGTTTAGGACCCGAAAGAGCCGGTTCCTTTTAGTGAGCCGAGCCGAAGAAGCCGGTTCTCGACAAACTCTACTAACTTTACTCAACTTCGTTCGACTTCGACTCGACTTCAAAATACGGCATTTAGGACACAACGTCAGGGGAACCCGTGTATTTTTACCCTCATGCACTGTAACTTTGACTTAAGCCGCTTCTTAATTAGTAATTTTGAGCCCTGATTTTTGTGCGCTGGCTAGATTTTCTTGTGCGCTGAGAATGTGCGAGCGCGCAGCTTAGAGGGAACACTGATCTGCCATATACTTGGATCCAGCTTTTCCTGTGGTAATGTCTTCTCTGCTGTTGGATACTGGGTAGTCCGTGTTCTGACATTAGTTTTTCTGTCTGTTCATCAACTTTTCTTCGGAAACTATACCCCATTCTCTTCTATGTGTTTTCTATCCCTCAATCGAAACAATCCAGCATACAGTACCTTGCCAAAGTATTAGAACTCCTCGAAAACCTTTTGACAGTGTCATATGTAAGGCTTCAAACTCTAAATATTTTCTAAATTAACACGTGAGACTCAATCGTGACGGGAATGTATTCAACATTTTATATTGTGCTAACAAGCAGTTAAGTAGGTGTTGCAAAAATATTGGCCCCCTTTGAGATAATACCTTGTACAACCTCCTTTTGCTGCAATCACAGCCTCAAGTCTTTTTGGGTATCTAGAAAACAGAAATATTTGTCTATTCTTTGCAAAACAGTTAAAAATCATTGATGGTGATTGTTTGTGCACAGCATTTTTCAGATTTTTTTCAGAAATACTCTATAGAATTGAGGTCTGGACTTTGGCTAGGCTAATCTCCCATCGACCCATTCATTTTCTTCCGCTTCTCCACGTTTGAGTCAAGGGGGCAGTAGCTTCAGGAGGGAAGCCCAGGCCTTCCTACCCCTAGCCACTTCATCTAGCTTGTCAGGCGGGATCCCGAGGCATTCCCACGCCAGCCTAGAGACGTAGTCTTTTCAGTGAGTCCTGGGTGGTCCCCGGGGCCTCCTGCCGGTAGGACATACCCGAAACACCTCCCGAAGAAGGGGTACAGGAGGCATCCTTGTCTTATGCCCGAGACACCTCAACCGGCTCCTCTCAATGCGGAGGAGCATCGGTTCTACACTGAGTCCTACCTGGACGAACAAGCTTCTCACCCTATCTCAAAGGGAGAGCCCGGCCAACAGTGGAGGAAACTGATTCTAACACCTTTAAATTGTTAGTTTTAAACAAATTCCATTGTAGATTTTGCTCTATGATTAGGGTCGTTGTCTTGTTGGAAGGTGAACCTGCGCACCATTCTCAGGTTTCTTGCAGACTCCAACAGATTTTCTGCCAGAAACGTCTTGTACTTGACTTCATTCATCTTCTGAACTGTACCGATCTTTCCAGTACCAGCTTGTACCAGCTCAGTAGCCTAGATGGTAGTGTGCCCGCTTTGAGACTGGGAGGTCGCTGGTTCGCGCCTCGGCCGAGTCATACCTTATTGGTAAAATGGCGGCGCCCTCTGTTGGCTGCGGCTGCATCGGCTCGCTACAACGGGTCAGGTGTATCGACATTTCGTTCTGTGTACATTGTTACAAAGAATGACAATACAAAGGAAATTATTATTATTATGAAATTATATGCTGAAGAAAAGCAACCCCAGAGAATGATGCTGCCACCACCATGTTTGACAGTGGGGGTGGTGTTTTCAGTGTTACTCTTACACCAAATGTAACAGTTTGCATTCAGCTCAACCAGTGCAATTCTGGTCTCATCTGACCAGAGCACATTGTTGTACATGTTATTTGTGTCTCCCATGTGCCTTCTTACAAATGGTTTGACCACAGCCATCTCCCCTGTACCTTTGCCTGACATGCAGCCTTAGACATGGTTTCCTTTTAGCTTTCCTATATGAAAAGCCCATTTCCTTTAGGGTGATTTTGCACAGCTCTGTCACATACATTGACTCCAACTTCCTCCTATTTCCTCTTCCTTTGCCATGTTGTGCATTTTCTGTTTTCAATACATATGGTCTCTATATCAAAACTAGAACAGGAGGAGGACCAAGATGCATAGCGTTTCACACACAAGCTTTATTTTACGGGAAATGGGGAGAGGAAGTAAGACAGCAGTCTGGCGTGGAACGACAGGAAGCCAGAGGCTGACGAGATCTATACCAGTTACACCAGTAGATACTGGACAGGATGTCAGAGATCGACATTATTAAGACTATTTAGGGGCTATATTTGCACAGATGAAATACATGTATATAGTTTAATTCTACATGATGATGGCAGAAAGAACTTACGTCCGTCCTGGATGAAGTCCAAACAGAGAGAGGGAGTGGTTTATTTTGCGTCAGAGAAATCGGTACACACAAGAACATGACTTCAAAATAAAAGAATACAAGATTGATAAACGTACAAGAGAGATATAATTACACTCATTGTTGAAACGTTACTTTATGTGTTTGTATGAGAAACATTGTTTTTACATTTAGTAATATAAAAACAAGCTAATTACCTTGAGACAGAAATTCAAGAGATTTACATTGAAAACCTGACACAGGACGGGACAGACAGGATTGATATCAGACACTAAAGACTGGAGTCTGATAACAAGCAGGACGAGATAGACGGGAACGATACTAGACACTGGCGATCGATATCAAACAGGACAAAATAGACGGTAACGATACCAGACACTGGAGATCGATATCAAACAGGACATAATAGACGGGAACGATACCGGACAGGAAACACAAGTAGGAAACCGGACAGAGTCAAAACACACGTAGGAAACCGGACAGAGTCAAAACACACGTCTTGCGGTGCAGAGGTTCGTTGACAGACTGACCAAGGGTGAGTGAGAGCACTGAGCTTAAATATGAGGGAAGCCAATCATTCAACGAGCCGCAGCTGGCGCCAAACGGGAGGGGCCGATTGGCAACCGTGACACTTTGTTTGTCTTGATGCCTACATGTCTTCTTTGGCCTACCAGTACACTTGACTTTGACAACCTTCCCATGCTGTTTGTACTTGGTCCAAATCTTTGATACAGCGGATTGTGAACAGCCCACATCTTTGGCAACCATACGAGTCGTTACCTTCTTCAAGACGTTTGACGATCCTGTCTTTGGTCTCAAGGACATCTCTCTTGTTGGAGCCATGGTTCCATGATTCCATACTTTTTTCGGGGGGTTGTACACTGAATTTAAACTAAATGTGAATGAAGGATCTTTGAAAACATGCTTTTCATTATTTGATAAATGTCTACGTCGGTTAACTTAATCATTATTATGTTCAAGCATTATTAACTTTGGATTGTGACCGTACTGTTTCAGGCCCAGGTCACCGTGACTTTGAGCAACGGACACTTCTCCTGCCCATTGTGTCATCACCAAGTGTTCCTGGACCGCCATAGTTTCTTCAGTTTGCAGCGCAATTATCTGGTGGAGAACATAATCGACATCTACAAAGAAGAAATCTGCACTCAGAACAGTGACAGGTAAAACAAAACAAAATCCCAAGAGGACAACTGAGTTTTTGATCCCTGACTTCCTCTCCAGGCCAATCCCACCCTCACTTGCTACTCAGGTTGCTTGCTCCAAACATTCGGATGAGAAGGTCAACATTTATTGCATTACCTGCCAAATGGCAACATGTTCCATCTGCAAAGTCTTTGGAGAACATCAGTCCTGCCAGGTCCAATCTCTGACAGATGCCTTGCAACACAAGAAGGTCTGTTCCTTTCTTTGCCTGCTTGGGGAGTAAAGATGTACAGTGGAACCTCGGTTCTCGACCATAATCCGTTCCAGAACCCTGTTCGATCACCGAAATCATTTTTCCCATTACAAATAATGTAAATCGTTTTAATCCGTTCCAACACCTTGAATGTTTACCTTGGTTTACCTTTAAGACACAAATGACATAAATGTAACCCAGGCTAATCGTACGTTCGCGTTAGCGTAATAGATAGATAGATAGATAGATACTTTATTCATCCCCGTAGGGAAATTCACTCTTCCAGCAGTCTACCCTGTTGTTTATTAACAGATGAACATGATGCCCTAGGGGTGCTTGTAGCGGAGTGGATGACGTCGCGCTAGTCCAAAAGTTCGACATCCCTGCGGCAGATGGAAATCTTTTCTTTGTGAAAATCCAGGGATACACCACCTCGAGTTAGCAAGTCCGCCTCCTCTCCGATTCCCCCCAGCTTTCGTGACTCTGTATAGCGGCGCTGAAGCCGGGTAGCTCCGGGTGGCTAAACGTTAGCGTCCGGAATGCTAAACGTGAGCCACGTTTCCGCAAAACACAGCAACTGCGCTCCCTGTGCGCTTCGATGTTTTCCACCAACACTCGATGATCTTATTTGGTCGTGAGTTCACATTTACCATGATTACGGATGTTACCGAAGACTTATAACGCCGCTAGCCGCTTCGCTAGCTCCGGCTCTTCTTCCACCATAGGCCCCTTCATCACGCCGGCACGAGAATTCTTCAGGGCAAGGAGTTGAAATTCCTTGAATACACGCATTTTTGTGCGCTAAAACCCATGTCCCATAGGATAGAAGTAATCCATAGTGTAGTTGTCAAAACGGGAAGAAAAAACACCGAAGATAGGAGCAGACAATAAAACAATAGGGCAGCTGCTGGAAAAGAAAGATTTCCGTACGAAAGATTACGCTAACATGAACGTGTAAAAATAAAAAAAAGGATTATGAATAGGATTTCTTACCTTTGTGGTGGTCAGCAGAAGGCGCAGATGGACGGTGAGAGGGATGGAGGAGGAAGGAAAATGATTGTTTGGAAGGAGAGTCCCCTTCCATAAAAACTTTGGGGAGCTTTTCTGTCTGAGGGGTGCTCACACGTTCAAATCTCTTTGCTACGGATGACTGTCTACAGGATGTTCTTTTCTCTTAAAATATCTATCCAATGACACTTGCTTCTGGCTTCTTTTTAGCACTTTTCGGAAGTGGTTCATGACCGTGTCATTAAAGTCATGATGACTCTGGTGGCTGCAGCTTCATCGGTATGGTGAAATTCTGTAACTCGGCCCATTTGCTACACATTTGTTTCATCTCGGACGCCCCCTAGTGTATTGGAGGCGCAATTGCGCCTGAGAAAATGAAAAGGAGTAAAAAAATGTGATGTGAAACATCCACCCCGGCGTTCGAACTCCGATTTTTGTTCGAACAACGAAGCAAGAATTTCTCCATTTTTTTTGTTCGGACTCCGATTTGTTCGAACTGAGAGTCGTTCGAAAACCGAGGTTCCACTGTAATTGTATTCCATTGGATCCATCCATTTTCTACACCGCTTATCCTCAGTAGGGTCGCGGGGGTGCTGGAGCTTATCACTGCTATCTTCGGGCAGGGGACACCCTGAACTGGTTGCCAGCCAGTCACAGAGACAGACAACTCACTCGCTCATTCACACCTAGGGACAATTTGGACCGGCCAATTAACCTGACGTGCATATTTTTGGAATGTGAGAGGAAACTGGAGCGGGGAGAACATGCAAACTTTGCACAGAGAGGCTGGTAACTGGAATTGAACCCGAACCTTTGCTCGGTGGGGCTGTGCGCAAACCACCTAGCCGCTGTTCCGCTTATTTTGTTACAGTTGCAGAGAAAAAAGACATAAATAAATTACAGTTGTATTTAGCTTAATACAGTGTTCATTTGACCTGTGAAAAGTGATGGGTCCCGGGGACTCGCATACTCAAAAATCTATGGGTCCCAACGGAGATCTATAGGTCCCCTAAATTTAGTGTTATCGAGGTTGAAATTGTAAATCGACGACAAATATATAATATAAATCTATATATTCATTCAATTTTAATCATCACAGTTAATTGGTAATAATAATATAATAATAATAATAATTTCCTTGTATTGTCATTCTATGTAACAATGTACACAGAACGAAATGTCGATTGCACCTGACCCGTTGTAGCGAGCCGATGCAGCCGCAGCCAACAGAGGGCGCCGCCGACCACTTTTTAAGTCTTAGGAATGACTCGGCCGGGGCGCGAACCACCGACCTCCCAGTCTCAAAGCGGGCGCCTTACCATCTAGGCTACAAAGCAGTTATCACTTCAGATTTTTCAGTTCATATATTCTTCGTGGTTTGCTGTCCCGCCACAGTTGTAATGCCTTCTCAATGTCCAATTGCAGCAACGGAATTTCCATAGCTAATTTGTGGTATTCATTGTCGTGGTGCTGATCAAATGTGCTCTTCTGAAAGTTTGGATTGCGAAATGATTCATGCAATCCAGTTTTTTTGTCACGCTGGGTGCACGCATCACAGAACATGTCGCCTCCATTATCATCCTCCTCATTGCGTAACCAGGAATATAATTGAGTCCATTTTGGCAGAAAAGTTCTTTTCTTGCTAGGAGTATTCTTTTGTTTATCTTTCGTCGAATCGTTCGCTTCAAAACACGTGTTTTCCTTGCCTTCGCGGTCTTATGAAGAATTTCTCCGCCGTTTTTTCATGCCGGAATTATTGCCGTTGTTACCACTTTCTGCATTATGTTTCGACTTATTATTGACACTGAAGAAATTACCGATTTTGTGTTGATTTGCACCTAATACTGTTAGGTTTAAGTCCCCAACATTTTTAATAAAACGCTCTGAAATAAAAAAAGACATAGAGAATCGGTCATTGAAAATTGGTTATTTTATTAATCATTATAATGAGAGCGGCGGAGACCGGGCTGTTACAAATCTCCTCACTCTTCTCTGTGGCCCCGTCGCGAAGCCCCGTCTCACTCTCTCTTTTAACTCCCTCTCTTTCTCTCTCTTTTTCTCCCGCTCTCTTTCTGTTAGACTTACTAGTCCGGCCCCCGTGAGATTTTGTTATAGCATTTGTGGCCCCACGGCTAAAAGGACTTTGACACCCCTGATCTAAAACCTTTGTGAGTGATAAAAACGCGAAAAAAAAACACAGAAATCGGGAGCGGGGGATATACTATTTCACGGCACTGTAGGTCAGTAGAAGTTTATGACTTACTTTACTTACTATCTTACTTTTATACTATTGTCCATAAGTTTCCGCCTCCGAAGGAAGGGCTCTATCTTACTGGTGGAGACTTCATTCTGTCTGTTACTACGCGGAGTTAATTAAATCTTCGCACTCCTTGCTTTCCGCCCGATGATCACAGGTGGCCTCTGTCCTCCTTTCTTCTTAGAAACAACTTGAGTTATTGCATATATCAGGTCAAGTTGTTTCTCGTTGGTATGTAAGATGACTGTACAAAGAACAACTCATGGCCTTGAAGAACAGCTTACGGCTGCAAACTAAACAAGAAGGGCTGAGAACACTTATAACATATTAATGTCAACTGTAGGATAAATATATGTATATAATTCCAACAAATACCAACAGTTTTTTTGGAGGCATACTTCTCTTTCACTCGACAACCACCAAAACAACGTCATCTCGAAGCAACGAGATCTCGTTTGCCGAGATCGGCGCGAGACCAAAACAACAATGGCGGATCTGCCTGACGAAAAGTTTGGAGTGCGGTAAACCTTTGTTAAAAAAAAAAAAGTAATCGGGTAATAATGACAATTTGGTGTCAAAAAAGTTGATTTGAGACCATGCGTCCCCAGCAAAAATGATGCGACTAGGACGCAGGGACGCGGGCAAACCAGAACACTGTTAATATAAGGATTACTTTGCAGGATTACAATAATATTTAAAACTATATTTATTTTTGAGCCTTACCACAATTTGTCTATCAACGTAAATCTGTTGCGCGGATTCCACCGGCGGCCATCTTATCCACTACTTCATGCTTGTCACACTGCGTTGCAGATAAAGCATTGCTCTGTTAGTCTATGTTTTATTTCTTCTCCAATGTAGCACTCATTTTGTTGCAGTGTCGTTTAAGAGGGGTCTTGGATGACTCCTCGTTGAAGAAAAATACTCCGAAAACACATACGGCTCCTTTGGAGATAGCCACAGTTGGCCCTTGTTTATTAAACACAACTCAACTGCACTTCTCATCACGAAAACCTGACTTTCTGCGCCTAGACTTTTCTTTTTCAGTGTTCTTTTATCCCTCATAATTTCCCTTCGACTCCTTTCGCAACTACGATAACGTCCACAACATCCCGAGGGATATACAGAGACCACCGGATCTCCCTGGGTGATCTGCCTGCCGACAACGACGGAGCAAAAGAAAAAGGCTGCCAGTCGGGCCTGGGCTAAGAAGGCGACCACACAGACCAGCGCTCCCAGTCATGTTCCTAACCAACCCCAGATCCATCGTCCACAAAATGAGCCACCAACAGCGTCCGAAATTGGAGTATTTTTGTCATCACGGAGCCTTGGCTTCCCCGACGCCGCAGTCCAACTAGCAGGACGCACGCTTCACCGGCACGAACGAGACGGAGACTCTGGTAAAAACAGGGGTGGGGGACTATGCGCTACAATAACAGCCGAATTATTGACACACACTGCTCACTCGATATAGAGTTTCTAGCAGTATTGTGTAGACCCTTCTACCTCCCGAGAGAGCTAATTGTGGTCATTGTGCTTACTGTTTACGTTCCACCGGATGCTAACGTTAGCATAGCGCTAAATCTCCTGCCTGCTGCTATCAATAAACAGCAGCTCGCACACCCCGACGGAGCTTTTATCGTCGCCGGCGACTTGAATCGGGCATGTTTAAGGACTGTACTTTCCAAATCCATTCAATACGTGGACTGAGCAATTAGGGAAAAAACACTGGACCGTGTGTACAGTAAGATCAAACATCTAGTTGGATCTGCCCATCTCTGTCTGTCCCTCACCCCCTCATACACTCCCCCTCCGGAAGAAAACAAAGCCTATACAACAAGGACAGTACAAACATCTTCTTTGTTCCTTTATCACTTTGTTTTCCTTATAGCCTCACTGTAAAATGTGGAACTGGAGTGCCACGTCCAATTTCGTTGTCACAATATATCCCATGTTGTAACAATTACAATAAAGGTATATTCTATTCTTTTCTATTCTATTCTATTCTATTCTAGACCTGTGATGCGTTCAGGGACATTTAAGTTTGATTGATCTTTTTGTATTTTGCAGTTAATTGTTGTTCAAAATCCACTAAACGATTACTCTAGCTTTAGGTATTAAGAATACATGGGTGATACCAGGTGCTGTAAATAGGTCATCTGGCACACGCTCTGCTGCGACAGCGCTGACTGTGCCCTGCCCACTGCCCGAAGATGGCAGGGATGGGCTCCAGCACCCCCGCGACCCTACTGAAGATAAGCGGTGCAGATAATGGATGGATGGCTCAATTATTACTTCACTCACTCACTTACTTCTGGCTTAGCGATTTCAAGGCTTTTCGTCATCAGTTTTGACAATTTCATAATCGTTCAAAATTTTGTAGGAGGAGCTGAGGGAAGGTGTGGTTTCCTTGTTGGAGGCCAAACAGAAAGTTGGCGCACTGATGAATGAGCTTGAGGAGAAGTGTCAAAGAATCCAGGTGGGTCTTGACGGTCGTCATGGAAACAACAATAATGTCACGAGACATGTACAGTATGTCAAAAAATGAGTGAACCTCTCATATTTCTGCAGGGATTTTATTATAATGTTTAGTAGAAGAACACTGAAGAAACATCACAATGAAAAGAAATCGGTTTCAATGAATTTTAACCCTTTAAAAAACAAAATATAGCCATCAATAACCAACCCAATTGGCAACAAGAGTACACCCTCAAGTGAAAGTTCCTAAAGTGTATGGTCTGAGTCAATGTTCAAAGTCTGTGAGCAACGCTTGAAACAACAGTGAGCAACGGCAATCCCAAGTGTGGCATTATCAAACATGTCCAAAACTTGACATCACGTTACATTTTGCTGAGTTTCCGGCAATGCAAAATTATTTTTCTCTTTTGAATGAATTGACTCATGTACTGTTGTAAAGGTTGTACGGCCTACAAACGTTCTTTTTATTTCCTGATATATTTTGTCGCATAATATTAACATTTTTGGGGGCTTATTGAGTCGGTTGTAAGATACAGAACTGTACTTAATCACATTTTTAGTGGAATTACAATGTTGGCAACAAGATTCACTTGATATCATTGGAAATTATTTGAATGCAACATAAACTTTTTCTTCTTTTTTCTGTGTTTTTTTCTACTTTTTTTTCAAAATTCCTTTAAAAAAATCTCATTGTGTTTATTTTTTCCCGCTGTTACTTTTTTCTTTTTGTTTTCTATTTACTTTTTTCCTACATTTCTTTCTTTCCTTTTTTCTGGCTTTTTTCTAAATTGTTCCTTCTTTTTTTCTCTTCCTTTTGTTTCTTTTTTTCTCAGCTTTTCACTACTTTTTCATTTTGGTATTTTTTTTCTTTTTGATTCCATTCCCCCCTTCCTTTAAGTCATTTTGTGCATAATTTTACATAATATTTGGTCATGTTGGGATTAAAGTAGCAAAAACAACCTGAAGAGCCGTTTAGGACCCGAAAGAGCCGGATCCTTTTCGTGAGCCAAGCCGAAGAAGCCGGTTCTCGACAAACTCTACTGACTTCACTCAACTTCGCTCTACTTCGTCTCGACTTCAAAATACCGCATTTAGGACACAACGTCAGGGGAACCCGTGTATTTTGACCTTCATGCCCTGTAACTTTGACTTAAGTCGCTTTTTAATTAGTCATTTTGAGCCCTGATTTTTGTGCGCTGGCTAGATATTCTTGTGCGCTGAGAATGTGCGAGCAGTGCGCAATCGCGCACGCGCACAGATTAGAGTTAACACTGGTCTGAGTACTTCCAGGCCAACCCACCTCTTCAATCTCTGCGCCTATCCTTCTTAGATAGCATTTGGATGTGAAACTGTGCACGTTCAGTCCGCTTCTTTGGATGTCCAACACGAGCCCGGTTGTGAGCGCATCCTGATTTCTTAAAACGCTGGATGATCTCGGCCACTGTACTGCAGCTCAATTTCAGAGAGTTGGCAATCATGTTGTAGCCTTGCCCAGCTTTATGTAGTGCCACAATTCATTTTTACGACCCCCAGAGAGTTCCTTGCCATGGTGTGCCATCTTGGGAGTTTCAGTGACCAGTATGACAGAGTGTACTACAGATTGAACACGCCTGATACCTATTAAAGTAACAAGTCACATGGTATTTTGGAGTGACAATGTCAAGGACAGATTTGTTTGGACATATAGTGTCTTTGGGGTGTACTCACTTTTGTTGCCAGGGGTTTAGCCATTTATAAATATACTCTGCTATATAAGCTTTACATAGACTTATTTTCATCGTGTCAAAGTCATGTTTCTTCAGTGTTGTTGAATGAATGAATGAATGAATGAAAACTTGATTTCGAACATTATAAAATAAAAACAGGACAAGAACAATGATTCAACAACAAGAATAATGTGAACATAACATGTTCGAAAAGGGGTAGTAAGAAGCATACGCTTATTTTTATTAAATACATTTTACAGACCCCTTCTCTTGTGTCGCCATCTATATATCGGATTCATTGATCTGAAGGCCGTCTTTGACACTGTATGCCACTCTTCACTGTGGAACATTCTCCAAGCTTTCGGAGCACCACCCAAGATCATAGCCCTGTTCAAGCTGCTTTACAGCAACGCAGAGAGCTGTGTCCGTATCAACGGCATTGACTCCGACTGGTTTACTATCTCCAGAGGCGTTCGTCAAGGCTGCGTGGCTGCTCCCGACCTTTTTAATTGCATCTTCGACCATCTGATGTTCAGGGTTAGTGAGCGCATCCCCGGAGTGTCTTTCAGCAACTACCACCTGACTGACCTGGAGTATGCTGACGACACCATCATGCTCAGCGCTTCCTACAGCCAGCTGAGAGACGCTCTGGGCATTTACAGCGAAGAGGCAGCGCGGCTTGGCCTCCAAGTGAGTTGGACGAAAACCAAGTTCATGTATGTCGGTGATGGACCAGATCCACCTCCCATCCAAATTGGTAGCGACATCGTAGAGCCTGTCAAGAGCTTTGTGTATCTGGGGTCCATGGTGACAGACAATGGGGACCTAAAACCAGAGATTCTCTGCAGAAGAGCCCTGGCAGCATCTGCTCTGCAGTCTCTCTGGAAACCACTCTGGCGGCACCAGACCATCGCACGCAAGACAAAGCTCCGCATTTACAACCTCGCCGTACTCTCTATCCTGCTTTATGGCTCAGAAACATGGCCCCTGAACGACACCCTGGCCACAAGAATCGACGGTTTTGATAGCAGGGCTCTCAGAACCATCGAGAACATCAGGTGGCCCCAGCGAGTCTCCAATAAAGAGCTCAGAGCCCGCACGTGCCAGCCCCGAGCATCTTCCTTGGTCGCACAACGCCGCACCCGCTGGTTTGGCCATGTCCTTCGTCTACCACCAGACCATCCGACACGAGCCATTCTCCAGTTTGACCCAAAGGCCGCAGGCTGGAGACGACCACGAGGGAAACCCCGCACTCGATGGCTCGACGTCTTTTGCTGTAGAGCAGGGGTGTCAAACTCGTTTTAACTTGGGGGGCCACACGATAGAAAAAATATTTTGTCGGGGGCCGGATGAGGAGATTAAAGAGAAAGAAAAAGAGAGATAAAGAAATAAGAGGAAGAGGAAGGGAAAAGAAGAGAGAGGGCAGGACAATGAAAGAAAAAGAGAGAGAGGGAGAGAGCGTGAGAAACAAGAGATAAATAGAGAAGTCGTGAGAGCGGGGAAAGGAAGCGCCAAGGGTAGGAAGAGAGAAAGAGAAAGGAGAGAAAAGGAAAAAATGAAGTTAGAGCAAAAGAAGTTGAAAAGACACAGAGAGAAAGAGACAAAGAGCATCAAAGGAAGAGAAAAAAAGAGAGAGAGAGAGAGAGAGCGCGAGAAACAAAAGACATAAAAAGAGAAGTCATGAGAGAGGGGAAAGGAAGCGCCAAGGGTAGGAAGAGAGAAAGAGAAAAGAGAGGAAAAGAAAAAATGAAGTTGGAGCAAAAGAAGTTGAAAAGACACAGAGAGAAAGAGACAAAGAGCATCAAAGGAACAGAAAAAAGAGAGAGAGAGAAAGAGAGAGAGAGAGAAACAAAAGACATAAAAAGAGAAGTCGTGAGAGCGGGGAAAGGAAGCGCCAAGGGTAGGAAGAGAGAAAGAAACAAAGAGCATCAAAGGAACAGAAAAAAAAGAGAGAGAGAGAGCGAGAGAGAGAGAGAGAGAGACAGACAGACAAAGTACAGTGTCTTTGTGAGAGGCACCTGGCTTTGGCAACATCAAGTGGACATATTTTAACCTGCAGCTCGTTTTTCTCTTGCGCTTCTCTGAGTGTTGTCTCGCGGGCCAGATTCAATCCCTTAGCGGGCCTGATCTGGCCCGCGGGCCGCCTCTTTGACACCCGTGCTGTAGAGGATGCAGAACAAATCACTCTTCTCTTGTGTATAATATAACAAAACCTCAGGGATATACATATTACATAGGTCAGATATCAATAATTATAATAATATTAGTCACATAATTTTATACACTAATCATCGTAGTACCCATCTATTAACATTAAAATGCTACTAGCCACTAAATATAATTGTGACACCGATGATAATAACAACAATAGCACTAACTAGACAATTCCCGCGGCAATTGTAAGAGTTGTGATTGATCTGGAAGATGATCCCGGCATGTATATATATAACCCCGGTTGTTAGCATTAGGAGTTAGCATAAAGTTCTTAACTCAGAGAGATGTTTCTGTCATTCTTTGCTTGGTTCTGTGGGGGGAATTTTTGGTATATGGATCGTTGGGCAACTCCAAGAGCTCTGGGAGGAGTTACCCGTTAAAATTCGGCAGAAGAAGATAGATATAATAATAATAATAATATCTTGGGGATTATATTAGTTAACCTTGCTCCGCAGTATTTCCAATCTCTAGTATCACTCATACCCCATTTTTTCATCTGTGTATTCTGCCAGTAATATTTTTTTGTATTTATATTTGAACACATGAATAGTTGGACATTGTTTGATCTTATCTTGTAAATTGATCCAAAGTTTAACTCCGCACACAGACACACACATACTTTTCCTGGTGGTTCTCACCTTTGGCATTTTGAATTTACTACAACCCCTTAGGTTATAACTTTGATCTTTCCGAGTGAATAATTGTGGGATGTTTTCTGGCACTGTGTTTTTGTTGACCTTAAATAGCAGTTGTGCAGTGAAAAATTTTACTGAATCATCCAATTTTAATAAATTGGACTGCAGAAATAAAATATTAGTATGATCCTGATATCCTACCCTGTGTATGTTCTAATTGCACGTTTTTGGAGGATAATCAATAATCATTGACACACACTGCTCGCTCGATATAGAGTTTCTAGCAGTATCGTGTAGACCCTTCTATCTACCGAGAGAGCTAACTGTGGTCATTGTGCCTGCTGTTTACGTTCCACCGGATGCTAACGTTAGCATAGCGCTAAATCTCCTGCCAGCTGCTATCAATAAAGAGCAGCTCGCACACCCCAACGGAGCTTTTATCGTCGCCAGCGACTTTAATCGGGCATGTTTAAGGACTGTACTTCCCGAATCCATTCAATACGTGGACTGAGCAATTAGGGAAAAAAACACTGGACCGTGTGTACAGTAAGATCAAACATCTAGTTGGATCCGCCCATCTCTGTCTGTCCCTCACCCCCTCATACACTCCCCTCCGGAGGAAAACCAAGCCTATGCAACAAGGACAGTACAAACATCTTCTTTGTTCCTTTATCTCTTTGTTTTCTTTATCCTCATTGTAAAATGTGGACCTGGAGTGCCACGTCCAATTTCGTTGTCACAATATATCCCATGTTGTAACAATGACAATAAAGGTATATTCTATTCTATAAATAGGGGCTGTAGTGAACTTTTGTAATTATTGCCACAGACTTCTGCACAACATTATGAAATCTCAGCAGAAATGTGAAGGGTTTACCCGCATTTGTGACATACTATATATTTGTAACGGGTGTAATAATATTTTTTGTTTTATTGAAATTCCTGCTGAAATATGTGTATAGTTTTTGGTAAGTGTCCTGCAATGATGAGTCCAACAGTGCCACCTGCTGGTATGGGGTGGGGTTTGGTTTTGGCTTCTGACATGTGACCGGGAGGCGGGGTTTGTTGGCAGTCTACAGAGAGAGCTGCTAACGGTAAGACACATCTTTTGGTGCTCCACAAAAGAAGTTAATTTTAAACATTATAACCACAGCTGACAAATCTCTCAACATGCACAGTAAGGTGATTGATGTTGTCAAGCTGTTTGGATTTATTTTCCTTTTGTTTCTGTTGTGCTAAAATGTTAATTCCCCTTGGAGAGATCAAAGAGATCAAAGCCAGCAGAAAAGCTAATGTTGTGACTCATTTCATATACACATATTTCAATCAATTGATTGAGCTAGTATACGCATTCCTCCCAGTAGTACGACATTTTTTTGCACAGGAGAAGTACATGACTTACAAACAAAATGTGATCGACAAGTTCAGACGACTGTCGTCAGTTGTGGATGAAAGATTTATCGTAAGTTTGACTTCAGTCTTTGCATTTTGGGTTTTGTTCATATTTTAAATTGACCTTGTTTTCATCATGAAGGCTATGACTGAGCAAATCACCTTTGAGGAGAAGTCAGGCCATGCTCTGTTGCTGGCGAGTGTTTATGGAGATAGGGTGAAGGCCAACGGGAAGCTTTTGAAGAAAGCCACGTGCGCAATGGAGGACTCCGACATGGCGGCTTTTGTTGTGGTGAGCTCACATTTGCATGAATTTCTTTGTGCTTAGGATAAACAGAACCTTTGATCGACATTGCGTCCCTGTGCAAAGAGTTTGCATGCGTCCAGGTGGAGGAGCAACCTTCCTCCAGTCAAATCAGCGACGTCTGCTTTTCAAATACAGTACAGTGGGACCTCGGTTCTCGCGGTTAATGGGGACCAAAACCACCCGCGAAAAGTGAAAATCCGCGAAGTAGCGACGCCCCTTCAAAAATGCTAAAAAAAAAAAAAATATTTTTTTTTTAATCATTTTATTTTATTATTATTATTTTTTTAGACCCGGTTAATGGAGACCAAAACCACCTGTTCAAAAAAAAAAAATACCTTTGCAGTACACCCCCCCTGTATACAGTACGATACAGTACACCATATGGAATACGGTTAGAGAGAGAGATTCTTGTTAAACAATCAAACAATAAAACAACATTTATGAGGAGAGCCCACCTGCCCCACCCTCCCTCATCACATTCTACAGGGGCACTATAGAGAGTATCCTGACCAGCTGTATCTCTGTGTGGTGTGGAGGCTGCAGTGCCTCCGACTGGGGTAGTGTGAGGAGGGTGATGAGGAGAAAAGCATCGGGACTTTCTCCCCTCCATTCAGGACATTAGCCAGAAGCGCTGCCTATCCCAAGCCAAGAACATTATCAGGGACCCCTCTCACCCCCATCATGGACTGTTCACTCTGCTAGCCTCTGGGAAGAGGTACTGCAGTGTGCGGTGCAGGACCACCAGGTTCCACAATAGTCTTGTCCCCCTGGCCATTAGACTGTTAAATGGTCAATCAAACACATAGTAAGTCGAAACTGCTGCTAATCTGTACATCTGTTGGTTTTGTTTGACTTTTTTGCACCACTGGCAGTTCTTTATAGCTAGCCACTCCTTGCACATCTGTTCTCCTCTGCACTATTGTACTACAGTGTTATTGTTACTGTTCACCCGATTTGTTTACCTGACTGCCCATTTTGCACATCTGGTTAGCTGTTCCTCTTGCACTCTTTGCACTACTGTAAAATACTATACATAGCCATAATTATTTAGTATATTATTAGTACTCAATACTCCAACTCAATACAACATTTTATTTATATCTGTAGATTCAAGGAAACTGTGCGGGTCAGATGTATCGACATTTCGTTCTGTATACACGTGTACTAGAATGACAAAGTAGATCTGAATCTGAACATTTAACTTACCTCTTACAAGTTCTTCTAAGTGTAGTTGATGAAAAGACCTGTGCAGCATTGCCACACATGAGCAGAGTCACTCGATCCTTATGAGCTTTGAAACCTGTCTTTTGAAGTTCCTCCTTGAAAAGAAATGTTCGGGACGGCATCCTCTTCCAGAAAAGGCCCGTTTCATCCATATTGAAGACTTGCTCCGGGACATGGCCATTTTCTTCGATTATTTTCGGAAACACATCCTCAACATAGCATCAAACAAAGATTTAGCCTTACTTCGGATTAAGTTCGCATCCAGGCTGATTTTCTTCGCCCGACAATCGTGGATCCAAAAACCCAGTGCATTTTCCATTCGCACCATAGTCTTATTCTGGGTGTTTACAACCCTTTTGGCATCTTTCGTGAAAGATATTGCAGCAGTTTTGCGCATGTTCTTCTCTTCCTTTTTTATGTACCGTACCGTGGATTCATTCAGGCCATATTGTCGGGCTACGCTCGCGTAGCTATTTCCTGCTTTCAACTTGTCCAATAAACTCACTTTTTCGTTAATCGTTAACATCTTTCGCTTTTTCTCCGGTTCACTAGATGCACCAAGGGATAAAGAGCGTTTGGGAGGCATCACGAAGGGCTTCAACAAACTTTTAGACTTAAAAATTCACCGCGAGAAAATGGCTAACTAACTGCGAGCTATGGCGAGAAGCGTACTGTACTGTATACGAGGTAAGCGTGGTCTACTGTAGTGAATGGGCCAATGGGGAGTCGAGTATTCAGCGAGTGCTGGCCAATGAGCTTGCGTTTATGGCCGTGACGCTTAGCGTATACGTGCATTTCTTTGTGTTTTAAAATTTTGTAAAATGATGCAATTACTAATTCAAATTGAAATAATGTACCGTAAATTCCGGACTATAAGCCGCTACTTTTTTCCCAAACGTTCAACCCTGCGGCTTATTCACTGATGCGGCCAATTTATGTAAAGCGGCGCTCGAGTTCAAGGCGCATGATGCAGCTTACAAGCTAAACGCAATCGAGAAGTCCGATAAAGAAGGAAACAGAGCTACTGCACGCAAACTTTACCTTGCGAGCGAGTTGCTAGCGCGCTTATGAATAAGGGAGCGTGGGACGACGCCTAATTGACAAAGTCTCTTTCCCATACTGGGGAAGACAACTTTGACGACGTTGGTTATAAGGAGGAAGATGAGAACGGTTTGACGTGACTTCAACATGTACAGTACGTTTTTTTTAACAGACCCGTTAACTGTATTGCGAGCGTGTTGTTAGTAGCGTTTTGCTACCCTTCACAGGCACGGTTTGGGATGAAAGTTATAATATTATTATCAAAGCTTTGAAAACTCTCTCGGTGTACCGTCTTTCTTTGTAAATATGTGTAACCATGTATAATATGTATTTGCAACTGTATATTTTTGTAATGTATTTAGTTGTATTTGTTTTAGACACTTATTCTGATAAGTCTTGAAGGGGCGTAACAGACGCGGGGGATGACGGGAAGTGGGGACCGGTAAAGTTGATTGTTTGTGGACACGGCAGACAAAAGTGGATATATATTTTTCCCACTCTTATCTTTGGAAATATACACTTTTTTCCCTTGGATTACTTTAAACGGGACCTGGACTTTGCAGGTCTGCATCATATGTTAACTACCGGTATCATTTTCCGTTCCTTTTGCCGGCTGTGGTTGTTGAACTGAGGACTTTATGCTCAGTTAAAATCGCGGGACTCAAAGTAGAGTTTGGGTTAATTTTGTGATTGTGTTACAAGTTTCAACATGGGTTCACGCGGCTTATATACAGGTGCGGCTTGTGTAAGTACAAAAGCAGTTATCCTCCTAAAATGTGGTGGGTGCAGCTTATAATTAGGTGCGCTCTATAGTCCGGAATTTACGGTAATTTCTAATTTAAATGTAATATTTTTCATTATTATTAATTTTTTTTTTAAATTATTGATATTATTATTATTTATTTGTAATTATTATTATTTTTTAGGCTGAACCCGCAAACGTCGAACCGCAAAGTAGCGAGGTCCCACTGTAGTCCTTCAGTTATCGCGGTTAATGGAGTCCAGAACCCCCCACGAAAAGTGAAAATCCAAATATTTGCGTCACTCCTCATAATAGCCCTCAAAGGGAGAGAACGTTATTGGGCATCGCCCCAAAATATACGCAGACAAATATGGCAGAGAGGGAGAAGCCATTTATTAAAATTCATCAGAGTTCATAACGTTCTCAAATCCCTCTCACAGACATCAGCTTTTTTATACTCTTTGTTCACCAACATCACGTGTTGTTTTTCCCGAAGTCGGTGCGTCCTTTTTCGATGACGTGGTGTTTTTCCCGAACTTGTCCTGGCCCAGCCAACCTTCTGTCCGTCCCGCAATCGTCCGGATGTTCTCAATCAAGCCGAGTGTTATTTCGATGACGAAATTGCTTTTCTCAACCTCTTAGCGAGCTCCGTCGGCAGCCCGAAGCTGACCCACGTTTATTCATCCACAACACTTACTTCCAAACTTTCAACTGAGAGTATACGACTGTTACCAAAAACAACCGAAAAAAATGCAGAACACAGAATTGCAGATGAATGAATGGTCTTTATTGTCATTACAGCGATTTAGAGAGTGGCTGGCTAGCTGCAAACTATCATCAGGTGATCTGAGTAAGGTCTCCGTGATGATTAAAATGAAACCATCCCAATTGTAGTGGTTTCCCACAAGTAGTTGCTCCAGACAGCAATGTGCCCTACTGTGCCGAAGGGCCGATGTCTGTACCAGAGAAAAATCTGCAAAATTTAGGTCAGGTGATACTGACTCACCCAACTCCCATCTTCAAACCATTCAAACCACACCGTGTTAAGATCATGCGGTGGACCTAAATGCAGAGAAGCAGGAACTATGGCTAGGTGCTCAAAAACGATGGTATTCAATCACAAAATAATCAACAAAGTAACAAACAAATGGTCAATGATTAACCTAATTATCCAAACCTAAAAACCAAACCCGAACCTCAGAACCAAGGATGACCTGGAAAACAGTTATGGTAAAAAATAGATAGTGACAAATAGAGAGGACCTGATAATGCAAACGACAACGAGCTCTGTCCTGATAAGAGACATTTTGGACAGAGCCTGTTTCACCATAACCTTTGACCAGGTCCTTGTTTCTGAGGTTTGTTTTTGTTTTGGATCGTTGTTTATTGACCATTTGTTTGTTACTTTGTTGATTATTTTGTGATAAAATACCCTCGTTTTTTGAGCACCTTGCTGCTTCCTGAGTTAGGGTCCACCACAAAATCATAACATACATACAAGTTGGTCCTTGGACCTCAAAACTCTACTGGGATTGGTCTCAATTTGTCTACTCGGCATCAAGGTTTTGCGGCGAGTGTTCATAGATAAAAACCGAATTCACAAACCCATTAATTAAGAAAATCTCAAAAGGAAAACTACTGTTTAATGTTCCTGTCCAGTCCACCAGTCAGATTGCAAGAGTAAAACCGCGTTAACCGGCTTTGTTCTCGTCTCCTCCATTCACACAGAATTCCAAAGAGTTGATCGCTAAGTGAGTAGTAACACCGACAGATGTTGTTAAAGTATTTAACAATCCTCCGACTCCCGATCCTCGTTTTACTTCCAGGCTCCAAGCGGCTGCCAATTTCAGTCTGCCCGAAACGGCCGAACCATCAAACCAGATAAAAGAATACAGGTGGAACTTCAGCCGGCAGGAACGTGCCCTCGCCGCCATTGACTTCTTCACGGGTATGTTACGTCTCAAGAACTGGATTTCATAGTAGCATTTGTTGCAACATCCGTTATGGTATGGTCTTTCTGGCAGGGGGTTTACCTAATGTAAAGGTTTCTTAATTTGCCTCATGTTGAGGTTTTTGAGTTTTTCCTTGCCCTCGTGTAGGTTTTAGATCAGGGGATGGTGTCATAGAAGTCTGTGATCTGTGCAACCCTTTGAGACTCCTTGGGATTAAAGGCACCACAAATAAATATGACTTGACATGTAGGTTTTAGATCAGGGGATGGTGTCTTAATAGTCTGTAGTTTGCAGAAATCTGTGGTCTGTGCAGCCATTTGAGACTCGTTGTGATTAAGGGCCAAACAAATAAACAGGACTTGACTTGAGGTGTTTGAGTTTTTCCTTGCCCTCATGTAGGTTTTAGATCAGGGGATGGTGTCTTAATAGTCTGTAGTTTGCAGTAATCTGTGGTATGTGCAGCCCTTTGAGACTCCTTGTGATTAAGGGCGTCACACATAAACATGACTTGAGGTTTTTGAGGTTTTCCTTGACCTCATGTAGGTTTTAGATCAGGGGATGGTGTCATAGAAGTCTGTGCTCTGAGCATCCCTTTGAGACTCCTTGTGATTAAGGACATCACAAATAAACATGACTTGAGGATTTTAAGTTTTTCCTTGCCCTCATGTAGGTTTTAGATCAGGGGATGGTGGAGTAATAGTCTGACCCCCGGTTAAAATCGCGGGACTCAAAGTAGGGTTAATTTTGTGATTGTGTTACATGTTTTAATGTGGGCGCATGCGGCTTATATCCAGGTGTGGCTTGTGTAAGTACAAAAGTGGTTATCCTCTTAAAATGTGGTGGGTGCGGCTTACAATCAGGTGCGCTCTATAGTCTGGAATTTACGGTAATCAGGTGTTTTCTATCCATTTTTAATATTTTATTTCAATGTCAAATCATCATTTCATTTACTCATTAATGACTCCATTTTAAATGCGGGTTACAGATATCAAGAGAAATGTCATGGGTCCAGCTAAAGTCCCTGCAGACCCTTCATACGTCGAAGATTTGGGAACAGAAGCGCCAACTTGGTTCTCAGAACCAGTATTAGAACTTTCAGAACGTTCCATCCAGAACCTGGACTGTGAGGAGATCCTCCCCATGATAGAGGAAAATGGGGGCCAAGCACAGGAACTTTCAGTTTCTCTGGAGATAAAGGAAGATCAAATTGATATACAACAGGTAGGTGCTTATTAACTATGAATAGCTTTATGTTTTGGATCAGGGTTAGCTTAAATCCTAGCCTCTCATATTCTGTATGTTTTTTTTCTAAATTAGGCTTATACTCAGTGGTGGGCAGTGTTCCTCTAAGCTGCGCGCGTGCGCAATCGCGCACTGCTCGCACATTCTCAGCGCACAAGAAAATGTAGCCGGCGCACAAAAATCAGGGCTCAAAATTACTAATTAAGAAGCGAATTAAGTTACAGTGCATGAAGGTAAAAAATACACGGGTTCCTCTGACGCTGTGTTCTAAATGCGGTATTTTGAAGTCGAGTCGAAGTCGAACGAAGTTGAGTAAAGTTAGTAGAGTTTGTCGAGAACCGGCTTCTTTGGCTCGGCTCACTAAAAGGAACCAGCTCTTTTGGGTCCTAAACGGCTCTTCAGGTTGTTTTTGCTTCTTTCATTCCTACATGACCAAATATTATGTAAAATTATGCACAAAATGACTTAAAATAAGGGGGGAATAGAACAAAAAAGAAAAAAATACCAAAATGAAAAAGTAGTGAAAAGCTGAGAAAAAAAACAAATGGAAGAGAAAAAAGAAGGAAACATTTAGAAAAAAAAAGAATAAGAAATGTCGGAAAAAGGTAGAGAACAAAAAGAAAAAAGAAACAGCTAGGAAAAAGTTAACACAATGAGATTAAAGGAATTAAAAAAAAAAAGTTGAAAAAAAACATGGAAAAAAGAAGAAAAAGTTTGTGTTGCATTCAAATAATTTCCAATGATATCAAGTCAATCTTGTTGCCAACATTATACTTCCACTAAAAAAATGTGATTAAGTACAGTTCTGTATCTTACAAGCGACTAAATAAGCCCCCAAAAATGTTAATATTATGCGACAAAATATATCAGGAAATAAAAAGAAATGGATATCTTGTGAAAGAATTGTAAAAACAAACGACATCAATTCATTCTAAAGTGAAAAATAATTTTTCATTGCCTGAAACTCAGCAAAATGTCAAGTTTTGGACATGTTTGATAATGACTTAGTTGCCACACTTGGGATTGCCGCTGCTCACTGTCGTTTCAAGCGTTGCTCACTCAGACCCCTGCAAAATTACAGGGAACATTGGTGGTGGGCCGTGCATTTCACACCTAGGCCTTCAATAGACTGAATCAATCAAACCCTCGTTAACTATTTTAAGCCGATCAAAAATGTACTGCAGCTACAGCTACAACCATAAGCAAACTAAGCAACTGCTTAGGGCCCCGCAACCACCAGGGGGCCCCCAAGAGTGGTTCACTTTGTGTGTCCACTCAAAAATACTTCTACAGAAAGACAACAAAAATACTACATGAACACTAAATATTAAATACAGTGCTGAAAAAAAGGGACAACGTATATTATTTTGCTTTTTTTTCGAGAGAAAAGAAATAGTATAGAAATACTAGAAAAATACTACTGCAGCAATACTATCATAGAAAATACTACTCCAGAGTTACAAAACAATACAACTACAGTAATATTACAAAAGTACTAAAGGAATACTACCAAATTATTACAAAAATATTGCTTTGGAAATACAACAAAAATACGTCTACAGAAATACTTCAAAAATACCACTTCCTAATACTATAATACAAAACACTACCAGAGAAAAATATAACTACAGAAATACTACTCCAGAAGTATTACAACAGAAAAACTGCAAAAACACAACTACAGCGATACTATAAAAATTCTACTATAGGAATACGACAGAAAATATAACCAAAATAATACTACAGTAATGTTTTACTACAGAAATGCCACAAATCTACATACATTCTATATTCTACAATAGAAATACTACAAAATGCAACAGAAAGAGAACAAAAATACAAAAAAAAAAGAGTATTTCTACAAAAACACAGAAATCATTGAAAGTACTTTAATACTACAAAAATACTACCGACATACAACAAAAAATCTACTACCATAATACAACAAAATACTACAGAAATACTAAGAATTTACTATGGAAAAACTACCAAGAAAACTACTACAGAATTAGTACAAAAATAAAAAATACGGTAAAACTACAAAGAAATCCTACTACAGAAACCCTAAAAAAATACTTATAAAAAAGTACAACTACTGTAACGCTTGAAAACTAAATATCAAACGAATTGCTTCAAAAAAAAACAATTCGATGAGTTATCTAGTTCAAAAGAACTATATCATCTAAATGTGTATTTATTATTTACCTTCACCAGATGCTTACTTATTATTAGTTATTATCCATATTCCACAACAGTAATGAGTGTTGATGGACAAAATACAATTAACAGGCCACCAGAGAAGGTCTTGCAGACCGTGAGGGCCCACTCAATGCTAATTTCTGTGGGTGGGAATGTTTCTCACATATGGAATTGCTTTTTCGTCCCTCTGCAGGCTTTGGCTGTGCTCTTCTACCTGGTGGTCTTCATGGTTCTCTTGAGAAAAGCTTGGTCTTGTTTGAGCTGCTTTCCTTAGCTTCTGCACAATTCACATTTTTTTCGACATTATTAATAAACTTTTTTTAATCAAATCAGTTGTCATTTTTACTTGTAATTATTTGTTATTTGGGTAAGTTCCGGACTATAGAGCGCACCTGATTATAAACCGCACCCACCACATTTTAAGAGGAAAACCGAATTTGCACATACACAAGCCGCACCTGTATATAAGCCGCATGCGCCCACATTTAAACATGCAAAACAAACAAAATTAACCCAAACCCGACTTCAAGTCCCGCGATTGAGACTAAATGTCCTTCATTAAAGTCCACAGTCCAAAAATCACAGCCGGCAAAATGAACGGAAAATGATACCGGTACTTAAGGTTTGATGCAGACCTGAGGGTCCAGGTCCCGTTGAAAGCAATCCAAGGAAAAAAGTGTATATTTCCAAAGGTAAGGAAGGGTGGGGAAAAAAAAATATCCACTATTGTCCGCCGTGTCCACAAACACTCACCTTTACCGGTCTCCACTTCCAGTCACCCCGCGTTTGTTTCACCCCTCCTTTTTCAAAACATATCAGAATAAGTGTCTAAAATAAATACATTACAAAAATATACAGTTGCAAATACATCTTATACAAAGAAAGACGGTACACCAAGAGAGTTTTCAAAGCTTTAATAATAATAATATAGCTTTGACAAGGCAGTTAATGGTAGCAACACTCGAGGGCCGCTAGAAAAATTCCATAAATTGGCCGCATCACTGAATAAGCCGCAGGGTTGAAAGTTAGGTAAAAGTAGCGGCTGATAGTCCGGAATTTACGGTATATTTTTTGCTCAGCCATGTTTTTTTTTTTTCAAACTCTGAATTGGCGAGTGAGAGTACGCTAAAAGTGAGTACATTTGCAACCACCAGGGGGCCCCCAAGAGTGGTTCACTTTTTTTTTATCTCCGTTGTCACATTGTGTCCACTCCATACTTCTACAGAACTACAAGAAAAATACTACATGACCACTAAATATAGTGCTGAAAAACAAGGAACCGCATATATTATTTTGCTTTCATTCTGAAAATAAAAACATTTGTATAGAATTACTACAAAAATACGACTACAGTAATACTTTATTACAAAATATTACTACAGAATCATTTACTTCAAAAGTACTACGAAAAGACAACTAAAGTAATATTACAAAAACACTAAAGAAATATGACAAAATACTATTAGGGAAAGACTACAAAAATTCCATAAAAATACTACAAAAATACTAAATACATTAATTATACTTTTACTGAAATACTAATATACCAATAAATAATACTATGATATTAAATAACTACTAGAGCACAGGGGTCAAACAGGCAGCCCGCGGGCCAGATCAGGCCCACTAAGGGATTGAATCCGGCCTGCGAGACAACACTCAGAGAAGCGCAAGAGAAAAACAAGCTGCAGGTTGAAATATGTCAACTTGATGTTGCTAAAGTCAGGTGCCTCGAACAAAGACACTGTACTTTTACTTCTTTCTCTCTCTCTCTCTCTCTCAGTCTCTCTCCCACACCTTTTCTCCCACTCTGTCTCTTTCACTCTATGTGTCTTTCTTTTTCTCTTCCTTTGTTGCTCTTTGTGTTTTTAACTTCCTTTTTTCCCTTTTCCCTTTCTCTCTTCCTACCCTTCGCGCTTTCTTTTCTCTTTTCTCTCCTGTCTTTCTATTTCTCTTTGGATTTCTTTTTTCCTCTCCCTTTCTTTTCCCCCTCTCTCGCGACTTTTTATCTTTTATTTCTCATGCTCTCTCCCTCTCTCTCTTTTCCACCCCTTTTCTCCCACTCGTTGTCTCTTTCTGTGTGTCTTTTATCCTCTTTTGCTCTAACTTCTTTTTCCTTTTCTCTCTTTCTCTCTTCCTACCCTTCGCGCTGTCTTTTCTCTTTTCTCTCCTGTCTTTCTATTTCTCTTTGAATTTCTTTTTTCCTCTCCCTTTCTTTTCCCCCTCTCTCGCGACTTTTCATCTTTTATTTCTCATGCTCTCTCCCTCTCTCTCTCTTTTCCACCCCTTTTCTCCCACTCGTTGTCTCTTTCTGTGTGTCTTTTATCCTCTTTTGCTCTAACTTCTTTTTCCTTTTCTCTCTTTCTCTCTTCCTACCCTTCGCGCTGTCTTTTCTCTTTTCTCTCCTGTCTTTCTATTTCTCTTTGAATTTCTTTTTTCCTCTCCCTTTCTTTTCCCCCTCTCTCGCGACTTTTCATCTTTTATTTCTCATGCTCTCTCCCTCTCACTCTTTTCCACCCCTTTTCTCCCACTCGTTGTCTCTTTCTCTCTGTGTGTCTTTTATCCTCTTTTGCTCTAACTTCTTTTTCCTTTTCTCTTTCTCTCTTCCTACCCTTTGTGCTTCATTTTCTATTTTCTCTCCTTCTGTCTTTCTATTTCTCTTTGGTTTCTTTTTTCCTCTCTTTTCTTTTCCCCCTCTCTTGCGGCTTTTTATCTTTTGTTTCTCACGCTCTCTCCCTCTCTCTTTCTTAGTTCCGCCCTCTCTCCTTTTCCCTCCCTCTTTCTCTTATTTATCTCTTTTTCTTTCTCTTGAATCTACTAGTCCAGCCCCCGACAGAATGTCTGTTCTATGGTGTGGCCCCCCCGAGTTAAAATGAGTTTGACACCCCTGTACTAGAGCAATATTACTACAAAAATACGACTACAAGAGGTTTACAACAGAAATATTGCAATTTCCCCCCTATAGCAATACTACAATAATTCTCCTGTGGGAAAAAAATCACAAAAATACTACAAAAATAAAACTACAGTCACACTGGACTGCAAAAAAAATGCACATAAATACTAAATATATACAACAAACATTCTTATATGAAACGACGACAGGTAAACTTACCCAAAGACGCACGCAACTCAAGACAAAAGTCACAGAACAAATTTCCAATTTCTCCAAGCGGTTTGCAGGGTTACTTTAACTGGATTACTTTCAATGACTTTTGGATGACTCCAATACCAAATATGCTCATAAAAGACAAAAACTAAATGTGAATAAAATGACAAAATTTTGTGCAGGCTTGGGGAGTAACGGAATACATGGAGCGGCAAAAATGATGTTGGCAAGCTGTTTGGATTGATTTTCATTTTGTTTCTGTCGCATTTTATGTTAGTTTTGCCAGAGATCAAAGCCAGGAGAGAAAGCTTACCGCGTGTTGTGAGTCATCATTTGATTCATATTTAGTTTCTTTTGTCTTATTAGCATATTTAGTATTGGAGTAATCCAAAAGTCATTGAAAGTAATCCAGTTAAAGTAACCCTACCCAACCCTGGTTTTAGGGTTGCCTCATATGTTGTGTTAACGGGAGTCACCATTTTGAAAGTGTGTTCCTTCGATGTTACAGCAAGATGAAACAAGCGCTTGAATAATCAAAAGAAAGTTCTTTAACGCTCAATAATGTATTTAATATAACAATGTCATAGAAAACCCTCAGTTTTTTTTCTTCAATATTTGATACAATAAGAAACATTTATTTTTTTATCATAGAAGTAACATTGGTCAGTGTTGGTTTTCAGTTTCATTTGGAAACTTATTGGAGATATTCCACTATATTTGTGAGTGAATGATTATATAATTTTGATCAGTTTCGATATGAAACTATAATAATTTTCAATAAATTGCATAGTCAATTACCTGCGATGTATGGCGATGGATATTTTTCGTTTACCGGAGTTCCGTTTAGGGGGGGAGGGATTTTTAAGGGTTATTGTTCTATCTTCGTTATTCATTAGCCATTATCCGTTATCGGTCAGAGATGATGACGTCACACGCTAAGCCGGGAATCGGAGGTTAGCTCCGGTAGCTCCACGTTAGCGTCCGAGATGCTAGACGTGAGCCACGTTTCCGTAAAACACAGCAAACTGCACTCCCCGTACACTTTGCCGTTGTTCGTCTGTCTTATTTGGTAGAGAGTTCACATTTACCATGATTACAGACGGTACAGAAGACTTATAACGCCGCTGGCCGCTTAGCAATAGCTCCGGCACTGCATCCACGATAGGGCCCCCTCATCACGCCGGCGCGAGAATTCTTCAGCGCAAGGAGTTGATTCCTTGGATAAATGCATTTTTGTGCGTTAAAACCCATAACCATATGATAGAAAGTAATCTAAAATGTACGGACGCCACCGAAGACTTATTAAAAAACAAACCGAAGTTTTTTTTTTTGACCCAACCGTAACACCGTAGTGGGTTCAAGAAAACCGTTCTCATCACGGCAAAACCGTAGTAGAGTGGAACCTCGGTTCTCGACCATAGTCCATTCCAGAACCCTGTTCGAAAACCGATTTGTTCGATCACCGAAATCATTTTTCCTTTTAAAAAATAATGTAAATCGTTTTAATCCGTACCCTGAATGTTTACCGGAAACATAAAGCTAACCCAGGCTAATCGTACGTCCGCGTTATCGTAATCTTCCATACGAAAGATTACGCTAACATGAACGGGTAAAAATAATAAAAAAATCAGGTCGTTTACGCGTCATTTAGCACCCGGGTCTCCAGAACAAGTGGTGAGCGGTTCATTAGAAAGGGGGCTCCGTTCCAACACCCTGAAAGTTTACCTTGAATGTTCAATGTAAACATAATGCTAACCCAGGCTAATCGTACGTTCGCATTATCGTAATCTTCCGTACAAAAGATTATAATTATAACATGAACGTGTAAAATAAAAAGTAAAAGGATAAAGAAAAGAATTATGAATAGGATTTCTTACCTTTGTGGTGGTCAGCAGAAGGCGCATGCTGTATTCCCTAGCAAGATCAGACACTCACACACCTCCTTCATATTTTGCTATTATTTCTTTCTTAAATGCAATAGTTGTACACACTACTTTTCTTTTTTTTACCTGCGGCAACTCCGA
The DNA here is from genome assembly GCF_059441175.1 of Urocampus carinirostris. NCBI lineage: Eukaryota > Metazoa > Chordata > Actinopteri > Syngnathiformes > Syngnathidae > Urocampus > Urocampus carinirostris. The sequence goes on along the minus strand of NC_142351.1, from coordinate 9,695,871 downwards.
CTTTCTTCGGAGGCATAATTAGGGCTAAAACACTTGGTACACACCTATATTAAAAGCGAAAGCAAAACGAAGCATGTCCACACGCGATAACAGTTGGTCACGAAGAGTGATCTACAACCGTACGCTGCTCAGCATCGCACCCTAGCATACGCACTCACGCATTACCGGCGTTCGAACTCCGATTTTTTTGACCGAACAGCGAAGCAAGAACTTCTCGAAATTTTTGGTCACACTCCGAATTGTTCGAACCGAGAGGCGTTCGAAAACCGAGGTTCCACTGTACTTGGCAGGTATGGAACCAGCTACGGAGACTGCGCCTTTTAACAGGGTGCGCACTGTGGTCCTGAAATAAATGCAATACACTACACAATATATCACAAGTTTCTATTTAGTCGTTGAATTTTATTAACCTTTTAAAGGAATGTTTATTCATATCGCAGACACCAAAGATACAAAATTCCTTCAGCATACGCTTTCCAGTCTCGATAAAAAAACATCTCAAGTCCAGCGTGAAGCTTGCATCATGTCTACACGCACGTTCCTCTCTCGTCAAGTGTGTGTGGAAATAAAACGTGTAACGTAACTCCCGGATAACAGATCGGAATCGGATGTTGAACGAAGCTTAAAATGACATAAAAACTCGTAAGTTGGCTCGACGCGTTCCCGTCATTAAACAGAAAAACAAGTTATGCCAATGTTTTTAGGGGCAGCTTTATTTTTCATGCGCACGTATGTTTTCCTTTTAGAGGATTCAAGCGAATGACCTGTCGTAGAACCTTATTCCTAGCAAAACTGGCCATTTTGTTGGCGCACACAGTAACACGGATTCCCAAAACTGCATACGAGTTTGACCAAATATGTTATTTGCAACTTTTCTTTCTATCATCCACACACACTTGTAGCAGTGGCTTTGTAAAACACGATGCGAAGCAGTGAAAAAGTGTTTATCATACAAAAGTGCTCACCCAAAAGCTCTGTTGCTGGGATAACAGAGTAGATGCACGCAAAACCGGGAGCGAGTCGGGAGTGTCGTGCACGGGTTGGCACGGAGCGGACAGAATCGGGTTTAGGTTGAAGGCAATTGGCTGCAGAGGCGCAGGAGTGGAGGGGGCGCAAAAAAACTAAATGAAAAGGGTTTTTGGCAGGTGGCCTTCGGCGGCAATATGAGGTGGTTTCAAATCTCGGGGGGGGGGAAATGGAGATGATCAGAAAGGCGGGTTCTCCTGCGTCGGGGTCGTGGAATCCGCCGGGCTCTCGTCCCCTCGGGTGCCCACCACCTTGTACTAGAAATGAAGCAGAGTAGCACAACTCTCAATGGACTTTGTGTTATCGGATTGCTTTTTTTTTTGGCTTTTAATGGCGAAATCGTCAAAGATCTGTTTTGTTGCTGGCAATATTGGATTTTTTTCCCCATTAAAATATTTTTCAGACTATAAATTGCTAAGTCACACCTCATGTGTGGTCCCCTTCTCAAGGTTACCTCATTTTCCTCATGCTGAGGTTTTTGAGTTTTTCCTTGCCCTCCTGTAGGTTTTAGATCAGGGCATGGTGTAAATTTAGTCTGTAGTTTGCAATAGTCTGGTCTGTGCTAGCCTTTGAGACTCATTGTGTTTAAGGGAGTCACAGATAAACAGGACTTGACTTGAGGTTTTTGAGTTTTTCCTTGCCCACATGTACGTTTTAGATCAGGGGATGCTGTAATAATAGTCTGTGGTTTGCAATAATCTGGTCTGTGCAGCCCTTTGAGACTCTTTGTGATTAAGGGCAATACAAATAAACATGACTTGACATGTCTTCTCTAATTTTGAGTGTCTAGGTAGGTAGGTGTAAGGTGTCTCCCTTAGCAACAAGAGTCATGAGGGCATCATTTCCTGTGGTGTGTCTTGGGCAGGTACAGCCTGGGGGAGCCCGTCCCTCTCCAGGCGGACACAGTTACATACAAAACTAAATATCGAAAGCGGTGCGAGGAATCAAATGGACTAAACCATTTCAAGGGAGTCGGGTATTTCAAACGCTATGTTGTTCATAAGTTTGTTTTATTTTACTTTAAATATTTTTTACATGTTTCATCATATTCAAGCCTATCCTGTACTTTATTAAGAGGTTTTTTTTTTAAATGCTATAATTTCTGGGGCTGCTTGGGTTGAATTTGGGCTCCCCAAACCGGTTGGTTACGCCCATATTGTACAGCATAAAGTTTACAATTTCCTTGTGTTAATCAACAATTGACGTTGTTTTTTGTGCCTTGCCTAAGAAAAACGCCATAAAACAAGAAATCCGTGATGATAGGGGGCAGTAATGCACCCAACTCCCGTTAAACTAGAGGGAGTGCAAAAAGAAAAAGAAGATGACCGACTCCTTCCGAGAGTTCCATGCGGGGTGGAGGAAAAACGGAATACTTATATTTTCCGCACTATAAGGCGCACCAAATATCTGTTTTTTTTTTTAAAAGCTGACTATGCTCCTTATAATCCGGTGCGCCTTATGTATGGATCAATATTGAATTGCAAGGTCTCGCAACTTACGGTAAGCAGCCACCGACTCCATTTTTCACGTAGAAGAAAAAGTGCGCTGTGCATACTGGGAAATATTAAACAACGATTCTCTTTTATTTGTGCGTTTGTATAAAGACCCTGAAATTGCTCCTATTAAGAGGCACACTTACGACAACAAAAGCGACACGGACTCGATTAATGACGATGTTGATGAGACGGAGCCGGACATTTTACAGTTATGTTATTGCTTTATTGTTATTGTTTTGCACTTGTTATTGTTTTTGCACATTACGAGTGTCACTATATTGCGATTGCACTAACGTGTAATTTACCATAACAGTGTCAGACGGTTTTTTGCGTGTTGACTAAATGGAGGAAAAGTAAAATGTTATACCTTGCTGTTGTTCAAAGATGTTAAAGATGTCACAAAAATGCCTCAGAGAAAATAATAAAACAGATGTTTATTTATTTTGGGAGTGAATGGAGTTGTGGAAAGCTTGTTTGTTATCTATTAATAAAGTTTGACTGACCTATCTGACTGTTTTGTTGACATTCCCTTTAGCACGGCACCATCTAATGGTTGCATAACGTAACTACAGCCTCTACTGTAGCGCCTTATGTATGGAAAAAGTTTGAAAATATATCATTCATTGAAAGTGCGCCGTATAATGCGGAAAATACGGTAGTTATTTTGACTGAAAAAGCCGTTGGTTTCGAGTGTCTACTAAACTAAAAACCCATCAGGAGACCGTGCCATTACTTACCCTCAGATTGCCCATTTTGTCCTCAAATGACCTGAAGGTGGCAGAGTTCCTGTGACACAAAATCTAGGTCAACATTTCAACCCGACAACATCATTCAAAGAAAGAGAAGTCCAAACAGTATCGGAACATGTTTATTAAACATGTTCACCCTCGTGTTGCGTTAGGCACCAACCACTTCGTTCTTAGAGGGTGAATTTTTAAGATGGATAGATACTTTAATCATCCCTGTAGGGAAATTCACACTTCCAGCAGTATCCTTGTGATTAAAAATAAAATAAAATATATAGAATACAAAAATACCCAATATAAAATGCTGATAAAGAGCATGTATATAGTGTTGTATGCAAATGTGGGGGTGGGGTTTAATGTGAGCTTTAACTCCCCCGGGTGGAGTTAAAGAGCCTCATGGCATGAGGAATAAATGATCTCAGTCTGTCCGTGGAAGAAAGAGTATCGCTCAATAGAGTTAATACTACATCTTAAAAAACATATTCACCCATTATACTCATTTAACGGTCAGTTATTACATTCTATAACCCTGAAATGGGTCATTGGGGCCCCTAACGCAACATAAGGGTTAAATGGTTCACTTTTTGCTGCATTCCACCAAAATTGGCAAGTCTGGCAATTTGAGAAATGCCTTTTCAATGTTTGCTTGATTTTCACATGGGCATGTGGAATTTATCACACTGGAAGACTTCCTCCTTGCATGAAAATCTACCTGCTCTTTACGGACTTGGATATTTCCCTTCCCACACTCACCTGCTCACAAAAGAACTAACAGTTTACGGTCTTCTTGGTGACCATGTTAACAATCAGGACTTCTTTATCTTGGTTTTTGAGTCGTCAGTTTAGCCTAGATCAGGGGTCGGCAACCCAAGACATGCGTGCCAGCAGTGGCACACGGCAAAAATAATACAAATAATGTTTTTGTTATTTGTTTTTTTTGTTAAAGCGCATTTTTACCTGAAATTTAGACATTTTCAGTTGCGTGCTGTGTTTACAGTTACAGTAGCGCCCCTCCTCTGCTTTGTGGGATCCGTGTTTTAACCCAGCCACAGAGGCGCGCGATAAATGAACGAATCATGACGGCTCCTCCAGCGAAAAAATATCTTGTTCTTTGCAGCCAGCGTGGACAGATGGCTGAGGCTTTGTGCAAAAAGTGACCGTGCTGTTTGTGCATTATGCCCCGAGAGCGTTGTACCTCGCACATCAACTGTTAAACGCCATTACGAGACGAAACATGAATTCAAGAGTAAGTCTGACAAGGCGGATACATTAAAACATTCTGTGTCCAGGTACGGCCAACAAACCTTTGTCACTGCTAAAAACACCACCACTGAAGCAAGTTATCACATTGCTCACTGCATGGCAAAGCACGGAAAACCATTTTATATCTGCGACCAAATTAGCTGTTGCACTTATTTTAAAGTAGCTTTCTGCTTTGCTGCCGTTATTTCAAGTTTTAATATTTTCTGCAATAAGATTTCATTGATGAATGGTATGGTAGCTGTCCATACCACTTGTTTTTGATTGTAGTTCATTGTTGCTTAAGAATGGTTGATTCTGGTTCATTCTTGTGGTAAAAAGTTGAAGTCATGGATGGCTACAGGCCTTTCCACATGTTGCTCACATTAATTTTTTAGTTTATTGATGAACAAGAATAGTGGAAGATAAAATTGTTTAGTTATACGATTTCAATGTATATCCATGTGGACTGGGGTAAAATGACAGCACTGTTGGATATACAAAAATTCTTGTGCGAGTCATTAATCTTGGTGTGGCACACTGATTTACAAGAAAATTTAAAAGTGGCACTCCACACCGAAAAGGTTGCTGACCCCTGGCCTAGATATTCCATTATTCAAGACATGGATTTCATTGTGAGCAGAGGTGGAAGATTTTCTGGGGAAAAAAAGGGGCTCAGTCTCTAGTCGGGAGGCCGACAAAGCAGTTTATCGATGGAATCATCCAAATCATTTGCTTCCAAAAGCGTGGGACACAGCAAAAGTAAGAATTAGTGGGAAAAAAAACCCGACATTTAGATATTACTAACATCATTATTAGAACGGATAGGACACGGTGTGAATTACTGTACCTCATTGCCGGCATACTTATGGAGTGGCGAATGGAATAGTGGCTGTTTTGCGAGCGTTAGACAAGAGACAAAGAAAAATGCATGTGTTACAACTAAACAGCCTGACACACGGGAAGGTGGCAGAGGATGTAGAGCACCGTCTTACCTAAAGGAATTGGAGAAAGGAAGCGCCCTGCAGCGCACACGGAAGCATTGAGGAAAGCACAAAGTTGAGCGTGAGAGCAAAGCATTAGTTCACCCAAGCCACAACCAGGAGCAGATAAGGTCGAGATTTATGAAGAGTTAAGATCAGGGATGTCAGACTCATGAGAGCCTGAAGGCCACATTGGAAAAAGAATAAAAAATAAATACAGTTTCCCAGGGGCTGGACTAGTCGGAGAGAAAAAAAAAGTTGTGACAGAGAAAGAAAAAAAAAGGTGAAGGCCTCTTGAGAAAAAAAGACTAGTTGGATTGGAGACACAGAAAGAAAGGAACAGAGAGACAGACATGGACAGACAGAGACACAGACAGACACACAGACACAGAGACACAGAGAGACAAGACAGACACAAAAAGAGAGAGACACAGACACAGAGAGATAGAGAGACAGAGACACAGACACAGAGAGAGACAAGACAGACACAGAAAGAGAGAGACACAGACACAGAAAGAGAGAGAGACACAGACACACAGAGAGAGAGACACAGACACACAGAGAGAGACACACAGACACACAGAGAGAGACACACAGACACACAGAGAGAGACAAGACAGACACAGAGACAAGACAGACACAGAGACACAGACACAGAGAGACAGACACACAGAAAGAGCGTGAAAGACAGACACAGAGAGGGAGACACACAGACACACAGAGAAAGGAAGAGAGAAAGAGAAGGAGAGAAAAAGAGGGAAATAGAAAGAAAAAAAATACAAAGAAAAATAAAAAGAAAAAAATATGAAGGCCTCTTTGAAGAAAAAAAAAGTTCTCCCAGCGGCTGGACTAGTTAGAGAGGGAAAGAAGAAAAGATGGAAAGAAAGAAAAAGAGGGAAAGAGAAAGAACAAGAGGGGGAGAAAGAGAGAGAGAGAGAAAGATGGAAAAAAGACAAGGAAAAAAAAAGGTGCGAGAATAAAACAGAGCGAGAGAGAACGGGAGACGGTGTTGCCATGAAAAAAAATACATTTTGTATGTCTGGTCAGTGTTGATTTACAGCAAAAATTTGGATGGGTGAGATGTTAACGATGGGGAAAAAGATAACAAAATAAAAATACAAATTCAACTGAAAATCTTGGTTTGAAGACATTTTTTTTTTCCAAAACCCTTTTCTCTCTTTTCGGGGAAAGGGCATTTTTATTCAAACTTACAAATATTCAAATACAATTTTCTGTCCAAAGGTAGAATGTTAAGACTTGTTTCAGGGTAAAAAAAAGGAGGGTTAAATCTTTCTTTTGGCAGAATACATGGCTGTAGAGCTACAAAATGTAGCTTTCAAAAAAACTGTAAAACGTGGACGTCTAAACCAGGAATGTCAGACATACGGCCCCCGGGCAGGATAATTGAATCCAGCCTGCCACAATTTTATGGGTGTGTCAATAAAAGAAGCAACTCTCTGGGTCATTTATGTCCAAATTTATGATTTTTATGATTACATGCAAACCAAATACTCCCAGAAAGAAGTGTTGAGTTTGGCGAGTTGGTTCAGGTGTATAACTACATTTACTCAACTGTTAAAATAAACCAGTTAACACACATTGCAATGTTGAACACGAAAATCTTTTTTCCAATTGTTCTCGAATACACATGCATACCAACCTTCTGACAATAAAAACACACACGGACGGCCCGGCTTCAAAATAAAGAGGCTAAGGAGTAAAATCCCAGTTTGGAATCAAGATTTTTTGTTGTTTTAGTTGAAATTTGAAAAAGCAGTACAGACGCTTCCCTACTTACGAACATTTGAGTTACAAAAAACAGTAGATGCGAACGTGTCGTGATTACTGATGCGGGGCACCTGATTGGCGGCTGACCTCTTTTTAAACCCCCGCCTTCCAGTCAACAATTGTCAGTTCGTCTGCGGACCTCAGCTCCACGCTAGGCAAGCCCTTTTTGACTCCTGACTCAATCATGCCCCGTTTCCCGTCTGATTCCCGGTGCCGACCTCTTTTCTGAACCCGTTTACGTTTTTGCTCCTCCGTCCCGGCCATCAAGCTGTTTTTTTCCTCGCTCTCGACACGGAAGTGCCACTTCCGCGTTCCAAGATCACCGGATCGTGGGCGCAAGCCCTTTCCTACTTCTAAATAAAGCTGAGTAAACAAACACAATTGGGTCCCGTTTCCGTTCCTGGTCCCTGACAGAATGCTACCGGCGTGTGGCGTTGTTTGAGGTCACCCGGCATCCACCCCGAAGAAGTACGCTTCCTCTTCCCAGTTTGTGTGTAAACATTCTATACTGTATCTCCAGCGCGCTACGAGCTTTAACATTTATATCATTTAATATCTCATGCATCCGTTCAATATGATCGGTGTAAAGTGCAAATAAGAGGCGGGCAGTTTCTTTTGAAAGGAAAGTGGAATAAGAAAGCTTGATGCGGTTGAGAAAATGGTCGGATTGCTTTTTTCCGTCACTTTTTACCATGGAGGATGACGTCGCTTAACTCTTGAAGCCCATCTTCCAAAAGTAAGTTAAACTTCACTTTATTTATCTTTATAGATCATATTTTTGGAAATGTTTATTTCTTTTAGTACAAAACAATACAGGTTACTTATACAAGCCTTAAACATACTTATATAAACCTTAAACATACAAAATATAGCACAAATTCAACTTACGATCGCCCGATTAGAAGTCGGGCAGCGTCTGTACTAAAAAAACCAAGCTATAAAGCAGGGATGTCAAACTCATTTTAACTCGGGGGCCACACGATAGAACAAACATTCTGTCGGGGGCCGGACTAGTAGATTCAAGAGAAAGAAAAAGAGAGATAAAGAAAAGAGAAAGAGGGAGGGAAAAGAAGAGAGGGCGGGACAAAGAAAGAAAGATGGAGAGAGCGTGAGGAACAAACAGGGTTGGGTAGGGTTACTTTAACTGGATTACTTTCAATTACTCCAATACAAAATATGCTAATAAAAGCCAAAATAAACTAAATATGAATCAAATGATGACTCACAACATGTGGTAAACTTTCTCTCCTGGCTTTGATCTCTCTGTTCTCCGGCAAAACTAACATCAAATGCGACAGAAACAAAATGAAAATAAATCCAAACAGCTTGCCGACATCATTTTTGCCGTTCCATGTATTCCGTTACTCCCCAAGCCTGCACAAAATTTAGTAATTTTATTCATTTTTAGTTTATTTAGTCTTTTATTAGCATATTCAGTATTGGAGTAATCCAAAAGTAATTGAAAGTAATCCAGTTAAAGTAACCCTACCCAACCCTGGAAACAAAAGAGATAAAAAGTCGTGAGAGAGGGGAAAAAAAAAAAAAAAAAAAAAAAAAAAAAAGAGGAAGAAATCCAAAGAGAAAAAGAAGAAAAAAAGAAAAAGAAAGACAGAAGAAATCCAAAGAGAAAAAGAAAGAAGAAAAAAAGAAAAAGAAAGACAGAAGAAAAAAAAGAGAAAAAGAAAGAGAGAGAGAGAGAGAGAGAGAGAGAGAAAAAGAAAAAGAGAGAAAGAAAGAAAAAGAGAGATAAAGAGAGAAAGAAAGAAAAAGAGAAAGAAAGAAAGAAAAAGAAAGAGAAAGAGAGAGAGAGAAAGAAAGAGAGAGAGAGAGAGAAAGAAAGAGAAAGAGAGAAAAAGAAAGAAAGAGAGAGAAGGAAATACAAGTACAGTGTCTTTGTTTGAGGCACCTGGCTTTGGCAACATCAAGTTGACCTATTTCAACCTGCAGCTCGTTTTTCTCTTGCGCTTCTCTGAGTGTTGTCTCGCGGGCCGGATTCAATCCCTTAGCGGGCCTGATCTGGCCCGCGGGCCGCCTCTTTGAGCCCTGTGCTATAAAGTGTCAAGTGCTGCTGCCTCAGAACAGAAAGTCTGAAACAGACTTTGACAACCCCTGTGTACACTGGCCTGGTTTACATTAGTAGTTTTTTGGCTCGGGTTTTAGGCGGAATGAATGGCAGCAATCTCAGATTGTTGATTACTCGTCATTTTTGTCAGGAAAGGGTTCAAGAAAGGCATTGGGGATGTTAGTACATTGAAACCATACCTCATATCGCCGAGCTTCCTGCTAATAGCCGAGCCCATGGTGGTGAGCGCTGCGCTGGTTTTCTGTCCTGCCTGGGAGAGCGTCTCCTGAGTCTTCTTGTACCTGCCAAAGGGTGGGAAAGTCATCAAATTGCTATTACTGCAACACTATTCCTTGGTAATCTCGATGCTGACCTGTGAAATTGCTCACTGACTAAAAAAAAAAAAAAAAAAAAAAACCCATCGTTTTATGTCCCAATAAATGATCGAATTTGAAACGAGTAGCAACGTTCTCTTTTCGGCTACAGGCCGAAAAATGAGGAAAAAAAAAAGGAAATCATGAAAGAATGCATTTTTTTTTACATTTTATGTCATATTTTCCTAAATATGACATTCTTAAACACTCCCTCAGAGTTTCATAATCCACACGGACAGGGAAAGTAACAGAAACACCTGTAAAGTTCAAGATTTCCAATGTTAGAAAACAAAAGGAAAGTTCTCTTAATGTGTGTTTTAATAAACATGTGCTAATGCATCTTTAGTCTTATTTTTTTAACAGGTGAAATGAAAACTTTAAAATCAGATCATCACTATAACAGTAAATGAAGGATTTCATACATTTGACTATAAAGGATTTTATACGATTGAATACAAGTTACATTCATTGAGTTTAATGATGTAGTTAGTTACTGACTGTGCCTTTATTCAATGAGCAGTGAAAGTTCAGGGCACCCTGGTAGGAAATATTGTTTACATTAAGGATGATGAGATAATCAGCACATCCAGACGCAGAAAGGCCCTGATGACGGAGGACGGCAGGCGATGTTTTAAGAAAGGTTGTTTTGAGGAGCCACAGACATGTCTCTGAGATTGTGAAGCTCACGTTGGGCTTCGTTGGCGCGCCCATGGGACGAGTCGGCACACCATCTTGCGGAAAGGCGTGGGCCGACAGTAAAAGCTAGAGGACTTGAGAAGTCTTCCCAGAGACTACGACGACACGAATTCGACTAATTTGTCCATTTTCGATGGAGTACACTTAGTTAAATTGCTAATGAAATTAAATCTGCCCCCGTGTTGAAATGTTGTCAGTCCGTCTTTGAACCTCTGTTTTTCAAGGCAAGCCTTTTTTGACCTCTGACTCCCGTCTGTCCCTGGCTAATGACCCGTTTTGATCCTGACCACGTCTACGCTTTCGTTCTGGCTTACGACTCGTTTCTGACCGCGACCACATCTTGCTCTCCCAGTCCCAGCTACCGACCAGTTTTCCGCCCCTGACACCGCCATCGCTCGCTACGGAAGATCCCTTTCCGTGTTCGGATCACAGTCCGAGAGCGACTTGCTTCCCATGTCCAGCGAACACCGGATCGTGGGCACAGCCCTTCCTCTTTTTAATAAAACTTGTGGTAAACGTCACGCAAGTGGGTCCTGTTTCCGGTCTGGTCCTGACAGTAAAAACATTTGAATGATATAGCAAAAAAGAAAAGCAAAAAAAAAAAACCTTAAACGTGATTTCCTCAGGTTTTCCATCAGAAAAAGGTGGATGAAGGCCACAATTTCAAATCAGTCCTCCATAAAGCTTTGACAATGGTATCATTTTAGAGCTCATTTCTTGTACTTTCCATTGATACCAAAAACCCTATCGGTGACTCGTTTCGGTAGGGTCAGGTCACATTTTTAGAAATATAATTAAAACATGTTGGAATAAGAGTCTGTAAAGCCATGAGACTCCTTGTAATTAAAGGCGTCACAAATAAACATGACCCGACTTGAGGTTTTTGACCTTTTCCTTGCCCTCATGTAGGTTTTAGATCAGGGGATGCGGTCATAATTGTCTGTAGTTTGCAATAGTCTGTGCAGCCCTTTGAGACTTCTTGTGATTAAGGGTGTCACAAATAAACAACTGGACATTAAAGTTTTTGAGTTTTTCCTTGCCCTCATGTAGGTTTTAGATCAGGGGATGTTGTAATAATCTGGTCTATGCTGCCCTTTGAGACTCCTGGTGATTAAGGGCGTCACAAATTAACATGTCTAGGTGTAGCATGCACCCTTCCCCTTCTGCGCAACCAATAGGGGCGATGATGCTTCATAGGACAATCCCCTACAAACTAATCCCAGCTGCAGTTAATCACGATGGAAGAAGAAATGCAATGGCAAAAAAACCCCCACCAGAAATCAGTGTCTGCCTCATTTTCAAGCAGACTTGGCAACAGTTTTCAAACATTTACAAACCATTCGCTCAAAATGTAAGCACTTAAAACACTTGAAAATGTTGTGGAATGTGGATAATAACTAATAAGTTTGTAGGCATCTGGCGAAGGTCGTGGCATGACGTTGTTGCAAGAGGTCACAAGCTGATAATGCTGACAACCTTCACGAGATATATTAACTTTATTTGAGAACACTATAAAAGCCAATGTTGAACGTTTGGAACTTTGAACGTGTCCCGAAAGCAATAAAGCGCGTTCCCTTTTTGCCATGTCTTGTCTCTGCGTATTTTAGGGCGGAACACCAACGTTCTCTCCCAAAAAAAAAACCCCACAACATTAAAATTAATGCATTTTAAAGGAAAATTCACACGCCATTCGGTGAGAGATGAAACCAGGTACGCGTTACTATGGATCCAAAAGATTCTTGAACGCAAATCCCTTTTTCTACTGTCACGCGTTGTTGATCAAAAAAATCTGACTCAACCGTAGCTACTCCACTACTATTGAAGAGCAGATCGTGAAACACAACGTCTTCGCTCATGATGTCCCCCACAATCCTTTTTCTGCCGGCAACAAAACACATAATGCAGCATATAACCAAGGCTGGGATGTGTATATCTACCAAAAAGATACAACTTAAAAGTTGCAGTACAAAGGAACGTAATTTCTCCTAACTTATATTCTTTCCACCGAATATACTCGCAACTAAGGCATATTTAGAATTACAAAATAAAACACTGAAATCAGAGGGTCATCTTATATACGCAAATTTGGTTGTGCGTCACCAGTAGCAATAGTAAGCAGCATGTGGGGAGGGGCATGGCTTGTACAGGAACGATATCAACGGGGCAAACGCGAGCACAAAATTTAAAGTAAAGAGTGCCGATTTTTCTTGATTAAACTATTTTTGCTATACACCTTGACTGGAGGAAAAAAAATCGTCTTGAGGTTACCCAGAAATTGAGAAGGAAACATTCGATGCTTTGAAGAAAGAAACCAAAATGGATATGGAGTGTCTCAACTACTAATTGCAAGCTCTTACGATTGCGCAAGCTGAGAAATAGGAAGGTGTCACCGCTTCCAGATTGGTGTACACGTTTCCTTCTATTTATTTTATTATGTGGCCATTTTCAATAAGTTTAAGAGCGTCGGTGTTGGAATTATATACATATGTTTATCCTACAGTTGACATTAATATGTTATAAGTGTTCTCGGCCCTTTTTGTAGAGTTTTCAGTTTGTGGGCTGTTCTTCAGGCCCATGGGTTGTTTTTTTGTGCAGTCTGTCTCACATATCAGTGGGTGCACCCTGACCTGGAATATGCAATAACTCAAGTTGTTTTTCACCAAGAGCCTTGGGGGAAGAGAGGGGGGGTGTCCAGGAAAAAGAAGGGGGAGATCGGAGATTTCTTCAGAGTGAGCGAGGAGATTTGTAACAGCCCGGTCTCCGCCGCTCTCATTATAATGATTAATAAAATAACCAATTCTCAATGACCGATTCTCTATGTCTTCTTTTATTTCAGAGCGTTTTATTAAAAATGTTGGGGACTTAAACCTAACAGTCGGCTTCAATGTGAGTAGTTTAAGAAAGGAGTTATGGTGGTGCCGTCTCAAGTACAGAGTACAAATGTGCTGGATTTCTCCTTATGTAGATATTCTACATATCAAATCTATTTGCATCCAAACCAAATTTACAACTATAAAATAAAATACTGACACGACGGGGTTGAATTATATGTGTTGGATGTGTGTCAAATGGTAGACACTATGTGGGGAGGCGGCTGTGGCTTATACAGGAAAAACAATCTAACGAGAAACCAATGGGGCAGAAGTAAGCACAGAATTGATGAAATACGGACTGAATTTTGGACTTCTCCTTAGTAAATTTACAAGAACCTGGAGAGAAAGAAAATGTCTTGGACGGCACTCAGAAATGGAGAAAGATGTGGTTTGAAGTTCAGAGACAAAATGGATATGAAGTGTCTCACCTGTGTTTGTTTGCAAGCTCTCAATACAGCAAAAGTCAATACATTTATTTTTATCTCATTGCCTTAACTTATGTTGAGGTAATCTTGTATCTTTATTTTTTTAATATTCGTAATATTATTTTATGTATACATGTATATAGTTTCTTTTTTAACGCTGGCAACTGTGTGGACAGCAAAGTAAGAATTTTATTGTGCAGGGAAACGTGGCTCCTTACTGTGCATATGACAATTAACCTTTTGGATTTGAATATACCGTATTTTCACGACTATACGGCGCACCTAAAAGCCTTTATTTTTTTCAAAAGCTGACCATGCGCCTTATAATACAGTGCGCCTTATATATGGATCAATATTAAGTCGCAAAGTCTTGCAACTAAGGCAAGCAGCCGCCGACTCGATTTTCCCCCGGCGTTTCATTTTCTAACCAATGTGTCAATCATCATTTGAATCAGTCACTATTGGCTAAAGTTGTTCGGAGGTAAAGGTGGCGGATCCTTTTGATCATTTACAGGCTCGCATAGGCTAAAGGGGCGAAACAAAGCCTGCAATTGGCCGAAAAAGATGAATGTGAATCACACGTTGGGTTGCACTACGGCATAGAGAAAACATTTTTTACTAGTCTGTATTTGAAAATATTTTACTCTCCTGGATTTACTACACTCACGGTTTTAAGAAGACCATGGTTGCGTATCATTATTGAACGTGATGGCTGCAAGAGAACTTAGGTGAGCTATGCGGCTTTATATTTTCCCGGTATCCTGTTTTAGACTGATCTTGATATTTCTGTGATGAGTCTATTTTTAAACTCAATTCAATTTAAAATGTTTATTGTCATATGCATAGTAAAGAACCCCGTTTCCCTGCACAATAAAATTCTTATTTTGCTGTCCACACAGTTGCCAGCAAAAAAATAAAATAGAAACTAAGAAATAGTTGGCATTTCTTGAATCCAAAGATTTTAACCTTCCGAATGATGGAACGATGCATTTGAGTGACATCGTACGGACACCGCATCCGCACGTGTCTACGACACGTATTTGCTTCTTTGCAAGCTTTCGGAACGTTAAGGGGGTAATAAGTTGGACTGAACCATCTGACTGTTTTGTCCACGTTCCCATTGTAGCGCCTTATAATCCGGTGCGTCTTATGTATGTCAAATATAAGACCAAAAACTATTTTTTGGGGGTGCGCCCTATAACCCGGTGCGCCTTATAGTCGTGAAAATACGGTACTACTTTTACAGGTGTGTGTACTTATTTTCTCCTACTAAATTTATTACAGTATGTAGCAATTTTCAACAGTTTAAGTGGGGTCTGCTTCCATGAGTTAGATATCTGGGGGTAACTCAATTACTTTTTAAATGAAGGAAGTAGGAACTGTAACAGATTACTTTTCTTTAAGTAACGCGCCCAAAAGTGCAGGTACATACTGATACATTCTTGAGCAAATTCTATTCAATGGTCACACTTCCCCGCAAAAGATCCACGGTGTCCTATGCTTCACAGTCCACAACACGGGCAGGGTGGACTTTACAATAGGGAGCGCCACTCGTTTTGAAGAACTATTTTTCTGTGTGGCTTATACAGGGTTGGTAAACCTGTTTCTTGGCTAAACTCAAGCACTTTCAAGGCAATTGTTGAAATTATTTTCTGTACCTTCAAAGGAATAAGTCCAGCGTTGATCAAATTAACAGTTTTTGTTGCCTTTGATGACTAAAATAAAGTTGCCATCTTGCAGCAAGCACATATTTTGTGCCATTATATACAGTGGAACCTCGCTACTTTGCGGTTCGACGTTCGCAGATTCAGAGCTTCACGGTCTGTAATGGTAAAAAAAAAAAAAAGGGAAAAAAAAATAAAAAATTGGGGGGAGGCAGATTTTCACTTTTTGCGGGGATCCCCTCGGCCGACGACCCTAGTCTTTAAAATTGAGGCACTTCACACACTGGTCCGGACCCGTTCTCGTTTCCCGGTGTTGTGCCCAAATCAGACTCCCGTACAGAATCCTCCCCCCCTCGCGTGAACGCGCATTCAGCTGCGCTTCCGACAAAAGCGATCGTATTCTATATAATACGCTTATTGAAACCATAAAGCGAGCTAATTAAAATAATTGGGTGATCGTAGTCTATATAAAGCGTTTGTTAACGCAAATGAAAAAGTCACAAACGTCACGTCTCCCGCTCGGGCCGCGATGGCTCTACACGGCCCTCGATGGCTCCGGCCGACGGACAGGGCCGCGGGGGAAAGGGGTAGGGGGGGTCCTGTGGGGTTAAGGGGACGGTGAAGCGGAAGCGGCACCAAAACCGCGCGGCGGTGTTGTGCCCAAATCCGACTCCCGTACAAAATTCTCCCCCCCCGACAGCGCCCGACCCGCTCGGCTTGTCACGGTGTTGTGCGTATCGCGCCCGAAAGTACCCTAAAAAGGATAAGCGGTGCAGATAATGAGATGAGATGAGATTTTTCCTTTTTGAAGGGACGACGCTACTTCGCAGATTTTCACTTTTTGCGGGTGGTTTTGCTCCCCATTAACAGCGATAACCGAGGTCTTACTGTACTGTTCTTATCTATAGTATTGTGTCAATGGGCGGCTATAAACTGACACAAATTCTGCCATTCTGCTTGAACAATGCAAGCGCAGCATGGCTACGTCACACTTGTTGACAGACTCTAAGTGTTGGGTAAAAATAGAGTTCAATACAGAAGACAAAAAAAGAAAGTACCATATGTATAAAAAGCAGAAAAATTAGCCAAACTCATTTGAATCATATTGATTGCATTCAATCTTTCAATCTTGAAAACTGGATTTTTTTGCTTTACTTATTTAAAACTTCTATTTTATTGCGTGTCTAAATTGGTTGAAAAAGGATTGAAAATATTTTTTGGGACATTCTATCATTAATGTTTTTAAATCTAGATTTGATTGTTTAGCATTTTTCAAGGATTTTGTGTTGGTAAGACTTCAAATCTGTTCAGTGTGTAAAAATCTAAAATGGTGTTGTATTTTACAATTTTTTTACAATCTTTTTTCTGTGAATATTTTAATTTTTATTTCATGTGTTTTGCACGAGTTCTCTGAAAAACACGGGAAATTACTAGATAATTCAGAGCCCAATATTGTATTATTGATAATATATATCACAAAGTTTCAGTCTGCCACCTTTCCTCTCACTCAATTTAAATATTTCTTTCTCCATTTCTCCCTTTATTTTTCCATCTCTCTTTCTCAATTTCGCTCTTACCCCGTTTCTCTCTACCTCTTTGTTTCCCCCTTTCTCTCTCTCTCCTCCTTCTCCATTTCTTTCTCAATTTCTCTCTTTGCTGCTCCCCATCTTTATTTCCCTCTCCCTTTCTTAAATTCACTATTCCTCTTTCACTTTCATTTTTTCTGAAAGCAGGTTCTTCTCAGTAATCGGAGACAAAAAAGCCTTTTCTCGAAAAGGTACTGAATTCCCAGGACGTCTGATAAACCGGACCTCTTAGATGAAACAGTAAGAGGCAGTAACGCTTCACATGACAATAATGAGGACTGGAACCACCATCTGCGTCATTTTACTCCCTTTTTTTCTTCGTCAATTAAAAATGTGGTCTATCGAATCAGACCGCCAAAAAACACTGCAACAGAAATCATTTCACTCAAGATTCAAGCCTTTTCGTGACCTTGAAAACACAACATTAGAATTCAAGCTTTTTTAAGGATTTCAAACACCCGTACGAACCTTGCTTATAATTGTGAAAAATATGTTTTTTTACAACACCCGACATACAGAGCAGGGCTAACCACCAAAAGCAAGAAGCCCCAGCAAAGACGTTGAAAGGATGCTCAAGTTTGGCCCAAAACAGTAAAAATGGATCAACTCACGCTTCAGAGTGGGTAATGTCATCCAAAGTAGCCGAGGCAGACACATATCTGAAGACACAACAGGAGGATCAATTAATAGCAATTGAACTTGCGAGGATCTCGGAAAATCTGAGAATTTAAGACCAAGGCTGTCATGTCGAAACGGTTTCAGTTGGTGTTCCCTTAGGAAACCTGCTCGACATTGAAATCCATGGATACGCCAAAACCACAACGCTTCAATCTAAAGAAAATAAAGAGAAAATCAATCGGCAGAGCTGGGTATTATTTATACGGGAGCATGTAGGGCAGGGGTCGGTAACCTTCTTGACCCAAAAAGCCATAAAAGAAAAAATAGTGATTTTTTTGGGGAGAGCGCTACACAATATATTTAAGAGAAAATACAACAAAACCGCCAAACCCACTCTCCAGACAAGAGCTAATTTATCGGCGCATTTTATTTCACAGTGTGACGTTCGAAGATTTGGTAAAATCTATGAAAAGATTACGCCAGACCCTGCGTCCCATATCATTATATCACTTAAATTTGGTCTCCCTCACGCACTTAGAGTGTTAGGGCTTCGTTTCAAAACAAGGTGCAAGCAGAGTTCTTCGGCAAGAATGTCACAAAATACTGCAATCAAAGATAGCAATGTATTTACCTTCAGTGCAGATGCAATAGGCAAAGGAGAGAGTATGTATAGCTCCGCCCATTACTACCGTTCACCCAATCAAATTGCTCTCCATTCTTTGCTAGAATATCTGGGTGCAATGTTCGTTTTGGTTTCAAGCTTGTTCCGTGGCTTTTCATTATTAAGTGTCTCCACAAATAAATGTAGATTGTTTAATCAGCTTCCATATAAAGTATTATTTAGTGATGTGTCACTAAGGGGTCCGTTGGTGTGAGACCTTCACTGTAAACTATTTAAAATTGTTTCCTATACATACCGTATTTTCCGCACTATAAGGCACACCTAAAAGCCTTTATTTTTTTCAAAAGCTGACCATGCGCCTTATAATACAGTGCGCCTTATTTATGGATCAATTTTAAAATTGCAAAGTTTTCCAACTAACTTGCAGCCGCCGACTAGATTTTCCCCCGTACGCCAAGTAGTACGCGGTGTATGCTGGGATTTATTTACCGGCGTTTCATTGGCTAACCAATGTGTCAATCATCATTTGAATCGATCACTATTGGCTAAAGTTATTCGGAGGTCAAGGGGAGGATCCTTTTTATCATTTACAGGCTGGCATTGGCTTGAACGGCGAAACAAAGCCTGCAATTGGCCGGAAAAGATGAATGTGTATAGCACGTGGCTGACGGCATAGAGAAAGCATTTTTTTCTATTCTGTATTTTTAATATTTTATTCTCCTGGATTTACTACCCTCACGGATATAAGAGGACATTGGCTGCACATTATTATGAACACAACGACTTCGGTGAGCTACTCCGGGTTTTATATTATCCCTGTATCTTGTTTCAGACTGAACTCGACGTTTCTGTGATAAGCGGTGCAGATAATGGATGGAATGGAGTGTCTATTTTTAAATTCAACTCAATTCCAAGTGTTTGTCATATGCACAGTAAAGTTGCGAGCGAAAATAGAAACTAAGGAATGGTTGGAATTTCTTGAATCCCAAGACTTCAACCTTCCGAATGATATTTGAAATGACATCGTACGGACACCGCATCCGCACGTGTCTACGACACGTATTTGCTTCTTTGCAAGCTTTGGGAATGTTAAGGGGGTAACAAGTTTGACTGAACTATCCGACTGTTATGTCGACGTTCCCATTGTAGCGCCTTATAACCCGGTGCATCTTATGTATGTCAAAAATAGGACCAAAAACTATTTTTTCGGGGTGCGCCCTATAACCCGGTGCGCCTTATAGTGCGGAGAATACGGTACACTGGACAAAAATCCAACATTCATCAGTGTTGCCTTGGCTTCATATGATATATAATCTGCTCTGCTTGAAGCAGTATATTGAATAAATGCACAAGTCAATTTTATCTCCGGGCCATATCAGGCTAGCAAACAGTAGGTTCCAGACCCCTGACGTAGGAGGGTGAGTGAAGTGCCACCATTTTTTTTTTTACATTCATTCAAAAAAGATTTTTGTGGAAGACAGTTTCAGTGAGTGCCCCCTATAATAAATATAGGAGATGAGAAATAAGATCGACAAGTCACAGCAAAAAGGAAACGTTTCTAATAAGAAACCAGTTCTAGTAACAGGGTTTGCACACCTTTCTCAAGGCCAAATTCAAGCACTTTTTGCAAACTTTGAAAGCCAACGGTTCTCTGGTACCATTAAAAGAAGTAATCCAGTCCGAATTATGCATTTTGCAGGGCTAAAAGATAAATCTGCGCTTTATATGCAATGTTGAATCTTCCGTGTGCATTCAACAAGAAATGTGACTTTTAGATAGTGAGTAAATGGCGACTATTTTTGTTTTTGAGATAAATCTCACCCCATATAGGGGTTGGGTAAAATGACTAATATGTAGCTTGAATGTTGCACTAATTCACATTTCATGGTGTCCAAAGAGGGCGATGACATACAAACTAATACCAGCTGCCGTTAAACACGAGGAAATAAATGATCAAGAGTATCGTTTTTAACCAGACTTATGAAACATGGCATCGATTTCAAGCATTTACAAGCACTCTATCCAAAATCCAACCATTTTTCCATCCTTGGAAGGACAAAATTACAATGTAAGCCCTTTCAAGGATTTCTAGCGGCCTTACAAACCTTGAAAAATGAATGAGAGGTGAGAGAGAAGATAAAATAAACGTTTCTAGTCAGAAAACTTCAGAATGCTCAAACATTAAACTGAAGGTCAAGTAAGCAAAAAATACAAACATGCTGTTTACAAACAATTTAGCTTGGCAATTCGCAGAAATTCCAAACTAATCTGGAGAAACTGTACTCTGCAAAAAAATAACCCCAAGGCAAAACCAGGATCGGGAGGATTACTTTAGTAAAGTAATCCAATAAAGTTAATAGTCACCTGCTGAAAATCTCACCAGTAACTTAATCAGAATACCATAATATTACAGTCAATTGAGTACTTTTAATGACTTTTGGATTATTCCAATACCAAATGCTCTCATAAAATACAGAATAATCATAATATAAATACAATGGCTAAACTTTAAGATAAATGAACAATGCAACCTGAAAAAGTTGTAGGAAACCAAGGTCAGGTATTTCCTTGCGATCCTACAAAAAAAAGTATTCAAATTTTAACCACGTAGTATTGTTTATTAAGCAAAAGGTATAACTCTTTCACGTGGCGAACAATGGGTGCTCTTTTAATGTCACAACTATACATTAAGAGTGCAATAATACACTAATCGTATAGTGGATTTTGAATGACAAGATCAGTAGGAACAAGAGGTTGCTGGTTCAATTCCTGGCTCCTCAGAGTTCAATGTCAAAGTGTCCTTGGGCAAGACACTGAAGCCCCAATACCCCCAGAGGTAACCATGCAAGGCGCCTACCTGCCTATCGGTGAGCGAGTGTGAAACGCTTTGAAGGTCTTCAGTGACTGATTAAAAGTGCTATACAAATGCAGTCCATTTACCAGTTAACTGCAAAATACTTAAATTTACTCAATGTCCCTAAACGCATCATGGCGCACCAATATGCACACAAGTAAACAGCCTCACGAAACTGCAAGCTCGTGCCAACTCAACAAAGCGAGTGCGACATCGAAGGACGAATAAAAAAGACGGAAAGTGCTTTAACCTGCAACGCAGTGTGACAAGCAATGTTCCCTCTAATTTTCCACGGATCTGAGCGTTCACACAAAGACGGTGAGCAACGCTTGAAACAACAGTGAGCAACAGCAATCCCAGGTGTGGCAACTAAGTCATTATCAAATATGTCCAAAACTTGACATCAACTTACATTTGGCTGAGATTCAGATATACTTTATTGTCATTCTTGTACACGTGTATACAAAACGAAATGTTTCCGGCAATGCAAAAAATGTTTTCATTTTTGAATGAATTGACTAATGTATTATCGCAAAGGTTGTACGGCCTACAAAAGTCATTTGTTTTTACAACAATTCTCTTACAAGATTTCCATTTCATTTTTTTCCTAGTATCTTTTCTCGCCTAATACTAACATTTTGGGGGGCTTATTTAGTCGGTTGCACGATACAGAACTGTATTTAATCAAATTTTTTAGTGGAAGTACAATGTTGGCAACAAGATTCACTTGGTATAATTGGAAATTATTTGAATGCAACACAAACTTTTTCCTCTTTTTCCCCCCGTTTTTTTAATTTTTAAAAAAAATCTCATTGTGTTTATTTTTTCCTAGCTGTTACTTTTTTCTTTTTGTTCTCTATTTTTTTTTCCTTTTTCTTTTCTTTTTTCTGGCTTTCTTCTGAATTTTATTACTTTTTCATTTTGGTATTTTTTTCTTTTTTGTTCTATTCCCCCCTTCCTTCAAGTCATTTTGTGCATAATTGTACTTAATATTTGGTCATGTAGGGATGAAAGAAGCAAAAACAACCTAAAGAGCCGTTTGGGAACCGAAAGAGCCGGTTCTTTTTAGTGAGCCGAGCCGAAGAAGCCGGTTCTCGAAAAACTACTGACTTTACTCAACTTCGTTCTACTTCGACCTTGACTCCCAAATACCGCATTTAGAACACAGCGTCATGGGAAACAGTGTATTTTTACCTTCATGCACTGTAACTTTGACTTAATTCGCTTCTTAATGAGCGATTTCGAGCCCTGATTTTTGTGAGCTGGCTAGATTTTCTTGTGCGCGGAAAAGCTCTGGGTAGTGCGCAATTGCGCACAGCTTAGAGGGAACATTGGTGACAAGCATGCCATCTGTACTACGATCCGCAAGCTTTAAGCTTGATTTCTCTCTTCGTCGTTTCTGTCCTCCGTCAATATATGAAATTATAATCGTCACAAATCGTTTATAAACGCTTTATTCATATGTAAATATACTTTTAAATAAGATTGTAATCCTGCAAAGTAACCCTTATTAAATAAAAGTGGTGTATTGGTTAAAGTATTATAATTTTTCACCTACATGCACTCTTTGGTGGCAGGTTTTCCGTGTTTTGACCAGGCTTGGTCGAGTAACGGAAGACAGGTAAACGGGGTTACACAATTAGGATAATAAAAAGTAATTGTATTCCGTTACAAAAAAAAAAAGAATAAAAATGGCTCTTTAATTCAATTGGTCGATAAATTGTTAGAATAATTCATTTACCACCCATATTCGCTACACCGGTAAAAAAATGTGGGTACCAAAGTCAGTTTGGCGTCAGCTCTTTAAAAATGAATATATATATCTCAATCCATGTTTTTTCCATGCCTGTGCCTATTCATGATTAAAACATGTAAGTACTTTGTAAACAATACTTTGAGAAACCGAAACCAATCGGTTTCGCTTCCGCTGTCTAAAGTTGTAAGGCGGCTGCAGCAAGAGGGCACCCGCGCCCAAAATCAGGTGTGCCGTATGTACGTGTTAAATACAGATATAGAACTAAATACGGAGACTACGGCTTTTCACACAGTGCGCCCTATGCTTGTTAAAATACAGTAATCAAATTAGAGGTACATTTAGTAAAACTAAGGATTACTTTGCAAGTGGTACAATTTTATTTTCCAGTATATTTACATATACATAGTGATTGTATTCATTGGTGCAGTGGTGTTCCTGGTCCCGCCCCCCTGTCAATCACCATTCCCCAGGCAATTTATCCACCAGTGTCGACTAAATCTGTGCCCAATCACCAGCCTGGCTTTACCAATCACCTGCCCTTACGTAAAACTAAATTGAATCTGCCAATCAAGTGTTTAGAGCAGGGGTGTCAAACTCATTTGAACTCGGGGGGCCACACGATAGAACGAACATTCTGTCGGGGGCCAGACTAGTAGATTAAAAAGAAGGAAAAAGAGGGATAAAGAAATAAGAGAAAGAGGGAGGAGAAAGGAGAGAGGGTGAGACAATGAAAGAGAGGGAGAGAGCGTGAGAAATAAAAGATAAAAAGTCGTGAGAGGGGGAAAAGAAAGGGAGAAAGAAATCCAATGAGAAATAGAAAGACAGAAGGAGAGAAAAGAGAAGAAAGCGCAAAGGGTATGAAGAGAGAAAGAGAAAAGAGAAAAAAGGAAGTTAGAACAAAAGAGGTTAAAAGACACAGAGTGAAAGAGAGGGAGAATGGGGGTGGAAAAGAAAGAAAGAGAGAAAGAAAAAAGAAAGAACGGAGAAAAAGGAAAGAGAAAAAGAAAGAAAGAAAGAGAAATAAATACAAGTACAGCGTCTTTGTGAGAGGCAACATCAAGTTGACATATTTCAACCTGAAAAAAGGCAAACGAAATCTCGTTGCTTCGAGATAACGTCATTGTTTTGGTGCTTGTCGTCGAGTGAAGGTTAAGTATGCCTCCGAAAAAACAGTATTAGGTAAAAATCAACACAAAATTGGTCATTTCTTCAGTGTCAGTAATGAGTCAAAACATAATGCAGAGAGTGATAACAAACTGTAATAATTCCGGCAAGGAAAGCACATGTGTTGAAGCAAATGATTTGATGAAAGATAAGCAAAAGCATACTCCTAGCAAGAAAAGGACTTTTCTGCCAAAATGGACTTGATTATATTCCTGGTTACGCTATGAGGAGGATGATAATGGAGGCTACATGTTCTGTGATGCATGCACCCAGCGTGACAAAAAAAACTGGATTGCATAAATCATTTCGCAATCCAAACTTTCAGAAGAGCACATTTGATGTGCACCATGACAATGAAAACCACAAATTAGCTATGGAAATTCCGTTGCTGCTATTGGACCTTGAGAAGGCATGACAACTGTGGCGGGACAGCAAACCATGAAGAATATATAAATTGAAAGATCTGAAGTGATAACTGCCTTGTTTTACCAATTAACTGTGATGATTAAAACTGCATGAATATATAGACTAATATTTCAGCAATATTATTCAGGGTAGTAAGAATTAAGATTTTAAAAAAGTCCTATAATTGTAATCATAAGAAGCAGGAATATATTTTGAAAAGAAATAAAAGGGGAAAAAAATCAGCGGGAATTGAACTGTACCTTTTTACCTTATTTTTAATATTATTATTATATTTTACTTTTATTTCTAACATTTTTTTTCTACTTTTATTCTTGAATTGATTTACAATGAGTATTTTATTTTACTAGTTATTTTTTATGTGTTAATCTGTTCAGAGCCATCTAAACGTATTCCAGCCCAACTTTTGGCCACAGGTGGCAGTCACAAGCAATGTTTCCTGTCATTTTCCTTACGGGTCTGAGCGTTCACACAAAGTCGGTGAGCAACGCTTGAAACAACAGTGAGCCACCATAATCCCAAGTGTGGCAACTAAGTCAATATCAAACATGTCCAAAACTTGACATCAAGTTACATTTTGCGGAGTTTCCGGCAATGCAAAATTATTTTTCTCTTTTGAATGAATTGACTAAATGGTTGTACGGCCTACAAACGTCGTTTGTTCTTACAATTCTTTCACAATATATCAGTTTCTTTTTATTTCCTGATATATTTTGTCGCATAATATTAACATTTTGGGGGGCTTATTTGGTCGGTTGCGCAATACACAACTGTATTTAATCACATTTTTGAGTGAAAGTACAATGTTGGCAAAAAGATTGACTTGATATAACTGGAAATTATTTGAATGCAACACAAACTTTTTCTTCTTTTTTCCGTGTTTTTTTTTTATTCCTTTTAAAAAAAATTCATTGTGTTTATTTTTTCCGAGCTGTTACTTTTTTCTTTTTGTTTTTCTTTTTTTCAGGCTTTTCTGAATTTTCCCTTCTTTTTTCTCTTCCTTTGGTTTCTTTTTTTCTCAGCTTTTCACTACTTTTTCATTTTGGGATTTTTTTTCCTATTCCTTGTTCTCTATTTACTTTTTATCCTTTGTTTCTTTCTTTTTTTTTTCTGGCTTTTTTCTGAATTTTTCCCTTTTTTTCCTCTCCTTTTGTTTCGTTTTTTTCTCAGCTTTTCACCACTTTTTCATTGTGGTATTTTTTTCTTTTTTTGTTCTATTTCCCTCCCTTCCTTTAAGTCATTTTGTGCACAATTTTACATAATATTTGGTCGTGTAGGGATGAAAGAAGCAAAAACAACCTGAAGAGCCGTTTGGGACCCAAAAGAGCCGGGCCGAAGAATGTATTTCTTTTTCCCTTAATCTTCTTTGCATAACAGAATCTGATATGATTCCTCTGACAAGAGGATCTCCTTTTTGTTTATAAAAACTAGTGGTGGTGGAAAAATAGTGAGACTACTTGACACATTTTGTTTTCAGACATGAAGACCTGCATAACGGAATTTTCGAATGTGACTAGATTGCTGCTATCGGTGTGAGTGTGTATGAATGGGTAAGTGTGAAGCACATTGTAAAGCGCTTTGGGAGGTTTAGTGACTTGAAAAGTGCTATATAAATGCAGAGCATTTACCATCTTCAGGACTAATTGCACCTGTTATACTGAACATTAGCGTCACAGATGTTGAAATTTCCTCAAGGGGTGTGACTTGTCAAGCCAGTTGTAAATAAGAATTTTTTCTTATCTGGAGCGGAGAGGTAGGAATCTGGTATGACCACATACACGGATCACTTACACCGTCGGAGAAGAGTGCCCTTGCTTCAAGTGTACTAAATGAATGTACTTGGCTTTGGGAGTTTCCTCTAAGTGTGCGCAATTGCGCACTGATCGCACAAGAAAATCTAGCCAGCGCACAAAAATCAGGGCTCAAAATTGCCTATTAAGAAGCGACTTAAGTCTAAGTTACAGTGCATGAGGGTCAAAATACACGGGTTCCCCTGACGTTGTGTCCTAAATGCCGTATTTTGAAGTCGAGTCGAAGTAGTACGAAGTTGAGTAACGTTAGTAGAGTTTGTCGAGAACCGGCTTCTTCGGCTCGGCTCACTAAAAGGAACCGGCTCTTTCGGGTCCTAAACGGCTCTTCGGGTTGTCTTTGCTTCTTTAATCCCAACATGACCAAATAGTATGTAAAATTATGCACAAAATGACTTAAAAGAAGGGGGGAATAGAACAAAAAAGAAAAAAAATACCAAAATGTAAAAGTAGTGAAAAGCTGAGAAAAAAAAAAGGAAGAGAAAAAAGAAGGACAAATTCAGAAAAAAGCCAGAAAAAAAGAAAAGAAAGAAATGTAGGAAAAAAAAGTAAACAGAACAAAAACAAAAAAGTAACAGCTCGGAAAAAATAAACACAATGAGATTTTTTTAAAGGAATTTAAAAAAAAAAGTAGAAAAAAAACACGGAAAAAAGAAGAAAAAGTTTGTGTCGCATTCAAATAATAATTACATCAAGTGAATCTTGTTGCCAACATTGTACATCCACTAAAAAATGTGATTAAGTACAGTTCTGTATCTTGCAACCGACTAAATGAGCCCCCAAAAATGTTAATATTATGTGACAAAATATGTCAGGAAATAAAAAGAAATGGAAATCTTGTGAAAGAATTATAAGAACAAACGCCGTACAACCTTTGCAATTGTACATGAGTCAATTCATTCAAAAGAGAAAATTCATTTTGCATTGCCGGAAACTCCGCAAAATGTAACTTGATGTCAAGTTTTGGACATGCTTGTTAATGACTTAGTTGCCACACTTGGGATTGCCGTTGCTCACTGTTGTTTCAAGCGTTGCTCACCGACTTTGTGTGAACGCTCAGACCCGTAAGGAAAATGACAGGGAACATTGTTTGTGAGTACACAGACATCCATTGATGTCGTTTTTCATGTGGGTAGTTTTTGGAATCATCCGTGTCTTATTTTAGTATGAAAACCACAAAAGCCTTTGTACAGCAGGCACCAGGAGTGGATTCTATGTAGTTCCAGCTACTGAATGTGAGCACAGTCTAAGGTTAAGGGAGCTTGTATTAAGAAAATAAAAACATAACCAGGAAGATATGTCAAGTATAATACATACGCATTCGAGGTCTGGACATCCTGCCAGCTCTTGGTGAGATTCTGCTTCAACTCGTTGAGTGGGCTTAGGCCCAGTTTCCTCTTGAGCTCCATAGCATGTCTCTCCTTGGCCGAAAGAACCTGACGCAGGGTGCTTATCTCCTCTTCGACCTGTAAAGCAGTAGATACGGTTCAGATAGATAGATCTCAACTAAAAGCATGTGTGGCCAGTGAAGGATTTTATCCATTTGACTATAAAGGATTTTATACGATTGACTCATAATGCAATGAAGATTTTCACTGAGTGGGCTTTAATTCAATGACAGGGCAAGCTGTTCCAAATGCAGAATATTTTGTCTATTTCTGTCGATAACAGGACGCGCGAGTGTGTTGACACAGAATGTTCTGGACATCAGGAGGCTTCCTTGGCACGCCCATGGGAGGAGCCGGCACACCGTTATGCGGTGAGAAGATGGCCAAGAAGAAAAAAAAGCTAAAGGACTTCAGATGAAGGCTTCCCACAGACGCCAACGTCGCTAATTCTGCCGTTTT
The DNA here is from genome assembly GCF_059441175.1 of Urocampus carinirostris. Taxonomy (NCBI): domain Eukaryota; kingdom Metazoa; phylum Chordata; class Actinopteri; order Syngnathiformes; family Syngnathidae; genus Urocampus; species Urocampus carinirostris. The sequence goes on along the minus strand of NC_142351.1, from coordinate 9,667,821 downwards.
CGATGTAGTACACTTAGTTAAATTGTCAGGGAAAATAAATCTGCCCCCGTGTGAAAATGTCGGCTTTCCTGTTCATTTTTCCCTCAAGAAATGAGCGCGCATAAATTGTTGGGCGAATGTAGGTGGTTTGTTAAATCGAGTCGTATAACTAATTTGAACAATTTGGTAAACGGCACATTTTGATCATTAATTCCAACAACGGGGACCCTGTAATGCCATCACTAGTCGGTAACTCGTCGACGATTAAAATTGTGGTGACTTGCATCACCTTGAAAAGCTCAACGCGAAGCTCCTCAGCTTCCTCTTCAGTCAGGTATGGTGGGAGGTTATTGGCACTGTTCTCCAGCGGGACATCGCCGGGAAAATCGGACAGCTTGTTGGGATGTTCTTGAGCGAGACCCTTGTTAGGGGAGTTCAGGTTCACATCTGTACCACGAGACGGTAAAGCAAATGTTACAAATATATATATATATATATATATATATATATATATATTTCACAGAGCGATACCGTAGACGGATACCATAGAAAGATAGAGATAGAGAGAGAGATAAAGATAGATACCATAGATAGATAGAGAGAGAGAGAGAGATGGATAGATACCATAGATAGAAAAAGCTAGAGAGAGAGATAGATACCATAGATATGCATTCACTTGGATAGCATCGCTACCCAAAAAAAAATACCAGTACAGTAATCCCTTACCATAACACATTTTTCTTATCGCAGTTTGGCTACTTTGCCGATTTGTGTTCTGTATTCTGATTGACGAAACAGAGGAAGATGCTTTCTATCGCCACCAAAGTGGGACCTCTCCACCCGCTAAACTTGCTCTGGAGCCACATGATTTTTGCCTAGTGGCTGCCTGGCGCTACAGTAATCCCTCGGTTATCGCGGTTAATGGGGACCAAAACCACCCGCAAAAAGTGAAAATCCGCGAAATAGCGACGCCCCTTCAAAAATGCTTGAAAGTTGTTTTTTTTTTTCAATTATTTTATTTTATCATTTTTTTTTAGACCTGCGAAGCTCTGAACCTGCGAACGTGGAACCACGAAGTAGCGAGGTCCCATTGTATTACAAAAATGTTTGATAATGGAAAACTATATGGTTTCTGTATGACAGAACTAAGTTTCCCATGCCGTCCACAAGATGGCGACAAAGAAAATCATGTTAAGTGAAGTGGATCAAGTCCTTTATCCATACAGTTGTGCAATAAAACAGCAAAATTGTTTTCAAAATGTATTTGACGGTTTAGGATCAGGCGATGGTGTCGTAATCCTGTGCAGTCCTTTGAGACATTTTTGTGATTAAGGGATATACAAATAAATGTGACTTGACTAAAAAGCTATTAGTAGAAAAAAAACATAGTACTTTTAAATATAATAAAAGAAATAACAGTTTGAACATTACGGGTTTTGACTATCGCAAGACGCTTTTGGAACGCGCATTGTGTTCTGCATTCTGATTAACTAAACAGAAGAAGATGCTTCCTATCGCCAACAAAGTTGGACCTCTCCACCTGCTAAACTTGCTCTGGAGCCACATGCTGGTCTTTGTGACCTAGTGGCGCAATTATAAAAATGTTTGACAGTGGAAAACGATTTCTGTAGGCCAGAACCGGAAGTTGTCACATAATAGCGGCAAATCATCATGTAAAGTGAAGTGGTTCGTTTCTTTATTCATACAGTTGTGCAATAAAACTGCAAAATTGTTTTCAAATTGAATTTGACAATAGTCAAGTTTATTTGTATAGCTCTATAATCACAGAGTCTCAAAGGGGGTGCACAGACCACAGATTATTGAAAAACACTGACTACTATTACACCCTCCCCTGATTTAAAACCTACATGGGGGGCAAGGAAAAACTCAAAAACCTCAACAAGAGGAAAAAAAAACCTTGAGAAGGGACCCCCTTCCAGGATGACCAGGCTGCAACAGATGTAATAAATAATAATTCATATTAAACAGATATTGTCAACATTAAATATAGGTTATTCATATGCTATAGAAGTGTGTTTTAAGCCTACAGAATTTAATTTTAATTAGAAGAAAGTGAATGAAGTACTGTACTTTTTTTTGTTAAATACTTGCGCTTGTAAAGTGGGTGTGTTCTTAGGCATTACATAGATAATGGTTTCTACTTCGCGGGTTTGACGATAGAATGGCACTTTTGGAAAGCAGCCCCCGCGAGAAACGAGGGATTACGGAATTGCCCGTCCCTTCTATCAAACAGAGTGGCTGGTAGAACCAACCGGACGTGACGTCACGGCAGCTTTCTGACTCAGCTGTAAACAAGACGGCCTTAACCTACCAGTGAATTTGAGTTTCAAATATCTAAAACAAAATTAAATTAATTTCATAACAGAACCACATTTAAATACGTTTAGAAGTCGTCCTCGCGTCATGTAAACGTGGCTAACACCCTTTGCTAAAGAATGGTCTCAAATGGTCATTTCATTAGCATGTAGCGGTGTATTGTATGCATTAAATGAACATTAATACACTTTGTGACATATTTGCGTCATCTACAGGCGAGCACAGTTCGCATATGAAATCAATTAAAGTTACCTTGGCCGACGGGATCCATTGCATGGACTTAAATGGGCTCTTGAAGTGAAGAGCTTCGGCATGTAGCGGACACTTGAGCTAGATCGCTTGAAATGATCTCACCCGAGTGACACTGAAGTACTCTTCTTTTTTCCTCGTCGAACAAATAAAGGTTCGTGTACTCTAGCGCCCTCTCCTGGCCTGGAGACTCCAACCTGGAGCGTCTTCTTCTAACTTTAAAGGGGGTTGTCACCAGAATTTCGATGCATTACCGCCTCCTATCGTCACAGATCCTCGTCACCGTTCCGCTTCTTAAATTCTATTAAAAAGTCACGTACTTCTTTAAAGGGGCAGTGTGTAATATTTAGTGACTCCTAGTTAACAAACAAACAAACAAAAACAAGCAGCAAACAAACAAAATATTGATTTAAATATTAGGCTGAAAACATGAGGTATTATACCAATATTAATTTTAGGTTGAGATATGTGCGATGCTTTACATCAGGGGTGTCAAACTTATTTCAGATAGGGGCCACATGCTAGAAAAAAAAAATCTCTCGGGGGCCGGACTAGTGGATGACAGTATAGCGAAAGAAAGAGGGTGAAAAAAGGGGGAAAGGAAAAAAAAATGAAAGGGAGAGAGAAATAAAGAGAGGACAATATAGAAAAGGAGAAAAAGGAGAAAGAAGGATACAAAAAATGAGAGAAAGACATAGAAAGGTAGAAAGCGAGACAAAGTGAGAGAGAAAGCAAATAAAAGAATGAGAGAAGAGAAGGAGAAAAAGACAGGGAAAATGAGCGAGTGTGAGATACGGAGAGAGAGAAAGAAAAAGAGTGCGGATGAGAGGAAGTGAGAAAAAATACATGGCTAAAGAGAGAGAAAGAGAGGGAGGGAAAAAAGAGAAAGTTAAAGTGAGGGGAAAAAAACAGCGCAAAGGAGAGAAATGAAAAGATAGAGGGTGAGAGAAAAAGAGTGAAAGCAAGAATGAGAGAAATAAACAGAGAGAGTGAAAAGTGAGAAGAAAACGAGAGAGCGTGAGAAAGACATAAAATGAGAGGAAGAAAGAGAGAGACGGCAACAGTTGTTTTGTGAGTGGCACCTGGCTTTGGCGACATCAAGTGGCCATATTTAAAACTTCAACTCATTGTTCTACAGTGGGACCTCGGTTATTGCGGTTAATGGGGACAAAAAACACCGCGATAAGTGAAAATCCGCGAAGTAGCGGCGCACCTTAAGGAAAAAAAAATATATATATTTTTTTCTAAATTATATTATTATTATTTTTTATTGTATTATTATTATTTTTTAGACCCGGTTAATGGGGACCAAAACCACCCGCGAAAAGTGAAAATTTGCGAAGTAGCGACGCCCCCTTCAAAAATGCTTAAAAAAAAAGTATATATTTTTTATTTTTTTATTTTATTATTATTATTTTTTAGACCCGGTTAATGGGGACCAAAACCACCCGCGAAAAGTGAAAATTTGCGAAGTAGTGACGCCCCTTCAAAAATGCTTAAAAAATTGTTTTTGTATTTTTTTTGTATTTATTTTTTAAATTATTATTTTATTCTATTATTATTATTTTTTTAGACCTGCGAAGCTCTGAACCCGCGAACGTGGAACCACGAAGTAGCGACGCCCCTTCAAAAATGCTTAAAAACAAATTATTATATACATATATATTTTTTTTAAGCATTTTATTCTATTATTTTTTTAGACACGGTTAATGGGGACCAAAACCACCCGCAAAAAGTGAAAATCCGCGAAGTAGCAACGCCCCTTCAAAAATGCTTAAAAAAAATTATATATATATATATATATATATATATATATATATATATATATATATATATATAATTGTGCTTCATTTTGCAATGTCTCGCGGGCCAGATTTAAACCCTTGGCGGCCTGATCCGGCCCACGGGCCACATGTTTAACACCTGTGCTTTGCATAGCGGAATCCATACCTAAGGTCGCCACCATGTTTGTTTAGTGCCTTTCTGCTCTGGTTTTCATCTGCATTAGACAACAGTACCACCTAGTGGTCAAATATGGCATACTGGGGCTTTAAAATAAGCATGCTTATATGATAATGCATTCTTTTTTTTGAGTTTTATTCAAATCCGTATTGTTTATGTTGTTGTTTTGTGTAATGTTTGAACGAAAACCGCTGCCATGAGCACAGCATAGCAGCAAGATGGCAGACAAACGCGGCGGCGGCCTTAGTACATTGTTATGCTAGTTAAGGATATACAGTAAATGATTCGATCACAACGGTATTGATCCCAGAAGAATAGTATTGATCCGATCCAATGAGATAATATCAATAATTGGATGCTATTTTTGATTGGATGATGAGGTTTTTATTACAGTTTCTACAAATGAAATGAGTCACAACACGTGATTAGCTTCTCTGCTGGCTTTGATCTCTCTGATCTCAGCTCGCCCTGTAGACTGCCCAAAGCATATCAAAGAGCTTTCTTTTCAATTTACATAAATTACATTTTAGAATATCACAATACATTTTTACATCCATTTTAACAAGATACTTTTAACAAGAGATCGTATAGTTTTTTTTTTAACGTATACGATGAATTCAACATATTTTTCTTTAGTCTGAATTTTAACCAACATCATCCTTTTTATATATATGAGAAAATAGAAATAAGAACAATAATGAGTATAAAAACGGGTACAATTCACCTGCAAATGAAATGAGTCACAACACGTCTTTAGCTTCTCTGCTGGCTTTGATCTCTACAAGGGGAATTAACATTTTAGCACAACAGAAACAAAACGAAAATAAATCCAAACAGCTTGACAACATCAATCACATTACTGTGCATGTTGAGATTTGTCAGCTGTGGTTTTAATGTTTCAAATTAATTTTTTTGTGGAGCACCAAAAGATCGTGTCTTACCGTTGGCAGCTCGTTGTAGACTGCCAAAAAACCCTATTTTCTGGTCACATGTCAAAAGCCAAAACAAACCCTACCCCATACCAGCAGGTGGCACTGTTGGACTCATCATTACAGGACACTTACCAAAAACTATACACATATTTCAGCAGGAATTTCAATAAAACAAAAGTTATTGTTACACCCGTTACAGAAGTATGTTTTTAGTATTTCTGCAGTAGTATATTTGTAGTATTTACACAGTAAATCTTTGTTACATTTTGTAGTATTTCAATAGTAGAATTTTTGTAGTATATCGGTAGAATTTTTGCAGTAATTCTGTCGTAACTTCCAGTAGTATTTTTGTCGTAATATTTCTGTAGTTTTTGTGTATAGTATTGCTGTAGTGTTGTTTTAGTATTTCCATAGTAGTATATCTTTACTATAGAAATATTTCTGTAGTACATTGATATTTTTGTAGTAGTTCTGTCGTAACTTCCATGGTTGTATGCATGTCGTTATAATTCTGTGGTTGTGTTTTTGTGTAGTATTGCTGTAGTACTTCATTAGTAGTAATTGAGTTGTATTTCTTTGTTTTTTTTTAGTATTTCTGTAATATTTCAGTGGTAGTATTTTTGTAAAGTATTGCTGTAGTGTTGTTTTAGTATTTATGTAGTACTTACTAGTAGTTGTGTCGTATTTCTTTTAGTTTTTTCTTAGTATTTCTGTTGTAATATTTCGGTAGTAGTATTTTTGTATAGTATTGCTGAAGTGTTCTTTTAGTATTTCCATAGTAGCATATTTGTACCATGGAAGTATCTTTGTAGTATTTCCATACTTTAATTTATGTAGTATATTGGTAGTATTTTTGTAGTAGTTCTGTCATAACTTCCATAATTGTATTTATATTGTTATATTTATGTAGTAGTATATTTGTATAGTATTGCTGTACTACTTCATCAGTAGTAATTGTGTTGTATTTCTTTAAGTATTTCTGTAATATTTCAGTAGTAGTATTTTTATATAGTATTGCTGAAGTGTTGTTTTAGTATTTCCATAGTAGCATGTTTGTACCATAGAAGTATTTTGTAGTATTTCTATACTTGAATTTCTGTAGTATATTGGTAGTATTTTTGTAGTAGTTCTGTCATAACTTCCATGATTGTATTTACGTTATATTTCTGTAATAGTATAATTGTATAGTATTGCTGTTGTGTTGTTTTTAGTGTTTCTGTATTACTTCATTAGTAGTAATTGTGTTGTATTTCTTGTATTGTTTCTTAGTATTTATGTAATATTTCAGTAGTAGTATTTTTGTACAGTAATGCTGAAGTGTTGTTTTAGTGTTTCTGTATTACTTCATTAGTAGTAATTGAGTTGTATTCCTTTTATTTCTGTTGTAATATTTCGGTAGTAATATTTTTGTATAGTATTGCTGAAGTGTGGTTTTAGTATTTCCAAAGTATCATATTTGTGCCATAGAAGTATTTTTTGTAGTATTTCCAGGCGAATTTCTATAGTAAATTGGTAGTATTTTTTGTAGTACATCTGTCGTAACTTCCATGTTTTTTTTTTTTAGTAATATTGCTGGAGTAGAATTTTTGTATAGTATTGCTGTAGTGTTGTTTTATTATTTCTGTAGTACTTAATGTTAATTGTGGTGTAATTACTTACTTTTGTTTTTTTCTTAGTATTTGTGTTGTAATATTTCAGTCGTAGTATTTTTGTATAGTATTGCTGTATTGTTGTTTTAGTATTTCCATAGTAGTATATCTGTACTATAGAAATATTTTTTGTAGTATTTCTATACTTGAATTTCTGGAGTATATTGGTAGTATTTCTGTAGTAGTTATAGCATAACTTCCATGATTGTATTTATGTTATATTTCTGTAGTAGTATTTTTTTGTACAGTATTGCTGTTGTGTTGTTTTAGTATTTATGTAGTACTTCATTAATAGTAATTATGTTGTATTGCTTTACTTTTGTTCTTTTCTTAGTATTTTTGTTGTAACATTTCTGTAGTAGTATTTTTGTACAGTATTGCTGTCATGTTATTTTCTGAAGTATTTCTGTAGTTCTGTCATAACTTTATGATTGTATTTATGTTGTTATATTTCTGTAGTAGTATTTTTTGTACAGTATTGCTGTCGTGTGCTTTTAGTATATGTGTAGTACTTCATTAGTAGTAATTATGTTGTATCTTTACTTTAGTTTATTTCTTAGTATTTTTGTTGTAACATTTCTGTAGTAGTATTTTTGTATAGTATTGCTGTGTTATTTTCTGAAGTATTTCTGTAGTATAATTTTGTAGTATTTCTTCAGTTTTCTTCTTAGTATTTCTGTTGTCATATTCCTGTAGTTGCTGAAATGTTATTTTTTGAAGTATTTCTGTAGTAATAATTTTGTTGTATTTCTTAACTGTAGTTTTTTTTTGTCATATTTCTGTCTTAGTATTTCTATATAGTATCGCTGAAGTGTTATTTTCTTAAGTATTTCTGTTGTTCTTCTGTAGTAGTAATTTTGTTGGATTTCTTTACTGTAGTTTTTCTCTTAGTATTTCTGTTGTAATATTTCTGTAGTAGTATTTTGTATTCTAACAAGACAGAAATGTTTTTGTAGTATTTCTGTAGTATTTTTCTTTTTGGAACGAAAAGCAAAATAAAAAATAAGGCCCCTGTTTTTAAGCACTCAATTTGGTATTTCATTTTGTAGTATTTTCGGAGTATTTCTGTTGTAGTATTGTTGTAGACACACAAAGGGACAATGAAGACAAAGTTGGCACCCCAATTTTTTTTATTTTTTATGAGTAGTACTTTATTTACTATGTATCGTCATTTTTTTCATTTTTTAGTAGTATCCAATAACCTGACATGTTTTTTTATGAATTTATTGTCATAGTACATCAATCCCATTGTGTGGATAACAACGCAGAAGAAGAAACAAGCGAATGCATCCAATTTTCTCACGTCGGGTCATCAAGATTCATTTCGTTGAAGTCAAAAGTAAACACAGGTGGAAATTTACCCTTGCAAACATGGCTACGATATCGCTGCATTACCAATACGGTATCTAGCGAATATGGATTTTGCCCATTTGCACGCGTGGGAGGAGCTTTTAGATATCAAGTAGAAAATTCACAATACATATTCAAATGGATATAAATTAACGTCTTAAACGCCACCCGCCACCTTTAACAGTGTCTAGCCAAAGTATTGGCCGTCCGAGAACTGTATTTGTCACATTTCAGGCTTCAAACTTAGAGCTAAAAAAAACTATTTTCAAAGAATGGACAACAAGTGAGACAATCGTGAAGTGGGACCACATTTTTTCAACATTCCATATGATATTTACAACACAAAAACCCTGGTGACTTCTCAATGATCCAACGTCGACCTAAATGTGTCACGGTTGCCATGGCGCCCAATCGGCCCCTGACCATGGACACCAGCTGAAACTCGTAGACAGATTGCTCCCTGTCACTACTTAAACGCTGTCCTGTGTGTCGCCTGTGGTCGGAGCGTCTGCGGAATTCTGTTTTTACACGTCACGCCCTGAGAATCTCAATTTTTCCTGTGTTTTTGCTCTTGTTTTGCCAAGCCCTGTGAATCTCCGCTTTTTCCTGTGTTTTTGCTCCTGTTATGCTCTCGCCACAATCTGTTTGATTTTGACCACTTCCGCATTCTGAGCAATCTACTCCCCGTGACCAACGATCTCCGGATCGAGTGTGCGTTCCTTTCTCTTCTCCCCAATAAACTGTGAGTAACGTTACGCGAGTGGGTTCTGCTTCCTGTTTCCTGTCCTAGTCCTGACAAAATGACTTGGAATGGCAAAGGTTTTAGGGAGGCCCGGGTGTCTCGGCTGAGGCTGGAATATAATAGTGAGATAGACAGAGTGCATTAAGTCTCAGTTTAAATGCACCTGCTCTGTGATGGGCTTAAAGGTCTGTGAAAGAAGACACTGGTGAATGATGAAGATAAGACCAATTTGTTGAATCGTCTCATACGTGTTCAAAGAAATGCAGGAATAAAAATGACGTAAGAGGGAGTTCTTTTTATTGATACACAATTTCAACAAGAGACTCAGCGAATCTAAGATATGCGTGTGTCTTTATAGTTTTCAACATAGCACGTGTACCCGGTTTGGCCCCGTCCCTTTTCACGCCTGAAGGTGTACATGCCCAGGGTTCCGTCCTTATTTGGAAGTGTTTTTAAGTTCATGCCAGTTTATGTCACCTTGCCCTTTGCCGTTATCTGTTGTCCTCCCTTTAGGAGGATTGTTTATACTAATTCGTCCTTCGAGACCTTCCCGAGATGTAAACATTTCTCCCAACTGTAAGCAAGTCTTTCTACATTTCTTTCTAAATGTATGCAAATCCATTCTACAAATGCAAGTTTATTTTCTACAACATGAACGGACTCAGTAAGCCTTATGAGGACCAAAGAACACACCAGGCAAGACTGGGGTAAAGTTATAGAAAAGTTCAAAGCAGGAATAAGACACAAGAAGATTTTGCATTTGCACATCTGCAAAAACACTGTCCGAGCAATAATATCAAAATGGAGAGAGCACAAAACTACTGCAAACCTAAGAACTGGCTGTTCCTCCAAACCGTTGGCTCAAACAAGGAGAAAACTAATCACAGAAGCAACTAAGAGGTCTATGATCACATTGGATGACCTGCAGGCATACAGGACTAAGATGGGACAATCCGTCATGAGACAACTATTAGTCGTTCTCGGCATAAATCTGCCTTCATGGAAGAGTGGCAAGAAGAAATCCCTTTCTGAAAGAAAATTATAACTTGTGGAACAAGGTGCTTTAGTCAGATGACACCAAAATTTAAGTTTTTGAGCTGAACGCAAAGCGCTACATTTGGCGAAAGAGTAACACTGCACGGCCGTGAAAACAACATCCAGACTGTCAAGCATGGTGGTGGCAGTATCATGATTTTGGTTGTTTTTTCTTCAGCAGCTAGATTTTTAGAGTTGATGTGAAGGTGGATGGAGCCAAATACGGGGCCATTCTCGCACAAAAAAATGTTGGAGTCTGCAGGAGATATGAAAATAGGGCAGAGGTTCACCTACCAACAAGACAACCACTCTTAACATACTATATCAAAATCTACAATGGAATGGTTTAAAACTTACAATATAAAGGTGTTAGAATGGCCGTTTCAAGATGTGCAAAATTTAAAGAGACATACCCAAAAAGACTTGTGGCTGAGATTACAGCAATAGGAGGTTGTACAAAGTCCTAACTCAAAGGGGGCCAATACTTTTGCAACACCGACTTATCAATTTCTTATTTGTTGGCACGATATGTCGAAAAAAATGTGGTTGCTTTTCACAACTGTGTCTCACAAGTTTTTGATTCATAGAAAATATTTTGTTGTATCTACAAGTTTGGAGCCTAAAATATGGTATGTGAAAAGTTCTTGGAAGGGGGCAATAGTTTTGCAAGGCACCGTATTTTCACCCATGGAATGTGAAACCAAGACCCCATATATGGTATTTCTTGCGGTGCTAAGCAGCGGGGCAGCCGTGGGTGCCCACCGCACCACCGACCGACACAACTTTATTGAAACGGCGACCGTTGACGCTCAGATGACGGATGCAACCACGGAAGGCTGGAAGGCTCCACGATTGAGTATCGCCATCTGGTGGACAATATAAATACAGCATTAGAGATGATTAGGAAGCGGACAATTTCTATCTTTCATGGTCAAATTCCAGCACTTTTAAAGACCTTCAAAGCCAATTTTTCCAGTACAGACGCTCCCCTTTTTACGACTATTCAACTTACAGATTCCGTCAGGTACGATCATTTTTTTCGGGATGTCGAAAAATATCCTGACATTGCTGTAATTTAGATTTTGTATTGTGTGCACCCTTTTCTGAGTACGGGACAGTACTGTAGTGCTTCTTTCTGCCACTACCGGATTGTGGCGCTGTGAGAGCTCACCCAGCATCCACCCCGAAGAAGAAATCCGGCTTCTATTTCCTGGTTTGTGTGTATACACACTGCGCTGTATCTCTAGCAGGCTGAGAATTTTTATTTTTTAATATCTCGTGCATGCATTTAATATGGTTGGTGTAAAGTGTAAAGAAGAGGCGAGCCGTTTCATTTGAAAATAAAGTAGAATAAGAAAGCTTGATGCGGTTGAGAAAATGTTTGGATTGCTTTTTCTCAGGTACTTTTTAACACGGAGGAGGAAATTGCCTAACTGCTGAAGCCCATCTTGTCACGGTTGCCATGGAGCCATTGGCCCCGCCCATGTGGCGCCAGCTACAGCTCGTCAACAGATTGGCTTTCTGTCTATTTTAAACTCAGCGCTTCTGCCCCACAAGACGTGGGTTTCGACTCGGTCCTGTCCCCATTGGCATTTCCTGTCCAATATTGTTCCCGTTTATTTTGTCCTTTTTAATTTCGGTTTCCATTTTTGTTTCTGTCTATTTTTGTCCTATTTATTATTTTCTCCAGTTTTTGTTCCCGTCTTGTTTGACCTGTTTATTTTCAATATCGTGATTCATTATCTTGCCTGTCTGTCCCGTCCTGTCCAGTATCGACCCCATCTGTCCGATATCTGCCATTGGTATCGATCTCGTCTGTCTCTGGCTTCCTGTCTGTCCATGCCAGACCGCTGCCTAACGTGCATGACTTCCCATTTTCCCGTAAAATAAAAGGCTTGTGTGAGAACGTCACACTTTTGGGTCCTGATCCTGTTCTGGTTTTTGACATCTTCCAAAAGTAAGTTGAACTCAACTTTATTTCTCTTTATAGAGCATATCATTTTAAGAAATGTTTTTTTTAGTACAAAACAATACAGATTACTTGTCCAAGCCTTAAACATACTTCTACAGCACAGAAGCAACTTACAAATTCAACTTACAAACAATTGTCCAGAATCTCATTCGTAAGTAGGGCAGCGTCTGTACCACTAAAACAAGGAATCCGGTTTTTGCAGAAACACAAATATATCTGTGATTCACATATGGCGTTTTTAATCTTGTCTGTGTATTTATCAAGATACTGGCATACAAACTAATGCCAGCTGCCTTTAATCCCGATGGAAAAAAATGCAATGCCACCCGAGAGCATTTTGATGCAAACTTGTTGAGAAACAACAATTTCAAGCATTTACAAGCACTTTACACAAAATCCAAGCACTTTTCAATCCTTGAAAATTCAAGCATTTTCAAGGACCTTAAGGATTTGTACAAACCCTGAACCATATCGAGAAGACATACGATACATCTTAAAGGGACAGTGTACAATACTAACCAGGAAGTCCTCCAAGGTAAAGCACTTCTCTGGTATCTGCTAAGCGGCCATGTTTGGGTCCAGCACCACGCTGACTCTCTGCATCCACGTAGAGTTGCAGGGAATTCTTCTTCATCACCACTGGAATCCACAAAAAAAATCATTACGAGACTTATGAGTGAGTAAGGAGCATTTTCGGGACGACAAAGTAAACTACTTTTCTCGATAACGAGTACTATGATCAAGGTTTTTTCACAGCTTATCAGTAAGTATCAATCCACTGGGAACGATTTCAGTATGAAACAAATCGCCATTAGATGGCAGGAGTGGCTTTGATCAGATCTTTGTCCACACATCGAGGGAGCCCCCAATTTCTAGTGTTGCTTCCTGTAGTAGTTTAGGGGGTTGACTAGCACATATACGGTTATGAGTAACTAGATAAGTACATTTAACAAACTGAGCACAGAATTGACGGTAAAAGTGTGCTAAATATTGGTCATTTTTGTGTAATATTATTTTTGCAATACACTATGCTTGGAGGAAAAAAAAAGAAAATGTATTAAACAGTACCCAGAAACGGAGAAAGAAATCATAATGTGGTTTGAAGCCCAGAGATGAAATGGATATAGAGTGTATCAGCTAAGTGTTAGTTTGCAGGTTCTCAAGTTCTCAAGCAATAAGTATAAACAGTTCACTGCTATCACAGTTTGGTGTACCGTATTTTCCGCACTATAAGGCGCACCGAGTTATAGGGCGCACCCCCAAAAAAATAGTTTTTGGTCCTATATTTTCCATACATATGGCGCACCGGATTATAAGGCGCTACAACGGGAACGTGGACAAAACAGTCAGATAGTTCAGTCCAACTTATTACCCCCTTAACATTCCCAAAGCTTGCAAAGAAGCAAATACGTGTCTCAGACATGTACGGAAACAGTGTCTGTACGATGTCACCAATCACTCAAATGCATCGTTCCAAATATCATTCGGAAGGTTAAAGTTTTGGGATTCAAGAAATGCCAAACATTTCTTAGTTTCCATATTATTTTTTGCTGGCAACTGTGTGGACAGCAAAGTAAGAATTTTATTGTGCAGGGAAACGGGGTTCTTTACTGTGCATATGACAATAAACACTTTGAATTGAATTGAGTTTAAAAATAGACTCATCACAGAAACATCAAGATCGTTCTAAAACAAGATACCGGGAAAATATAAAGCCGCATAGCTCACCGAAGTTCTCTTGCAGCCATCACGTTCAATAATGATACGTAACCATGGTCTTCTTACAACCGTGAGTGTAGTAAATCCAAATATTTACAAATACAGAATAGTAAAAAATGTTTTCTCTATGCCGTAGTGCAACCCAACGTGTGATTCACATTCATCTTTTTCGGCCAATTGCAGGCTTTGTTTCACCCCTTTAGCCTATGCGAGCCTGTAAATGATCAAAAGGATCCGCCCTCTTTACCTCCGAATAGCCAATAGTGACTGATTCAAATGATGATTGACACATTGGTTAGGAAATGAAACGCCGGTAAATAAATCCCAGCATACCCCGCGGACGACTTCGCCTTCGGGGGAAAATCTAGTCGGCGGCTGCTTGCCTTAGTTGCAATACTTTGCGACTTAATATTGATCCATATATAAGGCGCACTGTATTATAAGGCGCATGGTCAGCTTTTGAAAAAAATTAAGGCTTTTAGGTGCCCCTTATTGTGCAGAAAATACGGTACATGTTTTGTTCAATATATTTTACAATGGGGTTTTTATGAGAGTGTATACGGCAATTCGTAATCAAACAGTCACTTTTAGAGCAAGATACTTCTTGAGTGACTTTTCAAATCAAGTAACTAATTATTTTTTTCTGTAACACGTCCCACACTGGTTATGAGTTGGCGGCCATCTTGGTGATGTCACTTACCAGCAATAGTGTGCCATCGTCCGTTGCAGAGCGCCTCTTCTGGAACTAATGACAAGGACGCATCGCCTTTACCGTTGTTCATAGAAAGCATGACCTGAACACAGAAATCGCAGGTTAGCATTGACAGACTCGTTTGGACCGACCTATTTTGCTTCTTCGTTGAAACAACCACCGATGAACTCGGGATGAATAAGAGGACTCAAAACAAATGTGCACTCTAAGGCTGCATCGATTAACCGAAATCTAGGAAGGAAACCTTTATTCAGCCAGTATAAACCATAAACATGGTATATACAAGAAATCATTTGACACGCGAACCCTCATAATGATAATAGATGTAAAAGAATAGAGTAATAAAAATATTGTAGTGTATAATACAAGCTAATTATATAGAATAGTTTAAAAAGAAAGAATATGTAAATAACAAGACTAGAGTAGAATAGGTCGGAGGAACGTCGTTGGCATAATAATACGATACATAATAACCTACTCATTTCTCGTTGAACATGCGAATAGCGGAAGGGTAAAAACTCTCTTAAGACGCGAAGTCTTGCTCGCAATGGAGCGAAGACGGCGACTTGACGGCAGGTAATCAAAGTACCTGCGAGCAGGGTGACTGGGATTGTCCATAATGTCCGTTTTCTCGTTCGTTTGATGTAGATACTATGCAGGGACGGGAGGCCAGTAACTATTATTTCCTCTCATCTTTGACAATTCTTTCTGATTGACGCGACCAAACCAAACTGTGATTGACCTAGTTAAAACGGATTCAATGATAGCACGATAAAAATTGACTAGAATGGATTGACGGACTCCGAATGATTTGAGTTGACGAAGGAAGTAGAGCCTTTGTCTGGCTGACTTTAGAATATCAAAGGAATTGACAGTCCATGTGAGGTCAGCCGACAAGTAAGTACCTAGAAACTTGAATGAACGGACCAGTTTAACCTCACTATCATTAATTGACAGTGGCACATGCGGGGAGGCTTAGTACGGAAATCTATTATCATCTTGGGGCGGCAGTAGCTCAGGAGGTAGAGCGATCGTTTTAGGATTAAGGGATCCCAGTTCGAATCCCGGCTTGTCCGTGTTACATGTCGAAGTGTCCTTGGGTAAGACATTGAACCCCCAATTACCCCCAATAAGCAGGTTAGCGCCTTACATGGCTGCACAGATCACGGCCGCTATTGGGAAATGTGAAGCACAATGTAAAGCGCTTTGGGAAGTCATTGACTTGAAAAGCGCTATATAAATGCAGATCATTTCATTTCATTTCATTTCATTTCATTTCATCTAATTGTGCGATTGTGTGACAGCAAGACACTGCTTTTTTTTCAAGAATTTAAAGTTCCATCTTTGTGAGGGATGGAGTCCACAGAATGCCTCTCCAAAAGGCTTGAGGATAATCAAGATGCGTTTTGGTAAACGTGAGACGATTCTTTGTGTTCTTTCGTGACAGTGGTTTTCACCTGGGAACTCTCCCATGGATGCCATTTATGGTCAGTGGCTTTCTTATAGTGGAGTCATGAACACTGGCTTTACCTGAGGCCAGCGAGGCCTACAGTTCCTTGGATGTTTTTCGAGGTTTTTTGTAACCTCTTGGATGGCTCTGGGTAATCCCAGTTGGTCAATCGCTACTGGGAAGGTAGGCCACTGTTCCCAGTTTTCTCCATTTGAGGAATGGCTGACAGTGGTTCGATGGAGCCCTAGAGCCTTGGAAATGGCTTTGTGACCTTTTCCATAAGGATACATTTTAATCACAGTTTTCCTCATTTTTTCTAGACATTATTTGGATTGTAGCATGTAACTTGGATTATTGAGATTTTGTAGCCTACTTCACTTTGTTTAACATATTCGATTTGGTGATTTTCTTGGCAATCGATTTTGGGTGTGGTCTGTGGAATCAAACTCAGCTTTCCCAAAACTATGGTTAGTCACAGTTACTTTGTGATTTAACAAGTGGGGATCCTGTAAAACTTCAATTTACGATCGCTATTGATTTTTCTCTGATTTTGGTACAAAAACACACAACATGACGACAACTAGCTGCAACGGCAGCTCTCTTTTCCTCTTTCTTCTGATCAGTGCAAGAATTGTATCTCTTTCAGCTTCGGCTGTGACGTCACATGTGGCGTAGGTTTTTAAACCGTGACGTCTTTGCCATCCCTTTTGATGATACAAGGCTAAATTTTTAGCACGTACGCTTGTTGATGAATCGTCTCACCCTAGGTTTTGCTTCCAGGCTAGGCCCCGCCCACTGGATACATCACAATACTTACAGAGTAAAGGTTCTATAATGACCGCTGCATAGTGAAGCATTTTATACATTAGACTACCGTAAATTCCGGTCTATAGAGCGCACCTGATTATAAGCCGCACCCACTACATTTCGGGAGGAAAACCGATTTTGTACATACACAAGCCGCACTTGTATATTAGCCGCATGCGCCCACATTGAAAAAACGCAATACAATCACGAAATTAACCCTTACCCGATACAGTCTAAAAGACACAGCCGGCCAAATGAACTGTAAATGATACCGGCACTTAAAATTGAATGCAGACCTGCAGAGTCCAGGTGCCAGTTGAAAGTAATCCAAGGAAAAAGTGTATATTTCCAAAGGTAAGGGTGGGAAAAATATATATCCACTATTGTCGGCCGCATCCACAAACACGTCTCACCTTTACTCCACTTCCGTCAGCCCGCGTTTGCCCCGCCCTTTCTTTCTCATTTGCTCGTACAAAACATATCAGAATAAGTTTCTAAAACAAATACATTACAAAAATATACAGTTGCAAATACATTTTATACATGGTTACACATATTTACAAAGAAAGACGGTACACCGAGAGTTTTCGAAGCTTTAATAATATTATAACTTGCCTGTGAAGGGTAGCAAAACGCTACTAGCAACACGCTCCCAACACAGTAAACAGCTCTGTTAAAAAAACATACCGTACTTGTAGTAAGCACGGTAAACCGTCCTCATCTTCCTCCTTATAACTGACGTCATCAAAGTCGTCTTACTTCGATATGGGAAAGAGACTTTGTCGTATAGACGTCGTCCCACGCTCCCTTACTTAAAAACACGCTAGCATCACGCTCGAACGCAAAGTAAGTCTTATATCGGACTGCTCGACTGCGTTTAGCTTGAAAGTTGCATCATGTGCCTTTCTTTTTGAAATTTGCATGATGAGGATTTGTCTACGCTAATTTAATCTGTGCACAAGCTAAGAAGTTGCAGTTTAAATCTTACCTTTTGTGCTCGAGCGCCGCTGGCGGCTGTTAGAAAAATTACATAAATTGGCCGTATCACTGAATAAGCCGCAGGGTTGAAAGTTTGGGAAAAAAGTAGCGGCTTATAGTTTGGAATCTACGGTATAAAGGATTTTATACATTTGACCTAAAGGTTTTTATAGGATTGACTCATAATGCAATGAAAATTTTCACCGAGTAGGCTTTAGTTCAATGACAGGTCAGGCTGTTCCAAATGCAAAATATGTTGTCTAGTTCTGTTGATAACAGGACTTTGACGGAGGACGGCAGGCGTTGTTTTGAGAAAAGCTTGGCGTTATTTCGAGAATTCCAGACATCGCGACGCCCAGGGGGGGCTTCCTTGGCACGCCCATGGGAGGAGTCGGCACGCCATTATGCGGGCAGAAGATGGTGAATAGGAGAGAGCTAAAGGACTTCAGAAGAGGGCTTCCCAGAGACTCCAACGACACAAATTCGGCCGTTTACGATGGAGTTCACTTAATTGTTAATTGTTAATGAAATTAAATCTGCCCCCTGTGTGGAAATGTCGGCTTTCCTGTTCATCTTTTCCGTCAAGAAACGAGCGCGCATAAATTGTTGGGTGAATGTACCGTATTTTCCGCACTATAAGGCGCACCGGGTTACAGGGCACACCCCGAAAAAAATTGTTTTTGGTCCTATATTTGACATACATAAGACGGATTACAAGGCGCTACAATGGGAACGTGGACAAAACAGTCAGATAGTTCAGTCAAACTTATTACCCCCTTAACATTCCGAAAGCTTGCAAAGAAGCAAATACATGTCTCAGACATGTACGGAAACAGTGTCTGTACGATGTCACTCAAATGCATCGTTCCAAATATCATTCAGAAGATTAATGTCTTGGGATTCAAGAAATGCCAACCACTCCTTAGTTTCTATTTTCTTTTTCGCTCGCAACTTTACTGTGCATATGACAATAAACACTTGGAATTGAGTTTAATTTAAAAATAGATATCACAGAAACATCGAGATCAGTCTGAAACAAGATACTGGGAAAATATATAGCCGGAGTAGCTCACCGAAGTCGTTGTGTTCAATAATAATGTGCAACCATGGTCCTCTTATATCCGTGAGTGTAGTAAATCCAGGACAGTAAAATATTTACAAATACAGTACAGAATAGTAAAATACTGTTTTCTCTATGCCGTCAACCCAACATGCTATTCACATTCATCTTTTTCGGCCAATTGCAGGCTTTGTTTTGTCCCTTTAGCCTATGCAAGCCTGTAAATGATAAACAGGATCCGCCCCCTTTACCTCCGAATAACTTTAGCCAATAGTGATCGATTCAAATGATGATTGACACATTGGTTAGGAAATGAAACGCCGGTTAATAAATCCCAGCATACACCGCGGACTACTTGGCCTTCGGGGGAAAATCTAGTCGGCGGCTGCTGCATTCGTTGCAAGACTTTGCGACTTAATATTGATCCATATATAAGGCGCACTGTAGTATAAGGCGCATGGTCAGCTTTTGAAAAAAATAAAGGCTTTTAGGTGCGCCTTATAGTGCGGAAAATACGGTAGGTTGTGTTTGGTTAATGGAGTCAGATAACTAATTCGAACAATTTGGTAAACGCTACATTTTGATATTAATTCCCAACAATAGTTACCTCTCCTCTGCTCAGCACCAAGCTCAGATGCCGGCCGGACATCGTCCCAGAGTGCAACAGTACCCCCGAGTCGGACGCAGGACGCACTTCCAGTTTGATCTCCAGTTCGCCACCCAGGACAAACAGCTCACCTACAAGAAGTATAGGAGTCTGTGTTGAGCTCAGTGGAATGCATAGAGCAGCGATGTCAATGTTATGTTGACATTTTTTGCAGCAAATGCATATTGCACAAACCCTTACGAGACCAACTGTATGTAACATCCTACATGCAGTCATTTCTTTGTGTAAATATTGTGTAAATTATAACTACTATAAATTCCGGACTATAAGCCGCTACTTTTTTCCCAAACCTTCAACCCTGCGGCTTATCCAGTGATGCGGCCAATTTATGTAATTTTTCTAATGGCTGCCAGCGGCATTCGAGTACAAAGAGAAAGATTTTGACTGCAACTTTTTAGCTTGTGCACAAATTAAATTAGCGTAGACATATTTTCATCATGCAAATTGCAAAAAGAAAGGCACATGACGCAACATTCAAGCTAAACGCAATCGGGCAGTCCGATATAGAAGGAAACAGAGATATCGCACGCTAACTTTACTTTGGGAGCGTGATGCTAGCGTGTTTTTGAATAAGGGAGCGTGGGACGACATCTATATGAGTCTATATAAGTCTCTTTCCCAGACCAAAGGATGACGACTTTGATTACGTCAGTTATAAGGAGAAAGATGAGGACAGCTTACCGTGCTCACTATAAGTACGATATGTTTTTTTAACAGAGCTGTTTGCTGTGTCGCGAGCGTGTTCCTAGTAGCGTTTTGCTACCCTTCACAGGCACGGTTTGGGATGAAAGTTATAATATTATTATTAAAGCTCTGAAAACTCTCTCGGTGTACCGTCTTTCTTTGTAAATATGTGTAACCATGTATAATATGTATTTGCAACTGTATATTTTTGTAATGTATTTATTTTAGAAACTTATTCCGATACGTTTTGTATGAGCAAATGAGAAAGAAGGGGCGGGGCAAACGCGGGCTGACGGGAAGTGGAGTAAAAGTGAGACGTGTTTGTGGACGCGGCCGACAATCGTGGATATATATTTTTCCCACCCTTACCTTTGGAAATATACACTTTTTTTCTTGGATTACTTTCAACGGGCACCTGGACTCCGCAGGTCTGCATTAAATGTTAAGTACCGGTATCATTTTCCGTTCATTTTGACGGCTGTGTATTTTGGTCTGTATCTGGTATGGGTTAGTTTCGTGTTTGGAATGCGTTTTTTCAATGTGGGTGCATGCGGCTACTATATAGGTGAGCTTGTGTATGTACAAAATCGGTTTTCCCCCGAAATGTGGTGGGTGCGGCTTATAATCAGGTGCGCTCTATAGTCCGGAATTTACGGTATATCCTTATCCTCCTTGTTTTATAACTTTATCTTCTCTGTTCCTTATCTTCTTGGTTTCTTTACTTCACTATGAATGTGTGAAACTGGAGTGTCATGCCCAATTTCGTTGTCACGATACATTAACCCATTTTGTAACAATGACAATAAAGGTATATTCTAGTCTATTCTATTCTAAAAGGGCAGCTTACCCATGACAGCGTGTCCTCCCTCGCCTGTGAAGAAGAGACCGGGTTGCACCGGCTTCTGGAAGCAAGGGACCACACCCTGGCTGTAGGATGGTGTTCCCGCAGGGCTTCCGTTAAACATGAGGTCACGAACGCAACCGACAAAGCCGGGGAGGGCAGAAGATGCTGAAGCTGCTGCTGGCACTCCTCCCACGTATAACGGCGTGGTGATGCGTGTTCGATCTCCCACTTGAATCTTCCTGGACTGGGCGCTGATGCCGTCTATGATCATGCTGACCATGTTCGTGTCAAACTTAATGAAAACCTGAGGATGGAGATAAAGCCCAGCAAAAAATTGACTTCCAAGCAACTCAGAACTTTGAATGGATGGAACGACAGCGTCCCCTTTTGGACAGTTCCCGAAAGTACCAATTGGTGTTGTGAGGGTCAAACAGAGTTCCCGAATGTTTGATCTTACATTACACAGTCCAGCGTTTTTCCGAATTGCTCAGTCCAGAATTAGTAGATTTGGGAGTCCACAATTGAAAGGATTTGGGAGTACAGTCAATAAACATGCCCGATTAAAGTCGCCGTCGACGATAAAGCGCGCCGCCATCTTTTATAATGTTCTCACCATACGTAATTGTGTTTTTCTCAAGTACAGAACGTTACGCAAATTTCTCTCTTCTTTGGCTTTCTAACAAGTTTAGCAATTTCAAACACTGTCACCCGATACTGCGAGTATCAAATAAACTTAGACCACGCCCATAGAAGCATGATCTGGTCAAGCATCCCTGGTGCTATAAAAAGAGGAACTGATCGATAGCTCGTCCTCTTTTTCTGCTGCCTTTCTACTGCGTGGCGTGACTTTGCGCCCCTACAACGAGTTTAACACGTGGGCCATACGTTGCGACCAACCAAGAGCACGAAACCATATCTCTCCGCAACAACAAGTAGGAAGACAGTTTAAAATTGAACTCCATGTTTGCTGCTTCTTGGGAATTAGCTTTATTTCTGTACAGGTGAATCTCCCTAAATCGGCTAGCATTATAGCGCAAACTTTCTATTGTGATAGTAAGTTTCAGCAGTCGAAAACTTACATAACCTCTGGCGCATGTCTTGTTGAGAAACATGGCAACAACATCAAGCATTTAAGAAGCACATCACCGAAAATCCAGACAGTTTTCAATCTTTGAAAACACGCCATTAAAATTCAAGCATTTCAAAGATTCCAAGCACTGTTACAGACTACCGTCGGTTGACCTCACCGTGTGCCATTGCTTGTCGTCCATCTTGGTGCGGCTGCGCAAAGTGAACTTCCTCTTCCTTCCCAGAGACAGCAACAAATGACCTTCCGACACAGCGAGAGACAGGACGCCGCTTGATGTAGTGAGGATCAAGCCTTTTGCTGAAGTTATCTTCACGGCAAGCGAGATGTGAGGCCTGCACCAAGAGCATCTCTTATTGACACGCCGATTAGGAACAAACATGATCTGCTCGACATGCACATGAAAATGACTAAATTTTGTGCAGGCTTGGGGAGTAACTGAATACATGGAACGGCAAAAACGATGGTGGCAAGCTGTTTGGATTTATTTTCATTTTGTTTTTGTCACATTTTATGTTCGTTTTGCCGGAGATCAAAGAGATCAAAGCCAGGAGAGAAAGCTTACCACGTGTTGTGAGTCATCATTTGATTCATATTTAGTTTCTTTTGTCTTTTATTAGCATATTTGGTATTGGAGTAATCCAAAAGTCAATGAAAGTAATCAAGTTAAAGTAACCCTACCCAACCCTGACAGTAATTTATAACAAGTTACTTTTAGAGTAACGTTTTAGTTTTCTGTTCCAGTGATCTGGGGTATAACTGGATTACTAAAAAAAAAGTAACTAGAACTTGAACTAATTACAATTTTACATTAACACGCCTAACACCGCATTTAAGTAAACAGCCTGTGGCATGCTAAAGGGTCAAGGAGGCCCAGAATGCTTCAACTGTGACCGTCATACAGATTGGGAGATGGATTGGTGTGTTTCTCTCCTATCGATCCCTCCGGGTGGTCCAAGTGAGTAGCCAGATATTTGACTTGTCAACTTCTTGGAGTGGGGTGCCTCAAGGTTCAGTAATCGGTCCCCTGCTTTTTTCTGGTGCTTTGAATGAGCTGCCGAAGCTTATTTATCAATGGGTTCTACCTAGGAATGACTTGAAAGACCTTTGTCGATGCATCCACCAAGTCTTGAGATGGTCAAACCTTAGGGATTGACGTCCCCATGTTGACAAATCATCGGCTCCCCACCAACCAGTCCTCAATACTTCAAGCCTGATAAGCTGCTTATACCAAAGACCAACCGAACAAAAGACCTGGGCATCCTTGTCGACTCGTCATTGCAGCCCATAGCGCAGTACATCCATGCGGTCATTTG